>NC_133385.1:25807659-26045113 GCF_049309525.1 Garra rufa | reverse complement strand
GATTGTATTTATGCCTGTGTGTGACCATAAACGATTTACAAATGAAACTACGTTAATGATTCACTCGTCAATGAAACACTATTTATATAAGTTATCTAGGTAATTAGACGAAATAAAATGAAATATATGTTAAATTCAACATATAAACTGCATTCCAGTAAAAATCCCAGTCATATAGCATAATCAAAGCTTTACTGGCATGTCCAGCATTTACAGTATCATTTACATTAAGAACGTTGAGTAAAGGGATCGAAATAAAAGGAAAAATAACGAATATAAACGAATTATACAAATATTACGGAAAAAATAGGATCAGTTAATGGACAAGATTGCCTATTGTTAATATAATAATTTAATATTGTATTCATTTCTAGAATAATTGATCAATCATTTAACTCAAAATAAAATATTAATAAACCTATCTATGGTCACGCAGGTTTGTTTATGTACTTAACTCGTGGCCTCGAGAAATGCATGTCGTTCCCTCATCGTTGCATCTATCGTCTCACGACATATAAGGATGTCGTTCCCACGAATTAATATCTCGTGGCCACGACATAATATCAAAGAGTATAGAAGTACTGTAGAAGCACCAGGTTGAGGCGATTTGGACTACAAACCGGTTCTATTTGTAATTCACTGACCCATTCATAAAAACAGTTCTTCCTTCCAGATTGAATCAGCCGTGTTTAATACCTCCATTGAATAAATGACTTACGACTCACTCATTAAAACAGGAGCATGCTGTCATCTATTGGCAATTTAGTTTCACATTCAAAAGTGTCATTGTATTTTTTTCCTGTAATTTCATGTTTCTGTTCTAATTTCTTTTTTATTATTATTATTAATCTCATAATATTATTTATACACTGTAAGTGCAGTGTAATAAATATGCAGGAGCTCCGTGTAAAATATGCTATAAAACACCCTGCTTGTTTATTTCTAAGGAAGAGAATTAGATGCAATGTTTATTTTAGCGGCACAAACGGGCACAAATCGAGCACAAACGAATGGCACCTTTTGGCTAGATTTAGACGATATGGGGTGGAGAGTTACGTAAAAGTCCCAAACAAGTATTTTCCCCCATTATATTTAAGAAGGGCTCGGAGATACCAGGTTTGTTTTAACGGCACAAACGGGCACAAATCGAGCACAAACGAACGGCACCGGTTTGGAAAGATTTGGACGACATGGGGTGGAGAGTGACGTCACTGCCCCGAATTGTTTTTGTTATTTCTAAGAAATGGAAATATATTTGACGTTCATTTCAATGGCACAAATCGAGCACAAACGAATGACACCAGTTTTGTGTGATTTAGAGGAACTGGGGTGGAGAGTGACGTCACAGCCCCGAAAATATTTTGGTTATATCTAGGGAAGGAAAACAGATACAGTGTTTATTTTAACGGCACAAACGGGCACAAATCGAGCACAAACGAACTGCGCCGGTTTGGAGCGATTTGGACAACATGGGGTGGAAAGTGACGTCATACGGTCAAAAAAATAATGTTTAATATCTTAAACAACAAACCAGCACAAACGTTCGTTTTTGCGGCACAAATCAGCACAAACATAGCACAAACGAATGTCATAGTTTTGGTCATTATTTATTTTTATGGGGTGCCAACTTCACGGAGGTTTTTGACCTTCTTCCATTTGCGAATAATCGCACAAACTGTTGTCACCTTCTCACCAAGCTGTGTAGCTTTGTGTAGGTCTACAATCTTGTCCCTGACATCCTTGTAGAGCTCTTCGGTCTTGGCCATGGTGAAGAGTTTGGAATCTGATTGATTGATTGCTTCTGTGGGCAGGTGTCTTTTATACAGGTAACAAACTGAGATTAGAGGCACTCCCTTTAAGAGAGTGCTCCTAATCTCAGCTCAGCAAATACTCATTAAAATGCAAATCATTTTTTTTCTGGATTTTTTGTTGTTATTCAGTCTCTCACTGTTCAAATAAATCAACAATTAAAATTATAGGCTGATCATTTCTTTGTCAGTGGGCAAAATTACAATCAGCACGTACAATTAAAATACAGTCAGCACGTACAAAATCAGCAAGGGATCAAATAAGTTTTTTCCTCACTGTATATTAAAAATGAAACTTCAAAGCGGAATTATCTTCAGGAAATTTTCATTAACAGGACAAAATCTACAGACGAATTGTGAACTTTTCCATGATACCTGGAACTATCCAGTTGGTAAATCTGAGGTCATATTTCTGGGTCCAAACGTTCTGCCAAAAGAAAACAACAAACAGTACTAAATTTAAAGATGTGAACATCAAAAATATTGATTTGAAATACTTTCGAGGGTCATGACATGGATATTGTATTATTGTTTTATTGTTCTTTGAGGTTTACTTATAATGTTAAAACAGTTTTTTTGCACAAAAATAAATCAATTAATATGTGGAAAATGCCCTTGATTATGATTATTTTCGACCCTCATTCTGATCCTTTTTTAAGGGGCGGGTTCTTTTTTTCTTTTTTTCTTTTTGGCATTTTTGCCTTTATTATGATAGGACAGATCAGAATTGACAGGAAACATAGTGGGAGAGAGATAAGGGGCGGGATCGGGAAAGGTCCTTGAGCTGGGATTCGAACACGGGACGGGACGGAACACGCTGCCCACAAGGCTATCAGCGCAGACCAAGGGGCAGGTTCGTTAAGGCATGTCAGACAACATGATCAAATAAAAAAATTCCAGACAAAATATTATGAAATCATTTACTTACCATTTGTGATGTAGCTGCAGTCAGCTATAGTACCACTTCATTAATCAACAGATGTTTCTTTGTGAACTCACCATGACACTGTGCCTCATTTACAAAACAAAATAGTCCAAACAATCTTCTGGTGCGATCTGGAATGCCATTTGTTTGTGGTGACACTTGGTACATAGAGCTTCTAGTAGGTTTTCAAAGTCATCATTTCACTGTAAGTGTGACATTGAGTCATGGTGCACTTTTGTGTTGTTCAATGTAGTTGTGGCTGGAATTTAGAATGATGCAGATAACAATTTGAAATCCAATTTTAGCAGCCAGAGCATCCAGACTGCAACACTGCAATCTGTTTTTTTTTTTTTTTTTTTTTTTTTTTTTTTTTGCGAATGCATACAGGCAACATTTGCTTCATAATTTGACATTACAGTTTTTTACAGACGCTAGGACACATTTCTCAATACTTAGGTCACTTTTGCAAAACTCTTGACACAGTGAGCACAACAGAAGTCTATGTGGGCTAAACTGAGGATCAATTATCATTGTTTTGGCACAAAATGCATTCAATGACTACATCTCTCAAATTTCATGAATTCTATTCTCACTCAGACACAACAACTGACAAAAATCTTTGTACGTACAGCACATTTTGCACATGCTTACATACTGTTTTCAAAACTGTTAAACTTATGTTCCAAACAATACAGTTTTTTACAGACGCTAGGACACATTTCTCAATACTTAGGTCACTTTTGCAAAACTCTTCACACAATTCTCCTAACTGACTTTCAGCTTGGCAAAGCAGTTCATTTCACATTCAAAATGCACTACAACTACCAAAACACTTTATTCAGGTCTCAAATAAACTTATTCTTCCAGAACACTAGCAAAGGTTGACAGCCGACAAACACACTTTGTCACCCACAAAACAATGACCTAAAAAACACTAACAACATGTAGCATTACACAGTGTGTTCTTGTGTAAAACAAGGAAACATCTGTTTATAATTGCAATATATATTGTTTATAACTGCAATATATGTTACTGGAATGAATCAGACATGATGCAGAATTCATCAATATTTTATGTTGTTTATTTATTTTTTATTTTTTTGTACTAAGTAATTCCAAAATACAAGAATTTGTATACACACCATCAACTGATACAGATAAAAAAGTAATGCTAATCTACTGCATTTTTAGATTTGAAATATGTTTCAATAAAATATTGCTGTTGAATTTTGCTGTCTTGTTCAGTTTTGCATTATGTTATTGTTTGGAACATAAGTTTAACAGTTTTGAAAACAGTATGTAAGCATGTGCAAAATGTGCTGTATGTACAAAGATTTTTGGCAGTTGTTGTGTCTGAGTGAGAAAAGAATTCATAAAATTTGAGAGATGTAGTCATTGAATGCATTTTGTGCCAAAACAATGATAATTGATCCTCAGTTTAGCCCACATAGACTTATGTTGTGCTCACTGTGTGAAGAGTTTTGCAAAAGTGACCTAAGTATTGAGAAATGTGTCCTAGCGTCTGTAAAAAACTGTAACATAATGCAAAACTGAACAAGACAGCAAAATTCAACAGCAATATTTTATTGAAACATATTTCAAATCTAAAAATGCAGTAGATTAGCATTACTTTTTTATCTGTATCAGTTGATGGTGTGTATACAAATTCTTGTATTTTGGAATTACTTAGTGCAAAAAAATAAAAAATAAATAAACAACATAAAATATTGACGAATTCTGCATCATGTCTGATTCATTCCAGTAACATATATTGCAGTTATAAACAATATATATTGCAATTATAAACAGAGATGTGTCCTTTTTTACACAAGAAAACACTGTGTAATGCTACATGTTGTTAGTGTTTTTTAGCTCATTGTTTTGTGGCTGACAAAGTGTGTTTGTCGGCTGTCAACCTTTGCTAGTGTTCTGGAAGAATGAGTTTATTTGAGACCTGAATAAAGTGTTTTGGTAGTTGTAGTGCATTTTGAATGTGAAATGAACTGCTTTGCCAAGCTGAAAGTCGGTTAGGAGAATTGTGTGAAGAGTTTTGCAAAAATGACCTCAGTATTGAGAAAAGTGTCCTAGCGTCTGTAAAAAACTGTAAGAAAAGTTATTTGTGGGAAAATGTGTTTCCCTCGCCCTGTGATGGTTTGGAAATCCAACTTCATGGTGGTTTTACACTGGTATATAATCTTGTGGCAAATCTGGTATTTCCAGTAACACCGGTGATGCTTACACCTTGACTTTAGAATTCCCAAGATAATTGCTTTTCCTTTCACTAAGACTGAAACTAATGCTTGACAGATAAATTCTTTGTTATTCTTAACAAACAGCATATAGCAACTAGGGTTGTCACATTACCATAAAAATGACTTACGATACTATACCTACTGAAGTATCACGATACCAAGTAGTATCACGATACCATGCAGTATTCTGTTAATTTAAAATTCAATTCTACAAAATGAATCAAAATTTCATAAACAAAAAGATGTAAATGAAAACAGACCAGATTTTTCTCTTAATACACGGTGGCACTGGCACTTCACTATATCCTGCAGCACCTAGTACCAACATCCACCCGTAACTGGATTTTAGATTTTCTGACAGGTAGGTTACAGGTGGTGAGGATGGGAGAGAAGTTCTCCACTGAGCTCAAAGTGAGTACAGGATCCCTGCAGGCCTGTTGCCTCAGCCCTAAACTCTTTTCATTTTTCATTGTATACATATGATTGTGTACAAAGTCATTAAGTATGCAGATGACACAACCATCCTTGGCCTCATCAGAGGGGAGGATGAGTTAATATAAGGGGAACTTGTTCATGGGATCACCGTCTATGGAGACGATGACGATCTTGTTCTTAGCAAAGACAAAACTATGGGACTTATTCTGGACTTTAGAAGGAGAGACCCCCCTCTGCAGCCTCTTCCCATCAAAAGGACAGAGATGGAGCAGACTGACACCTATAAGTTCTTAGGCCTTCACATCTCAGAGAACCTCAGCTGAAAAGAGCTCAGCAGAGGCTGCACTATATCAGACTGTTGAAGAAGGCTGGGCTGAGATGTCCGCCCCTCATCCAGGTCTATATAGGCCTTGTTGAAAGCATCCTCACCAGTGGAATTATAGTGTGGTATGGTAACATCCCTCTAGCTGAGAGGAAATCGCTCCAACAGGTCATAAGAACTGCAGAGAGGGTCATTGGTTCTAATCTCCCTTCAATGAATACTATTTATACACAGCGCTGCAAGAGAAAGGCACAGAGTATCCTCAGGGACAGACACCACCCAGCCTATGGTCTGTTCAAGTGGGTGGATACAGGCTATAACTTGAGATATCGCAGGCCTGTAAGTATCAGCACCCACAATGTACGCCTGTAAAATAGTTTCTTTCCAGCACAGGGTATTAAGGAGGGAAAGAACCAGGCTCCAGTGGTCGGAGTGGGCAGGGATTCCTTTCCAAGGCAACACTCCCTCTCGCAACGCACCGGAACAGGGACAGAAAAAACGGGTTTTAGTCGACAGCCTCAACCAACCGCAGGATAAGTGATTCTAACTATAACTGAACTGAACTATAACTGAATCATCGCTTTGTTTCTCCATCCCCTTCCGGGTTTTCACAAACTTTTGCGAGCGAGAGGGGATGGCATCATCAGGTGTTGCCACTGCGCTGTCTAAGCTCCGCCTTGCCCGCATTCTCCACCTCTGTGGCGGGAGGAGCAAACGACAGACACAGTGGGTGTGGGTGAGGCCTCGGAGAGGCTTTTATTAAACATAATAAAATAAAACAAGTGTCCAAAGGGGTAAAAGTGTCCAAAATAAATGGGGGATCTGGTGTCCTCGAGTGCTGGGAATTCCGTGAAGGAGGGGCAGTGTTTGGTGGGGAAGTTCTCCCCGTTCCGGTCCAGGGTGCGAGGGGCGGCGGCTTCTTTAGCGGCATCATCCTCCTGCGCCTACGCGGCACCTCCAGGGATTCACGGCCCGGCATCCTGGCCCATCAGCCGTATTTGCTGTCATCGTCATCCGGCAGCTCGTCTCTTGGCGGCGCTGGTTCCCTCTACGCACCCTTTCTGGACCCACGAGGACACCAGCGTGCATGCACGGTGAAGAGACTGGTCTCCCGAGGAGAGGCGCGCTCAGCTTTTAAACAGCGGTGGTGATGAGGTTTGATTCACTTCAGGTGATCCTAATCACGTGCCGCCAGAGCGGGATGTTTTGCGCCCCTTCTCTCTCCCACACACACCCACTCCCGTCAGGAGCCTGGTGAAGGGCGGCAAATAAGGGACGGCGTGGTGATGTTAATTAGGGAGGATGCAGCCGACTCGTCACAAATGTTTTTTTAGGAACCGGCACTATTGATGACTTAAAGATTCGTGGAACTTTTTCCTGTAAAAAAAGAGATATTAGAAATGTCTGTGTACACCTCTACCAGCTGATTTGCGCAAGCCTTTAGGACTCTCGGTGCCACTCTGTCAGGTCCCGCAGCCTTGCGAGGATTCACCTTCCTTAAAAGGTCCACTGGTGCCTTGAAACATGCAGCATTATTCTATGTGGTGGCGTAATTTGAACTGAAACAGGAAAACAGGGTGAGACATATCGTGCAACCCCGCCAGAGCCGTTAAGCTCGGTAAAAGCCGCAGTTGACAGCTTATGACAGCCACAGTCTAATAGATTACCCCCTAGATTCAATATGAAACTCTTACTAAAACAAAATAGTGATCACAATCATGCTAAGGCTGTAAGACGCTATCGCGTCTCTGGACCAATGTGACAAAGTCCGCAGTAGACTGTGTGCGCTGCAGTGGTTCGCGTGACACAACATGAAACCAGACCTCAGACCCCAATGGAAAGCATTTACACTTAAATAATAACACTGTGAACAAGTGACCGATCTCAGCCACAGCTTCAGCGTCTATTTATAGTGTTGGGGGTGGGACAGATTCTAGACAGCATTTGATTGGACAGAACATTTGATGAGAAGCTGAAGTGAAGCAATTATCTTCCCTTTATAAGTTTGTTTGTTTTCCCTGTTTTTTGGTCCGGCGACAATGTTACTTTGTTACAATCGTTACCGCCTGTGTTCCAGTCTCTTTGTCTGCTGTTGTTAACTCACCTGAGGATTTATTAAAGACATTTTACTCTACGTCTTGTTGCCCGTTTCTGCACACATCGTGACAGTTTCGTCTCGTTTTGGTCAACAAAAATGAAGAGACATTACAGCATAGTTTTAATTTTATAAACCACTTTTAGTCTTGTTTTTATTTGCTGCGCACATCTGGATAAAACCAAGGCTTCTGATTAGGAAACACTCGTATAGTTCTGGAGGTTATGCAGATGGAAGTGCACCAATCAATGTAGCTACTGACAGTATCTGTGTATTCATGTATATCAACAGTGGCTTCCTTAAAAAAGTTCATATCTGTGGCCTCCAAACAACCCTGCAGTTTTGCCAATGAAGCATCTTTCCACAACTTCACAGTCATGACTGTGTCTGGATCCGCTTTAAGCCTTTTGATATAGGTAATCTGTAGTAGAATAGCAAGGTGATCAAATTTCCCAAAATGCAGCTTGGAGACACCAGTGTAAGCCTGTCTGATATTGCTATAGCATTTATCCACAGCACCTGAAGAATGTGTGCATTACGACAAACATTCAGAAGGCGGGACCTGCTTTGAAATGGCAACATTCATTTATTTAATTGCAGGTGAATGACAATTCAGCTACAGTATATCCAATGAACAATGAGGCTAGTATTTTGCTGCCTGTCTTTACTGGTCAACTATGTTTTGATGTTACAGTTATGGAGCGAACTTATTAGAAAAACGAACACTTGAATATGAATCAGCATTATAAGAGCTACCTCACACGATGGAAACCATCTTTGGAAAAAAATTATTGTGTGTAAATCGATTATTTAATTTGGCTCATGTCCCATTAGATTCCATGGGCGGGTTTATGACCTATACTACAGCCGCCCACCGGGGGTCGATCGAAAACTTTTGGCTTCACTTTTCGGGACTTTTTGGTGCTGCACAAGCATTTATTTGAAATGTTTTGTAGCATTATAAAATCTTTGTTTTCTAACATTTTCACCTTAATGAATTCATACTGAATTATTTTCTAACTAAATGATTTTACACACACACACACACACACACACACACACACACACACACACACACACACACACACACACACACACACACACAAATATATATATATATGTATGTATGTATATATAATTGGAATTAGAATTTAGAAATCTGGTTTTAATGTTTTCATACTTGAAAGAGTTTCAAGGTACATTTGAGGTCAAAAGTCTACGTACACTTTGCAGAATTTGGAAAATGTTATTTATTTGACCAAAATAAGAGGGATCTTACAAAATATAGTCCACAAGGGAAAATAATAGTTGAAATTATAAAAATTACCCTGTTCGTAAGTTTACATACACTTGATTCTTAATACTGTGTTGTTATCTGAATGATCCACAGCTGTTGTTTGTGTGATACTGTAGTTGTGCATGAGTCCCTTGTTGCCTGCAGTTCAGTTCTGAAAAATCTTTCAGGTCCTACAAATTCTTTGGTTTTTCAGCATTTTTGTGTATTTGAACCCTTTCCAACAATGACTGTAATTATCTTTTTACACTGAGGACAACTGAGATACTGCAACTATGCAACTATTACAGAAGGTTCAAATGATGCTCCAAAAGGAAACGCGGTGCATTAAGAACTGGGGGTGAAAACTTTTGGAATTTGAAGAAATTATTTTGTCTTCTGAGAAACATGTAAGTATCTTTTGAAGCTTCTGAATGGTAGAACTAAATAAAAATAATAATAATAAAATATAATGTTTAGGCAAAATAAGAGCGTTTGAACCTTCTGTAATAGTTGCATATGAGTCCCTCTGTTGTCATCAGTGTAAAAAGATGGATCTCAAAATCATACAGTCATTGTTGGAAAGACACAAAAATTCTGAAAAACCAAAGAATTTGTGGGACCTGAAGGATTTTTCCGAAAAACAGCGGGCAGTTTAACTGTTCAGGACAAACATAAATCACAAAAAAATAAATAAATAAATACAGCTGTGGGTCATACAGGTAACAACACAGTATTAAGAATCAAGTCTATGTAATTTCTATGTCTTTTATGTGATTCTGCAAGGTGTATGTAAACTTTTGACTTTAACTGTGTAAGAGTCTGTAGTATAGAGTGCACAATAAGATAAGCTTGTCAAACAAGCTTTGACTTAAGTACTTTAGTAAATTGAGGTGTGCAATGCCTTTAAAAAGCTTTATCTTTAGAAAATTGACACATTTTTCTAACTTAATTGGAATGCTTTTAAAGGGATGTGTGCAGTATCCGCCTTTTCCTGAACACATAAATCTTGCACGGCTTATACCAGAATAATACTTTACATTTCCAATGGTTATAGTCATATTAATGTATTTGTCAAGCAAATAATATAATGTTAAACCTATAAATATATATTAAAAACATGGCGCCATACTTTAATAACTTTACAGTGTCGTAATAACTCACACAATGAACATCTTTTTTGCAATGACCTACTGGTAAAAGTTTAATGTGTGGGTAGATAACATGAAGTGGTTTGATGTAAGCTGCACTGAAAACAAATGGGCGCTCATACACTACATACAGGATGAAGTCTGTGGGATTTTGTCTGTATAATAATAATAAGAGTGCACATAATTTTTACATATTATTTTATTATTTCACGCACAGTATTTTAACTTCAAGGAGTTGCAAGCCATGCTCGTTTTCTCTCTTTCAACATTTGACATAGAAAGCATCATTACACATTAGACTATATCATTACATTTACAGTCATAACATAAATATATAGCATAAGGTAATCTAAATGACACATGCACTCTCTCCCAAAGTGGTCACCATGACTATACATCTTGTGTTTATAACATATTGCAAGAAATCAAATCCTGTTTTTTGTTTGTGTGTTGCATTTTTACATGTTACAATAAATCTTCTCAGCTTTGCAATCACAGGAATAAATTCCATTTTTAATTATTTTAAAGTAGAAAACTGTTATTTTTAAATTGTTATATTTCACAGGATTAAAATCTCACCAAACACAAACTTTTACCAATGATTACTTGATTTACTACACTTAAAGGTTACAAGGATTTTATTGTTGCCATTTCCACACAGTGATGGTAATTCTAAGATCCTTTACAATCTATTAAAACATGCTTGATTCGTTTATTGTGCCACTGACCTTTCTCATGTAAAGTTTTCAACTTTATTGATTGTTATAAAAAAGAAGAGAATTCCGAGTTTCAGTGAATTTAATGTTATATGCATGAATGCTTTACTTAAGAGTTATAATACATCATAATAAAAGTTTTATTCAGTAAAATTATAGTACAGCACAATATTTTCTAAATAAATGTAATCAGAGATGATATTAAATTAAAACTGTATGTAAAAATGTATGCAGTGACAATATTCTGTATATTCTGGCTAATATTTGGCAGTATACATAAGCATAATGTAACATACATGTCAACATTTGGATTTTAAAACCATTTGGTAAAAAGGGTCTAAAAAATCTATAGAGAATTCTGCAAAGTCTGGGAAAGTATGTAATTTTAAATGTAGAATGTGTCGGAACTAGGAGCCCTAACAAAGAGAGCTTCTTATTTTTATAAAAAAAACTAAAAAACTAAAATGGTAAATTTTAAAAAGTTTTAATGTGATCGTTTGAATCGCCCTATTAATAATATGACCAAGTGAGAATATAAAAATGTTTATTATATGTTGTATTACATTTACTATATTTATATTAATAAAATGTACAAATAGATAAAGTACCTGTTATTAAAAACATCATAAAACAGTGTCTAAAACGGTTAGTAATGATCGACCATAAATAGCTTTGTACCTTAAAAAGGCTTCCATGCATTTAATTGCTACATCGTCTACTTCTGGATCAAACTTGTTTGCAAAAAGATGATGTTGCTTCACAATCCATTTCAAGTCCCCAGCTCCATAGACACACACTGCCCGTCTGTGTATCCCAGTGCATGGTGGGTAGGGAGCCCCATTCTTTAGATCTCCTTCATGGTAGCTCCACTTCACCAGCCGAGCAATTGCGTTCATGTCCGATTGCTCATACTTGGCATTTGGAGGATTGGATCCCGGTACCGAAGGCATCCGCTGTAACGTAGCCCACATGTGCTCATCTGGACTGTAGGTGTCTTTCTCCCATTCCATGAAGTTCTGAATCTCTTTGCTTTTGAAGATGTGCTCCACAAACTTTCTTGAAACCACAAAGTAAGCATTTCCTGAGAACATGGGGGTCTTTATTGGTGGAGGGGACTTCTTAACATTGGTCGTCTTTATAACATTCGTAATGTTGTGGTGATACTGCCAGCGCCGGTTTTTGGCCTGTACGGTCTCAGACTCCATGTTGTTCTTTCCGTTCAGGTATTTTAGAGACTGAACTATTTCTGCATTGGTTTTAATGGGGAAATCAGTGCCACAGGTGTTGAGCAGATACTTCCAATGAACAGGTGACTTGAGCAGATCCTTCATGCAGTTGATGTCCGCTTGAACTCGAGACCAGGAGGCGTAGATCACACTCTCCAGTTTGCTGGCCACAAACACATTGGTCAGGCAGGATGTGATGGCTCTCACTGCTTGTTTAAAGATCTCAGGAGACTTCTGGTCCATATGAACACAGTACACATTGTGAGGAGTGTAAATGGCTCTCAGGAGCCTTTCAAACATCTCAATCTTCTCATGGATCACCATGGAGTAAGCAATGGGGAAATCTTTTTCCTCTTTACTGAGAGAAACCGTCAGAAACCCTCTGTCTCGAATGTAGGCTTGACAATCCTTGGTTGCGTTGAGGTAGAATGACTCTGATAGCAGGGATTTTCTTTTTTTAGAGGTCAGGAGCTTCCTGAAAGCATCCTTGTCCACTCCATCCATGTCTCCGTGGATAATAGCAGAACAAGCTTGTAGTTCTCCAACGTCTTGCTTTACTAAGTGTTTCAAGTCCAGCGCTTCCTTATGAGAGCAGTTTGTCCTTCGTCCTGGATAACTCAGCCAGAAAAGGGACACTGATAGGATGGAAATAATTGGCAAAATTCTTTGAATTTCAAGCCTCATTTTCAGGTCTTCAAGATTATAACTTTCCAGAAACAGCTGCCAGTTTTTAATCAGCCTCTCATGTGGCAAGATAATAAAGCTTGTACAAACAGGAAGGGCTTAGCTCCACAATGGCGGTGCTGATGTCACTTACCTGAAATGATGATTTTATGGATGATGGCGATGATTTAAAGTAACAAAAAGTAGTGCGTATCACATCCTACACTCTAAAAAAGTTGGTTGTTGGATGATTGCCAGATGTGGTTACCAGACCTGTAATCTGATATGGGTTTTATGTTCTTTAACTCAAACTGTTTTAATAGCCTATTACAATTCCATTTTATCTAGTGATCCTGTAATCTACAGACTCTGAGCAATTCTGAGCTTTTATTATAATAGTCAAGCAGTAAAAGCAATGGTTTAATATTGCACAAGCTATAGGAGGTTCTAAAGGAAAATGCTTCTGGTGATTATTAAACAGTTGTCATGTTTGCATTTTGGTGTCTCTTATCAGAAGGCAATACAATTGTGGAAGTATAACAAAACTAAAATGTTTCTTGTAGAACTGTACTTTTTTCTGTTAAGTTACATGTTTAATTCCGCCAAAGACACAGCAAAGCAAGACCTTTAGAGCCTGAAGTGAATCTTAGTTGGTTTACACCCCTGCTTTAAAACACAAAACTAATAATTAATGCTTTGGTAATCTTCAGTGCTAACAGAAACATAGTGAAACTAATGTTGAAGCAGTTCTGTTGAGCTGTTAGAGAGACAGCTGTAAAGACATCAGTGTTATTGTCATATACCAGAAGCACTAATCTCTAAATCACTAAATATTCATGGCTATTGTCACTCCCTCGCATACAGCCTTCCTAACACAAAACATGTCTTACAAAAGTTAAATCAATATATTATTTTCTGTGAATGAGTGAACAGGGAGATTTTCACACAGTCTTTTGCTCTAACATGTATTCAAGAAAAAAGATGGCAAGATAGAGTTTCAGAGAATGCAAACAAAGGTGTGCGGATTAAGTAGCCACTTACCTTATTTATTTAGCAAATCCTTTTGAAGCAGGAACTCATTAAAAAAGGAACTTTGATAGTCTTACTTCGAGAAATAATAAGAATAACAAAGTGCAGTAAACGATAATGCTGTTTGCACTACAACCAGTGTGTTCATAATTATAATAATACATTCAAATAATATAAGACATACCAGTTTGCAAAGTCAAGCAGCAAAACAAGCTGTTTTGTAAAGCTAAAAATAGCTGGACATGGATGAGATTGGAAGCAAGACCTATAAAATGTAAAAATGGGACCTATAAAATTTACAAACACCCTTACGGGAAGAAAAAGGTGGATATGTTACTGTTAGCAGTGGGCAGAAGCTATCACAGTAACCTTCCCCTTTCGGAGTTAGAAAAAAAAAATAGTTATAGTGTTCACCTGCTATAAAACAATAAAAATGACAAAAGTGGATGATTTCCAAAATGTAGCATTAAATATAAAATTAATCCATAATAATTTTGGAGCGTTGAAATAAAATGTTAAAAACTTCCAATCAATATATATACATTCAGTATGTCACAAAAGTGAGTACACCCCTCACATTTCAGCAACCATTTTAGTATCTTCTCAAGGAACAATACTATAGAAATGAAACTTGGATATATTTTAGAGTAGTCAATGTGCAGCTTGTATAGCAGTATAGATTTATTGTCCCCTGAAAATTACTCAACATACAGCCATTATTGTCAAAATAGCTGGCAACAAAAGTGAGTACACCCTAAGTGAACTTGCCCAAATTGTCAATATATTGTGTTAGCACCATTGTTATCTGGCACTGCCTTAATCATCCTGGGCATGGAATTGACCAGAGCTGCACAGGTTGTTGCTGGGATCCTCTTCCACTCCTCACGGAGCTGCTGGACGTTAGACACATGGTGCTTCTCCACCTTACGCTCGAGGTTGTCCCACAGGTGCTTAACCCTTTAGCACGTACGATCACACCCGTGTGATTTGTCTTGGCTGGTCCCTGAAGCGTACGATCACACCCGTGTGATTTGTCTTGGCTGGTCCCTGAAGCGTACGATCACACCCGTGTGATTCGAACGTTCGCCGCATCACGTCATCAGCTGCTGAATTCAAATCGGTTTTGGCGCTTTGGCTGGCTCTGAGCCAGATCGGATGCGCTGAGTGCTTGTCATATTATCACAACTATTCAGTGTTTTCAACCATATAATGCTTATTTTAGGTTTCAGACATTTAAATACACATAAGTACTAGCAAAACCCTACATTTATAGTTTGTAAAATACACACTGATGTCTATGGAAGTGGCAATAAAGATCCTACAAATATATTCTGACAACATATTTTATTGATATCATATACAGATTATGTAGGTAACTATAAAGTTAACTCTCCTCTTCTCCCAGCTCACCAGAGACTTACTTTAATGTCTTTCGGGAGAAGAGGATGAATTTGCGTGTTGTTTAATCCCACAGCTCGGATTCAGCGCGAACAAACATGGCGGCGCCCATCACCCGGTATAGATCAACTAACGCGGTCATTATAAAAGTGTTTGAACTTTTAAATACATTTACTTGCACATATTTCGAAATCGGAATATCAGATATTTCATAATATAGTGAGCATGCTTGTGAATATTAAAAATAAAAAACGAAAAACGAAATAAAAGCGATCCATGTGTCTAAGGGGCCGTTCACATGTCGCGCCTAAAACGCGTGGAAAACGCTATGTGCGCCGCTTTCTTCCTTATCAACAAAGCGCTCGGGCGCTTGCGCTCCGGAAGCGTCTGCCGTTTCTAAGCAACCATCAGCTGCGCTCTAGCTCCAAGCCTATGCGTCTCCATGCATTGTTTCTTCTATTAGCGTCAAAATAATGGGGGCTTGACAAATCATAAAGTTCAAGAAATCCCTGGACCACAATGATGAGCTGCTCCTCCATGTTTCTGCTGAGGTTTCAATGTAACGGAAAAACGTGAGGAAGCTGATTGGTTAGTTCATGTCACATGACCTGCGGTGCGCTTGCGACATTCTGAAAGTTGAGATGTTTTTAAATCGATGCGGCGCAGACGCGCCTGGAAAAAACGAGCGCGTCGCACCGCGTGCGCGTCGCGACCGCGTCGCTTCCAATATGCGCGCGCAAGCCGCGCGTCTCCATTTGAAATAACGAACTTGCGCGCGCAAAAGACGCTTCATGTGAACGGCCCCTTACAGTGCTGTTTGGGGCTGCGGTGTGTCACATGACGCGTCGCCATGGAAACAGTAATGCTAAACATTCTAAAATAACGGTCGCCTAAAAAAACTCACTCTTTGGGGTTTGATAGAATATTTTAAACTCACGTGTGAAAAGGTTAATAGGGTTCAGTCTGGAGACATACTTGGCCACCCCATCACCTTCACCTTCAGCTTCCTCAGCAAGGCAGTTGTCATCTTGGTGGTGTGTTTGGGGTTGTAATCATGTTGGCTGTTCTTCCTAGTTTCTGGAGGGAAGGCATCGTGTTCTGCTTCAGAATGTATAGTACATAATGGGATCCATGTTTCCCTCAATGAACTGCAGCTCCCCAGTACCAGCAGCACTCATGCAGCTCCAGACCATGATGCTACCACCACCATGCAAGACACAATTTTCTTGGTACTCCTTACCAGGGCATCGCCACACATGCTGGACACCATCTGAGCCAAACAAGTTTATCTTATTGTCTCATCAGACCACAGGACATGGTTCCAGTAATTCATGCTCTTGGACAGGTTGTCTTCAGCAAACTGTTTGCGAGCTTTCTTGTGAGCCAGCTTCAGATGAGGCTTCCTTCTGGGGCGACGCCTCTGCAAACCGACTTGTTGCAGTGTGCGGCGTACGGTCTGAGCACTGACAAGCTGACCTTCTACTTCTGCAACCTTTAAAGCAATGCTGGCAGCACTCATGCATCTGTTTTTTGAAGCCAGGTTCTGCACCTGAATCGCAAAACGAGTGCTCAGCTTCGTTGATCAACCCTTGCAAGGCCTGTTTCGAATGGAACCCATCTATATAACCTCTTCTTCCTGTACTTACAAGCACTTCCTGTAAACTGGCCGACCCCAGCCACTCCATCGGTCACAGTCTCTCACTTCAGGGCCGTGACAGGTCATACAGAAGCTGTGAAGCCTTTAAACGTGTCTGCTGGACACTCCACAAAATGTCACATGCATTTTGGGGTCAGTAAGATTTATTGATTAACACTTTACAATAAGGTTCCATTTTTAAACTATATTTAATGCATTAACTAACAATGGGCAATACATTGTTACGGTATTTATTAATCTTTGTTAACAAATCTTTGTTAGTTGATGCAAATGCAACTGTTCATTGTTAGTTTGTTAGCTCAGGTCCATTAAGTAAATATATAGATGCAAATTTAGATTTTAATAATGTATTAATAAATGTTGGAATCAACATTAAGACTAATTACTGTACTGTACTGTATTTTTTATTGTTAGTTTGTTTACTAATGTAGTGAACTAATAGTAACAAATAATGTAAAGATAAAGATTTCTGTTTCAAATAAATGCTGTTTCTTTGAACTTTCTAGTAATAAGAGAAACATGAAAAGTGTTTTATAGTTTCTTTAAGAAAAATAATAAATAAATAAACTAAAACAATACATCAGCACCACTGTTTTCAACATTGATAATAATCAGAAATATTTATTGAGCAACAAATCAGCATATTACAATAAATTCTGAAGGATCATATGACAGACTGGAGTAATGATGCTGAAAATTCAGCTTTGACATCACATGAATAAATTTCATTTTAAAATATAATAAAATAGAAAATGGTTTATTTAAATTGTAATAATATTTCATAATATTGCTTCTTTTCTTATTTTTTTCATCAAATAAATGCAGCCTTGTTCAGCATAAAATACTTTTTTTAAAATCTTCCCGACCCCAAACTTTTGAACAGTAGCTGTTCAAAGGTCATAAATTACCAAATGTATGTTGCGTTATTTAACGTTATATTATTGTAGTAATAATTAAGAGAAAATAGATGTGTAAGAAATTAAATCTAGCAGTGTATAATCCCAAAAACATAAACATTATTTTTGCCCCACAGACTCAGATTATCAAGGGATGCATACATAAATGTTCAATCTTTCAGTAAATAAATGGACAATAAATATTATTATTCCCCCTGAAAATCAAAAGTATGGAAGCCCATTACCATGGAATAAAAGGTAATTGCTACTTTATCTCACAGTTTAGATTTTCTTTTTTTTTTTTTAGTTCAGAAGGGGGAAAAAAGTCAGAATTGCGAGTTATATATTCTGAATATTAGGCAGGCATTTACATTTGCATAAAGATACTTGATTGGATACACAAGATTTGAATAAAATTTCTAAAATGTAAATAAAATTAAAATAATCTTGAGCGCACTTTAACCAGCAAATCATATTCTGTTTTTATTTTCATAAATACATGGTGTATTTACATAAATGTTCATTTTTTAAATATATTATAAAGCACAACATTACACACTGATCATGCAAGTAGTTATTGGTCTACAAAAAAAAAACACACAGTTTGCACCATCCTATTAATATTATGACCATCTTTGGATATGTAAATGTTTATATTATACTCTCTGTTACATTTACTGTACAGCCATGAGCGTTACAAGATTCCTATAATATTTGCAAAAATATACAGACAGATTGAACTTATTATTAAAAACATCATAAAACAATGTCTGATTTTTGAACTGTTAGTAATGATCGGCCATAAATAGCTTTGTACCTTAAAAAGGCTTCCATGCATTTGATTGTTACATCGTCTACTTCTGGATCAAACTTGTTTGCCAAAAGATGGTGTTGCCTCACAATCCATTTCAAGTCCCCAGCTCCATAGACACACACTGCCCGTCTGTGTATCCCAGTGCATGGTGGGTAGGAAGCCCCATTCTTTAGATCTCCTTCATGGTAGCTCCACTTCACCAGCCGAGCAATTGCGTTCATGTCAGATTGCTCATACTTGTCATTTGGAGGATTGGATCCTGGAACTGAAGGCATCCGCTGTAACGTAGCCCACATGTGCTCATCTGGACTGTAGGTGTCTTTCTCCCATTCCATGAAGTTCTGAATCTCTTTGCTTTTGAAGATGTGCTCCACAAACTTTCTTGAAACCACGAAGTAAGCATTTCCTGAGAACATGGGTGTCTTTATTGGTGGAGGTGACTTCTTAACATTGGTCGTCTTCACAACGTCTGTGACATTGTGATGATACTGCCAGCGGCCCTTTTTGGACTGTACAGTTTGAGACTCCAAACTGTTCTTTTCATTCAGGTATTTGAGAGACTGAACTATTTCTGCATTGGTTTTAATGGGGAAATCAGCGCCACAGGTGTTGAGCAGATACCTCCACTGAACAGGTGACTTGAGCAGATCCTTCATGCAGTTGATGTCCGCTTGAACTCGAGACCAGGAGGTGTAGATCACGCTCTCCAGTTTGCTGGCCACAAACACGTTATTCAAGCAGGACGTGATGGCTTTTACTGCTTGTTTAAAGATATCAGGGGACTTTTGGTCCATATGAACACAGTACACATTCTGAGGAGTGTAAATGGCTCTCAGGAGCCTTTCAAACATCTCAATCTTCTCGTGGATCACCATGGAGTAAGCAATGGGGAAATCTTTTTCCTCTTCACTGAGAGAAACCGTCAGAAACCCTCTGTCTCGGATGTAGGCTTGACAATCCATAGTTGCATTAAGGTAGAATGACTCTGATAGCAGGGACTTCCTTTTTTTAGAGGCAAGAAGCTTCCTGAAAACCTCCTTGTCCACTCCATCCATGTCTCCGTGGATAATGGCAGAACAAGCTTGCAGTTCCCCAACATCTTGCTTTAGTAAGTAATTTAAGTCAAGTTCTACCTTTTGAGGACAGTTTTTCCTTCGTCCTGGACAGTTCAGCAAGAACAGGAACACTGATAGGATGAAGATAATTTTCAGAATCCTCTGATTTTTAAGCTTCATTTTCAGGTCTTTAAGCTTTTAACTTTTCAGAAACAACTGCCAAGAGAGTAAACCTGTGAAAGTCAGTTATTAATCAGCCTCTCATGTGGCAAGATAGTAAATCTTATTCAAAAAGGAAGAGCAGACCTCTGAAAAGGCAGTAAATAAATGGACTGTGGTGTTGATACCACTTACCTGGAAGATGTGATTATAAAGTATTATAGTAAGCAAGTAATACTGTATCATTAACAAATTATACAGTTTTTGGACACCAAAGATGTTGTGGAAAAAAAAATTTGCGCATTTGCTTTAACGAAGCTCATTGTCTTATCTGGTTCCCAGATCTGTAATCTGATATGGGTTTAATATTCTTTAACTCCAACAGTTTTTATAGCCTATTGAAATTCTAGCTTATCTAGTGGTCTTGTAGTCTACAGACTCTGAGCTTTTGATAGCGTCTTTTGATAGCTATTTTCTGCCTCTTATAAAAACGAAAACAACTGTGGAAGTATAGCAAAGCTGAAATGTTCCTTGTAGAGCTGTACTTGTTCTGTTAAGTTTAATGCCATTTTTCCACTAAAGACACAGCAAAGCAACACCTTTAGAGCTTTAATTGAACTCAAGTTGTTTTCAGTGGTCCACAAAAAATAATAATGAATACTTCGAACATGTCAGACAACAACAGAAACACAGTGATTCTAATGTTAATGCAAAAAAGCTAGACATGCTATAATAGTTCAGAAATAATATTTGCTGACAGTGATCACCCTCAGGCCATCCAAGATTTAGATGAGTTTGTTTCTTTATAAATTTATAGATTACATCATTTGCTCACCAGTAGATTTTCTGTATTGAATAGGTGCCAGAGAGTCCAAACAGCTGATGAAAACATCAGGGCCAGCACCAAGAGGGGCACTTGCTGCTTGCTTTCTCCCCCCTTTCCCTCCCTGCTGCACACAATCAAATTCGAAAGTGAAACTGTTATTTTAGAACGTATCACCTTATTGTTTCAATGGCGACGCATCATGCTTGTCACGTGACACCGCAGCCCCAACAGAGCTGTGACCAAGCGGCAACCTCCCGCTCTCTCTGTTGAAACTAACACGGAAATGACTTAAACTGCAATTCATCGACTGGCCGCTCAATCCCATAGACTCCCGATGTTAAAATGCCAAACTTTACAGCAGAAAAAAATGTTTACAGCCTGGTACAAAAAGTGGTTTTGGTCTATATAACTAATTTTGCCCTTCTTGTCAACTGTGAGGGGGCTGATTTTTTTAAAACTTACCATTTAAGTCAACTCTCTTACCATTAGGCCACAACTGCCCCTAGTTTTCAAATAAGCCTGAAAAAGCTAATTAACTGGGTCAGGTGTGTTCAATTAGGAGATATTGGAGCTAAACACTGCAGGACTGTGGCTCTCCACGAACTGAGTTTGACAATTTTATGTGCTTTTCTGCACAACACGTTACAGAATACTGGACCTAGAAGTTTTTTTGCAGCTTTTTTCCCTTTTTCTTTCCCCCTCCATGGACCTGCCAACTGTGAAGCTTCTCTGCCTGGAGCAGGATCTCTGGAGGATCACACCAGATACTTGTTGGATTTGCCGTGCTAAACTCACTATCTGGTCCAAGGCGATATAACTTTGTCCCTGATATAACTTTGCCACATTTGTGGAGTGAGTGCTGGTGAATAGCAGATTTGCCATTTGCCTAACAGAGGACATTACAATCCCATCCACTGAGGGTGAGCTGCAACTGGCCTCTGATTTAATATTTAAATATTTTCCATCAACCCATCTCAGTTTGTTTCGTCCAGCTCTCCTACGTCACCTCTGCTGGTTTCACCCTGCCCTGAATCTCTGCTGGTTCCTGCCAGCTCTCCTGAGACTCCTACATCTCCTGAGTCTACACTGGTTCAGCGAAACACATGTTCTTCAGTGTTTCCTCCTAGCCTCCCTCTCCCGCCTCCTCTCCTAAAGCCAGCCAGTGGTTCCTGCCAGCCCCTCAGCTCACTCTCAGTCAGGGTCATCTAGGCATTTAGCCTCAACTTGGGTCTTCCAGTCTCCAGCTTCACCTTCAGCCTCCGAATCCCAGACTCCACCTCGGCCCTTCGACTCATTGGCTCTACCTTGGCTCCTTGCTACCTTGTCTGCACCATGGCCTGTCATCCCACTAGCTCCTCCCGGCTCCCTCCGACTCTGCCTCGGTCAGTCATCAACCTTCCTCCGCTACGACTTTCCCCTAATCTGGCTTTGCCTCGTCCCTTCATCCCTCTGGCTCAGTCTGGCTCCTCCTTCCTAACGGCTCCACTGTTGTCCTCAATCGCTCTTGACTGTCAGCTCCACCATGGCCTTCGAGTCCTGCAGTGTCACCCTGGCTCCATGTCTGCTCTGCTCCACCTGGTTCTTCTCCTGCAGTGGCTCAGTTTCTGTCACTCATCCCTTTGGCTCCTGGCACAACCCTGGCTCCTTTCCCCGTCAGATTCACCCTGGTTGCTCCATCCAGTTTCTCTCATGGTTTCCTGGCCTCCATCTGTTCTATGCCCACCTCCAAAGCTCTCCTGTCCTCTCTTCCTCATGTGCTTGACATTTCTACTGTGCAAGGACGTACCTTCAGGGAGTGGGGAGTTCAGTCATATATCTGGTCTGTCTTCTGTTCCATTGTTTCTTTCAAGTGACCTAGTTTTTAGTTTGTCCAGTTAGTTGATCAGTTCCCACCTGTTTCTGTTTCTCTCTCATTACACTGTTATTTAAGCCCTGCGTTTCCCTATGTTAGGGGTCTGGTGTTATTTGTAATTAGTTGTTGTGTTGTGGTTTCTCCTGTATGGTTCCTTTGGTTTTATTATTAGGGACTGCTACACAGTGTCTACACTGGATGTGGTGCGGCACGGCGCGACTCAACTAAGCCCTGACAGTAAACTGATGCCTTATTCTATTTATGAAGTACTGACACAAAGTTCAAATTATTTTTAACAGTCACTTTGTTGTCTAGTGTAGACAGACTTTAGTTGTTGCAAGATGATCAGTGTTTGTGGCCAGAAAACGCACACACAGTTTTCTGGCCATAAATATGTTTTTTTAGAGGTCGGGAGCTTCTTGAAAACATTGTTCTCCACTCCATCCAAGTATCCTTGGATATTAGCAGAACAAGCTAGTAGTTCTCCGACATCTGGCTTTAGTGAGTGATTTAAGACCAGCTCATCCTTGTAAGGACAATTTGTCCTTTGCCTTGGATAATTCATCAGGAGGATGAACATAGTTATGTTCACCAAAGGTCTCATGTTTAGTTCTTTAAGAATATAACTTTCCTGAAACTACTGCCAAATGAGGAAACCTGTGCAAGTAAGGTACAAATTAGCCTCTCTTGTGGCAAGAACAAAGGGGAGGGGCTGAACAAAGTGATAGATTGTTAATGCATAATTGCAATGTTGGTATCACCTACCTGGAGGGTGTGATTGTCCAATATCATGGTCAGTAAGTAATATAATTTTTGAAATAATAAGAATAAAACTGTTGGTCACTTTTATGAAGTTTATAGGCTTGTCTTTTTGTTGTCTTTCTGTCACCAGGTCTGTAGCCTTTCTGCCATGGGTTTATTTTTCTTTAATTTCAAGGGTTTTTTAAAACCTAATTATCCAGTTATTTTCTCACTAAGGACACAGTAAAGAAAGATTTACAGAGGTTGTATTGAGCCCAACTTGTTTTCGTGTTCTACACCCCTGATTTATATATTTATCTATGTGTTCATCTGAAGAAAGAAAGTCATATAAATCTCTAATAGCATGTGTGTAAGTAAATGATTATAACATTTACATTTTTGGGTGGAGTATTCCTGTAAGACAGATGTTAATCTCAAGCTGTGTCCACAGTAATCTCTTATGTATTTACCTGTCTTAGTTATTGCATTTTTTCCTTATTGTATAGTATACGTTGGTATAATATTTGTTGTTTTTATGTACACTTTATAAATAAAACTTGACTTGACCCAGGTAAAACAAACATTTGACGTTAGCAAAGACAATCTTTATTTCTGTGAGTTATTCACCACAAGACAAGTAATGTGTGCCGAGAAGAGAATATTGTCCATTTTGATTTCATGCGCAGACAGCAATACTACCATTACTTATTAGAAATTTTGGATTGTTTGTCTTATGTAGCACGGTTATATTTTAGCAATTGCCAAAATTACATTGTATAGGTCAAAATTATAGATTTTTTCTTTTATGTCAAAAATCATTAGGATATTAATTAAAATTATAATATAAAGTTATTTTGTAAGTTTTGTACCTTAAATATATCAGAACTTAATTTTTGATTAGTAATATGCATTGCTAAGAACTTCATGTGGACAACTTCAAACTTCAAAACTTCTCAGTATTTAGATTTTTTTGCACCCTCAGATTCCAGATTTTCAAATAGTTGTATCTTGGCCAAATATTGCCATATCCTAAAAAAAAACATACATCAATGGAAAGTTTATTTATTCAGCATTCAGATGTTTTATGACTGTTAAGATTAATATTAATTGACAACTTTAAGTCATCACTTTTGTGATCAGTGTTTCACATAGTTGGTCACTGGTCCTTGACACTTTTATTTTCTGAATTAACAGAGGTGTAGCAAAGTCTACGTCTACGTTTTTTTTAATAAAAATTTATTGTCAATGTTCAGTCACCATTATTGTGATTAGTGTTCCATATAGTTGGTTGCTTGGTCCTTTTTGAATAGTTTTTGTTTGGCTCTTGTAATCATCATGCTTGATTGATCCTATCAATATATTTACATTTTAATATTTTGCAAAATGAAACCTGTGATACAAAGTGAGATTCAAGCCAAGGTAACAATATATTCTGAAGAATTTTTGAATCATAGACCAGTAATGATTCAAATTTAAAATATCTTTAACTCCTTATCATTACACATTATTTAGATGATGTGAAATGGTTGCACTCGGTGAGCTACTGGTGCTACCTGCTGCTATTTTTACTGCAACACAACTCAGAAAATAAAATACTGATTCGATAAGCACAGCTACTAAAAGAGCTTCCATTTGGCTATAGATATAAGTAGGGATGCACCGATACCAATCGGTCGATAAAGCTTGCGCGTTTTGTCAGTAAAGCCGGTTCTGTAATCAGCGGTAAATGCCATCAGGTGCGTGATTTCACGTTGAGCCGTATATACTACACACAGCCGTTGTTTACCGACGAGCAATGTTCATTATCAGTGTGAATGTGCGCAGCTCGTCTGTAAACAACGGCTGTGTGTAGTATATACGGCTCAACGTGAAATCACGCACCTGATGGCATTTACCGCTGATTACAGAACCGGCTTTACTGACAAAACGCGCAAGTTATCAACCGATACATATCGTGCATCCCTAGATATAAGTATAGGCTTAAACCAAATGCCACACCATCGATTTTTTCCCCACAGGGAGTCGAAACACCCCCGGATACAAGTGAAATCCACACTGAGAAACCCCTTACGTGGCTGCGGCGTCATATCAAGCACCAACATGTTTACATTCTGCCAGGACGGCACCTAGCATTTCTTGTCTCTGCTGTTTTTAAGCCCTTTTAGTAGCTGTGGTCTACTAAAAGCCTCAAAGGCATCAGGGCTAAAGTGGAGAGAACAAAGACGTGAGTCTTTAGGAAGTTTTATTTGTCCCCAGGTATCTTCCAATTCTTATCGCTAGGAAAGCAGTGAAGACTTACAGGTGCATCTCAATAAATTAGAATGTCATGGAAAAGTTAATTTATTTCAGTAATTCAATTCTTGTGTATTAAACAAATTCAATGCACACAGACTGAAGTAGTTTAAGTCTTTGGATCTTTTAATTATGATTTGGCTCACATTTAACAAAAACCCACCAATCTCAACAAATTACAGTACTTCATAAGACCAATAAAAGAACATTTTTAGTGAATTGTTGGTCTTCTGGAAAGCATGTTCATTTACAGTATATGTACTCAATTCTTGGTATGGGCTCCTTTTGCTTTAATTACTGCGTCAGTTTGGCGTGGCATGGAGGTGATCAGTCTGTGGCACTGCTGAGGTGGTATGGAAGCCCAGGTTCCTTTGACAGTGGCTTCAGCTCATCTGCATTTTTTGGTCTCTTGTTTCTCATTTTCCTCTTGACAATTCTCCCTTAGATTCTCTATGGGGTTCAGGTCTGGTGAGTTTGCTGGCCAGTCAAATATACCAACACCATGGCCATTTAACCAACTTTTGGTGCATTTGGCTGTGTGGGCAAGTGCCAAATCCTGCTGGAAAATGAAATCAGCATCTTTAAAAAGCTGGTCAGAAGAAGGAACCATGAAGTGCTCTAAAATTTCTTGATAAGCGGTTGCAGTGACGTTGGTTTTCAAAACACAGTGGACCAACACCAGCAGATGACATTACAACCCAAATCATCACAGACTGTGGAAACTTAACACTGGACTTCAAGCAACTTGGGCTATGAGCTTCTCCACCCTTCCTCCAGACTCTAGGAGCTTGGTTTCCAAATGAAATACAAAACTTGGCTCTCATCTGAAAAGAGGACTTTGGACCACTGGGCAACAGTCCATTTCTTCTTCTCCTTAGCCCAGGTAAGATACCTCTGATGTTGTCTGTGGTTCAGGAGTGGCTTAACAAAAGGAATACGACAACTGTAGCCAAATTAACTTGACCTGTCTGTGTGTGGTGGCTCTTGATACCTTGATCCCAGCCTCAGTCCATTCCTTATGAAGTTCACCCAAATTCTTGAATCGATTTTGCATAACAAGCCTCTCAAGGCTGTGGTTCTTTCGGTTAGTTGTGCATCTTTTTCTTCTACACTTTTTCCTTTAACTTTCTGTTAACATGCTTGGATACAGCACTCTGTGAACAGCCAGCTTCTTTGGCAAAGAATGTTTGTGGATTACCTTCCTTGTTAAGGGTGTCAATGATTGTCTTCTGGACAACTGTCAGATCAACAGCCTTCCCCATGATTGTGTAGCCAAGTGAACCAAACTGAGAGACCATTTTGATGAATTTAATACACAAGTCTCACAATTTAAGTTGAATTACTTAAATGAACTTTCCCACGACATTCTAATTTTTTGAGATGCACCTGTACATCGTTTCTCTTGTTGCCCTTCGATTGAAAATTACAAATAAAAGCCACACAATGTGGCATTGTATGAGCATTTTATTTTCCGAGTTGTGTCGCCATAAAAATAACAACAGGTTGCGCAAGTAGCTCACCGAGTACAAACATTTAACATCACAAAATAATGGTGCCCCCATAGTCCAAAATATGTATAAAATGACATGTTTTTTTTTTTAAATAATGTAAATCTTTCATGGGTTTTCTACTACATATTTCAATTATTTGAATCAATCAATCTATTACTATTGTAGACTTACTGTACTGTTCAGAAAAATGGCTAATAAAGAGACGTAAATTGGCTTTTCTGAAATTGATTGAATATTCTTTATTAAGAAAATATGAATAAACTATCTGTCACCTTTTAATCACCCAACAAAAAAAAAAAGTTTGGTACCACTTTACAGTAACCGTCATTAATAACATTAACAAACATTACATTATGAAAAGGGTTATATTACAATAACATAACAGTAATCTACATAGACACTGGCAGCAATATTCTGAAATATATACAAAATATAAGAATAAATGTATAAAGAAAGCGCATATGCTAGCATGTATCAATTTATCATTAATCTTTACCATCTTCCAATCCAGTGAGTTCTGACCATAGAAGTGCGCGTATAAAAAATTAGTAGAATCTGACTCATTAGTGACCATTAGGCTCTGCTGAGGTGTGTGTTCTCATTAGCGTCGTCCTCGTCCTGCTCCTCCTCTGTGTCTGGCTCGTGGATGAAGCCGTAGCGCCGATACACAGATCCATCTCGACTGGTGTAGACCACGTCCACCTCGTCTCCACTGTCTTCTGGTTCCGGTACTCCGTGTGGCATGGGCCGAGGACTGGGCTGTTCTCTAGCCACTCCACTCAGTCTTTCGTAGCTCCGTCTCCAACATAACCTTTTTTTGGCCCTCGCCTGTACCAGAGCAAACACAACTAGCGCTAGCACTACTGCTAGCAGCAGAGCAGCAGGCAAAGCTGCAGATGCATGCTGTACCGCTTTGGACCGCAGAATAACATCATCCTGATTTATACTTGGTACAGGCGCCTCAAGACACAATGCTGTGAAAAAAACAAAAACATCAGAGAAATGTAATTAAAATAGACTTTTTCAATGTACTGTAAAAACCCTATGGGTCATTC
This sequence comes from Garra rufa, assembly GCF_049309525.1. Classification (NCBI taxonomy): domain Eukaryota; kingdom Metazoa; phylum Chordata; class Actinopteri; order Cypriniformes; family Cyprinidae; genus Garra; species Garra rufa. The sequence continues at coordinate 26,016,962 of NC_133385.1, read as the reverse complement.
CATGTCAACTCAACCAGAGGTCCTCCGGCTCAAACTTTGCTAATATTTTTTTCTGAAGAAAGATAGACATGCATAGTGATGAAAGCCAAAATGTTACATTTCATGAATGAATATTTACTGAGTAATCCACTATTTTGTAGAGGGGGGTCTAAATCTTTTCACTTGAGATTCACAGTCAAATTACAGGCGTGTAAAATGACTTCAGAAAGATGGCAGCATCATAACGCTATTTCTAGACAGAGAATCTGTTGACTTTAGCAATCTTTGTTGCATTATGTGCCAATGGTAACCATTCAGAAATAGGTAAAAGTACTTTTTAAGATTTTTCTCCAAAGTTTGCATGCCTGTAACTCAAAGAGTATTAAAGATATCTTAATGCCCTTTTAGATATTGGGTCTTAACAAACTTTCCTTTTGGCAACTTAAATTTTTAAGGCTCTATATGGTTCGGTTCAAGAGATATTGGAATTTTAATATGGCTCCAAGAATCAATCGTTAAAATGTACACATTTTCTGCGGCCAAAAACCGAATCTGGGTCAGTTTGCAAAATAATGAATTTTCTTTTCTGTTAAAGACGAATGTCTGAAGAACAAATAATGTTGAAACTAAAAATGTATCTTGTTTCCTTCTGTCAAGACAACTGCATTGAGTATTCCTGTCTGAGTGCCATAAATATTCGGTTTCCAACGTGCCTATAATTTAAAAAGTATTAAAGATATCGCAATATAATTTTAGCTTCTAGTTGTTAATAAACTTTTCTTTTGAAATCTTAATTTACAGGGCCATAAAATGTTCAGTCCCAGAGATATATGGATTTCAATGAGGCTGCATGTCCAGATTGTTGAATGTTACCCAATTTCAGTAGTTGAAAACCAAATGTTGGTCACTTTGTATCCAGCTGATAATTTTTAATTAAAGAACAATGTCTGAAGAAGAAATAATGTTAAAATTAGAATTGTATTTTGTTTCCCTCTATCCAAAAATTTGCATAGAACATACCTGTTTGGGGTTTTTTTGCCACGGAATACAAAAATTAAAAAAAAGGTAATTGCGACTTTCTCTCACAATTATTTTTTTCTCACAATTGCAATTTTGTGTTTTTCACAATTCTTACAATTTTGAGATCTTTTTTTCTCACAATTGCAAAAAAAGACTTTTTAAAAAAAGTTGCCATTTTAATTGTTACATTTATTAAGATAACTTTTTGGAATAGATTAAGACACTCAAACTGGTATGTTCTATGCAAATGTTTTAATAGAGGGATACAATATACCATTCTAATTTTAACATTATTTCTTCTTCAAACATTGTTCTTTAAATAAAATAAGTATCAGCTGTATAGAAAGAGACTAAAATTAGCTTTCGACCACTGAAAATTGGTAATATTCAATTCAGTCTGGACATGGTACCTCATTGAGATCTCTATATTTCTGAGACTGAACATTGCAGGGCCTTGAAATTTAGGATTCCAAAAGAAAAGCTTATTAACAACTAGAATCTAAAATCACATTACAATATCTTAGTTACTTCTTGAGTTATAGACACCAAAACCTTGGAAAAAAAATATTTATAGCACTCAGACAGGTATGTTCAATGCAGTTGTCTTGACAGAAGCAAACAAGATATATTTCTAGTTTCAACAGTATTTGTTCTTCAGAGATTCCTTTTTAAAACTGACCCACATTTGTTTTTTGAACACTGAAAATGTGTACATTTAAATCATTTACTAATGGAGCCATATTAAAATTCGATTATCTCTGGAACTGAACCATATAGTGCCTTAAAAATAAAGATGCCAAAAGGAAAGTTTGTTAAGAGCCAATATCTAAAAATGCATTAAGATATCTTTAATATGTCATGAGTTTCAACCATGCAAACTTTGGAGAAATTTTTTGAATGGTCACCATTGGCACATAATGCAACAAAGATTACAAAAGTCAACAGATTGTACTAACAGACCTACCAATCTCTGTGTAAAAAGAACATTACAATGCTGTCATTTTCCTAAAGTAATTTTTACACCCCTGTAATTTGACTGAATCTCAGGTGAAAATTGCCATTTTGACCCCCACCCTCTACAAAATAGTGGATTACTTGGTAAATATTCATCCATGACATTTTATTTTTTGGCTTTTATCACTATACATGTCTATCTTTCTTCAGTTTTGATTAGTAAAATCAAAAATATGAGCCGGGGAAGTTTTTAAATTTGGTTGATTTGACACGGAATGATCCCTATGGAATTCTTGGTAAAGCAGTTGTCCCTCACCATTGAATGCCTCCCTATCTAAAGAACCCATTTAAAGGCTTAAAGTAAAACCACAAGCAATACCTGAGCCTGAATCACAAAGACAACACTTCCTGTTCCTCTCCTCAGCCTGGCAGCAGGGCAAGCACTGACTATCAGGGGCATGTAGGGCGAAACCTGGGTGACAGGTGAGACAGCTCTGGGGTCCGGCACTGGAACAGTGTTTACAGGACTCGTCACAGGGTTCACAAACTCCCTAATGCCATTGAAAAATTGAAAAAGACACGTGTGATGTCAAATACACTACACTATTGAATGAGCATTTGAATGAAAGTATCAATATCCTTTGGCAAAAATAATAATTGATCAGGTGCTACAATAAATGCACTTCCTGTCAATCTCTAGTCATCAGCACTTACACCCTGTGAGTAATATCGGCTCTCTTCACAGCGAGGGTAACACACCCCATCCTGGAGGATGCTGCCCCAGTCACACGTCACACAGCCCTGAGGAGAGTTATCTGCAAACAACACAGAAACGTCATTATTTTTGTTTTCTTTGCACACAAAAAGTATTCTTGTAGCTTTATAAAATTAAGGTTGAACCACTGATGCCACATAGACTATTTTAAAGATGTCCTTACTACCTTTTTCAGCCCTTGAACGTGGTTGTACCGTTGCTGTCTATGCAGGTCAGAAAGCTCTCGGACTCCATCAAAAATATCTTAATTTGTGTTCCGAAGACGAACAAAGATCTTATGAGTTTGGAACCCAGAATATTCATTTTTGATTGGAAAGTAATTAACACTAGGAGTTAACTACTAGAATTCAAATCTTGTTCTTCCAGGAATCCCGTGCCAGCCAAACAACTTCCTTGAGAGATTTATTATATACCTCCTTTATACCTCCTTGGTAGCTTCATAGCAAAAGTTGAACGCATTTTAGCACATTTAAATGTTAAACTGACAGATCAGTTCAGATCTGATCAGATCTATCTGTCCACAATAACATTTTGTTATCAAACAAGGGAGGCCATATAATGATAAGAATGAATATATGTTGGTATTACAGAAGCTCGTAAAATGTGAAAACAATGATATAGCAGAAGTACCTGTGCAGGACTTGCAGCTGGTGTGGCACTGTCTGCAGCTGTGCCCGCTTTCATAAAAGCGCTGTGGACATTGATCCACACACTGCCTGGTGCCCTGGAGGTCCAGCTGAGGAGGTGTGCACACCCTGCAGGCGTCTGGCCCTGGGCCCGAGCACTGCTCACAAGAATGGTCACACTTCTCACAGCGCTCCCCTGTGCTATAGTACCTGAGGAAGGCACACCAAGAGAAAGAAATGTCTTGTTATTATATTCACACAGTGAAGACAGGAAATTACTAGGAAATTATTCTAAGGCCAGAATCAAACCTGAATTTCCCATTTGGTTACCACAGCTCAACATAACCATGTTACCATGCTAGGGCACAGCTCTGATAAAGTGTAAACAAATCCTTTTGTCATTGGACCTAATTTAAGGTCAAGGTGGCAGTCGTGGCCTAATGGCAAGAGAGTCTGACTTGTAACCCATTGGTCACAAGTTTGAATCTCAGTTCCGGCAGGGGTTGTAATTAGGAGGTGTGAATGTACAGCGCTCTCCTCCACCTTCAATATCATAATTGAGGTGAGACTCTTGAGCAAGGAATCCCCAACTGCTCCCTGGACGCCGCGGCAAAAAATGGCTACCCACTGATCTGGGTGTATGTGTTTGTTCACTACTCAGACATACAGCAGTGAGTAGTGAACACTTGGATGGGTTCTGAGTATGGGAAACCATACTTGGCCACATGCCACATCATTTCCTAACTTTGCTTCCAAGCTACACATTTAGATTTGATCACTTCTTGCTTTTCCTGGGAATTGAACCCATGGCCTTGGCATCACTAATGTCCTGCTCTGCTGTTTGAGCTACAGGAAAGCCCTGCCCTTTATCAACAAATCTTGGAAGTTGTGAGGGCGAAGCAACCATGGATCAAAATTGTTGGTCTAGCACATCCCATAGATGCTCAATCAGATTGAGATCTGGAGAATTTGGAGGCCAGGACAACACTTTGAACTCTTTCTATCCGGTTTGTCAATCCTGATTCTATGCAGTTTGGCAGGGAACAATATCCTTGAAAGAGGCTATTGCCATCATATAATAATTTATTGATGTCCATATGAATGGCCAAACCCAAGTTTTCCAAGCAGAACATTGTAAAGAGCATCATACTTCCTCCACCTGCTGTCATCATTAGTTCCCAAAGTAAACAGTGCACATACGCCGATCAGGCGTAACAATATAACCATTGACAGATAAAGTGAATAACACTGATTATCTCCTCATCACGGCACCTGTAAGTGGCTGGGATACATTAGGTGGCAAGGGAACATTTTGTCCTCAAAGTTGTGTTAGAAGCAGGAAAAATGGGCAAGCAGAAGGATTTGAGCGAGTTTAACAAGGGCCAAATTGTGATGGCTAGACGACTGAGCATCTCCAAAACTGCAGCTCTTGTGGGGTGTTCCTGGTCTACAGCGGTCAGTATCTATCTATCAAACGTTATCCAAGGAAGGAACAATGGTGAACGGCGACATAGTCATGGGCTGTGAAGGCTTATTGATGCGCGTGGGGAGTGAAGGCTGGCCCGTCTTGGTCCAATCCAATGCATCAGTTTGTTGCGTATGTGGCTGCGTAGCAGCAGACCAGTCAGGGTGCCCTTGCTGACCCCTGTCCACCGCCGAAAGCACCAACAGTGGGCACGTGAGCATCAGATCTGGACCACGGAGCAATGGAAGAATGTGGCCCGGTCTAATGAATCATGTTTTCTTTTACATCGCGTGGATGGACTATGGGAAGAAAGCATGCCGGTGGAGGCAGTGTGATGCTTTGTGCAATGTTTTGCTGGGAAACCTTGGGTCCTGCCATCAATGTGGATCTTACTTTGACACGTACCACCTATCTAAGCATGGTTGGAGACCATGTACACCCTTTCATGGAAACGGTATTCCCTGGTGGCTGCGGCCTCTTTCAGCAGGATAATGTGCCCTGCCACAAAGCAAAAATCGTTCAGAAATGGTCTGGGGAGCACAACAACGAGTCTGAGGTGTTGACTTGGCCTCCAAATTCGAGCATCTGTGGGATGTGCTGAACAAAAAGTCTGAACCATGGAGTTACTTACAGGACTTAAAGGATCTGCTCCTAACATCTTGGTTCCAGATACAACAGCATACCTTCAGGTTTCAGTCCATGCCTCAACAGATCAGGACTGTTTTGGCATGAAAAAGGGGGACCAACACAATATTAGGAAGGCGGTCATAATATTATGCCTGATCTGTGTATGTACTTGACTTGAACAAACTGACTTGACTTGACTTGAACAAACAGACTTAGCATGAACTAGAATAGACTTGACTAAGAAACAGACTTAACTATGAAATGACAACCACCAAACAGCAGTTACAGCATCAATACACGACCGGGAACCAATGAAACATAAGGCCTATTTATACAAGACAATACAGGTCACATGACACAAACAAACCAATGAAAAACAAGGAACAAGACATAACAACCAATCAGAACAAGACACATGGAACAGGGGAACCAATGGCAGGAAAACAACAGGGAAAGGGAAGCCAAACACAACAGCATGAAACAAATACAAAATAATAAAAGACATGAAAACTTGAACATGAACCAAATCCCAAACCCCACGTTACAGACTGGTTTAAACTGTTGGTAGGTTCTTATGCATGCTGACCGGGAGCATTCCTCGATCCTTACTGTTTCAACAATTTTACTTTTTAACCACAAATAGTCCTGTTGGAAAGATCATGCATGACGTAGACGGAAGTACCAACCCAGTGTTTACAAAGCGAACGTGCAAAGAAAGTCAAACGCCCTTTACAAAAAAAGGTAAAAACAATGTTGGACGAGAAGAAAATGAGATGGAGTTTTTCGCCTTACCCTACCTTATTGAACCGGAGTACAAGAACTAACCATGCATGACCTTACCAACAAGATTACGTAATGCATAAAGTCGCAGAAGCACATCACAGAGCTAAAGCAAGACAAGCTTTTGTGGTTATTTTTTAGAAAATGACTGATCATTTTTTTCGGCTGGAGCCCTTTGAAGCTGCATTGAAACTACAATTTGGACCTTCAGCTCGTTGATCTCCACTGAAGTCCACTATATGGAGAAAAATCCTGGAATGTTTTCCTCAAAAACCTGAAAGTGAACTAATCCTAACTAATCTTAACTAAGCTCTTAATTAACAAAAGATGGATGAAATTTGTGTGTTTGTGTGCATAAGAAGATCTTACCCTGTGGGACAGTGGCTAACACAGAGATGAGAGAGCAGATGAAGGTAGCCTGGTGCACAGCTCAGACAGTCTCTGGGAGACGCTCCGGTACAGGTGGCACATACATGATCACAGGGCATACAGAAACCCAGCTCTACCCCGTCAGCTTCTTCATGGGCACTGTAAGTTCCCGCAGGACATTTGCTCACACATGACCCATCTGGAATGCAAACAGGTTCCCATTAAACCAGTTACTTGTATAACTTGTACAACAAAAGACCTTTCTATTGTTCTTTAGATCCAAGAGAGGGATTGAAAGCCAAACCACTGATGAACCCTTCAAATCAGTATTAATAACAATGTCATTGTTTTCGTAACAATGGAAGTATACAAAAGAAATGCAACGATGTGAGTTCAAGTCATTCATACTGTGGAGGTAGTTGGGCAGAGCGCAGGTCTGGCAGTCAGAGGGTCCCGGCCCTTCGCAGGACTGGCAGAGCCGATGACATGCTTGGCAAGTGAACTGATTGTTTTGGAGGAACGTTCTAGGTGGGCAGTCCGAATCCCCGGTAACCCCACACATCATGGTGTTGGGATCCAGAACCAGACCCTTTTCACACTGCTGACATTGGGTGGGCTCTGGACCCTCACAGCGTGCACAGGTCTGGTGACATTCTGTGAGGTCAAATATGAGATATATAAATGACACATATTACATTTTTTAATTTAATCACTTATCAGCTACAATTATCAAACTGTGTTCAGTTATTAGTGGTTACTAAATATTTGCTCGCTTGAGTGTACACTTTTGAATTCTGAAAGAGGTGCTTTTGTCCCTCTGTAATGGGTGTTGGTGCCCACCTTGTTGGGCTGTTGTGGCCTAATAGTTAGAGTGTCAGACTTGTAACCCAAAGGTTGCAGGTTTGAGTCTTACTACCAGCCATAAGGAGCACTTTTTATGATGGATGGATGCAATGTATTGGACTTTTATTGGAATATTGAATATCAACAGCTATTCACTGCCATTATAAAGCTTGGGAGAGGCAGGACATTTTTATTATAACTCCGATTGTAAGAAGAAAGAAGAAAGTCATATACACCTAGGATGATTTAAGGATGAAAAAATCATGGGGTAATTTTCAGTTTTGGGTGAACTATCCCTTTAAGGTGATATTTATACTAAACCAGGATTATACTGGCTTTGTATGTTAGTGGTGTAACTACAGCTAATACTTTACCTTGGCATTCCTTATCAGAGGTCTGGTAATAAGTGCCCACTGGACACTCTTTCAAGCACATGCCCTCATAGAGTTTTGAGTGGAGGGCAGAGCAGGTTTCGCAATCATCAGAGAGAGGACCAGAGCAGGTGGCACAAGTGGGATGGCAGTTCACACAGACACCCTTATCCAAGTCTTCAAAGTAACCCTTTGGACAGACAGCCTTGCATGCCCCGTTTAAGAGCAAATAGAGAAAACTGCACCCTAAAATTAAATAGTTACAAAGCATTATTAGATTACAACTTCACTGTTATCTTTCCACCGAAATTCAAGAGCAATCCACATGTGTTCTAATTGATCTGTACACATACTTCCACATTAATAGATAGTACGCAAGATAATATAACAAGGATAATATAACATCTGTAACTACTTGTTAAAGGATGAGCAGGAGTGATCACTTACTTGTACAGGTGGAAAAATCTGTACACACGTCACAGTGAGTAGCGCAGCGTCTACATGTACCATCTTCCGCCACGTAGCTCATAGGGCCGCAGTGTTGGCTGCACTGGCCGTTAGCCAGATGAAGGCCTTCTCGACATGAAAGGCACTGCGTGCTTGTGCCGTCACAGGTCAAACAGAGTTCATCACAGGGTTCGCATGTCCCCAGCTCAGTCTCAAAATAACCCCTGCAAGAAACCCAAGACATACAAGTTTGTTTCTTTTGTTGCTTTCGTTTATATATTCTTATGAATGCCAGAAATAAAAACATCTGACAAAGTTCACTATATACAGTGCCTTGCAAAAGTGTTCATACCCCTTAATATTTTCCCGTTTTATGTTGCTGGCTTATGTTACAATGTTTAAATGATGCACATTTTCAGGTTTCTCCAAAAATGTTTGATTGGGTTCAAGCCCAGGCTCCGGCAGCATTCACAGAGTTGTCTATTAGCCACTCTTGCTGTGTGCTTAGGGTGATGGTCCTGATGAAAGGTGAAACTTCTGCCCAGTCTGAGGTTCTGAATGCTCTGGACTGGGTTTTCATTAAAGCCATCTCAATATTTAAGTGCACTGAGCTTTTCTTCTATTCTGACGAGCAGTGCCTGGTTTTCTTCAAACATGATGCTTGGAATTGAGGTTCATCAGACCAGAGAATCTTGTTTCTCACAGTCTGAGGGTCTTTTAGATCCTTTTGAAGTGAATTTTCATGTGTCTTCACTGAGGAGAGGATTGAGTCTTGCCAAACCGCCATTAAGCCCAGCATTTTTCAGAACTCTTCCCCAGATGTTTGGCTTGATGCGATCCTTTTTCTGAGCTATACAGGCAGCTTTTATAAATCAGAGTTGCTTTTTGCTCTTTGAGTAGCTGTTTGACCTTTGATTAAGGCCTGTGTATCTTTCCAAAACAGGTTAACTTCTTTCGAAGTGTAGTAATATCTACAAGCAATATGAATGCTCCTGATCTTAATTTCAACTGCCCAGATAAGGGTATGAATACTTATGCAATGGAATAATTTAACTTTTTTATTTTTAATAAATTTGCAAAGATGTTAAAACCTGTTTTTTGTTTTGTTTTTTGCTTTCTCATTATGGTGTATGGACTGTAAATTGATGTGGAAAATTATTTAAAGCAGTTTAACATAAGGCTGCAACATAAAACGTAAAGAAAAATTAAGGGTTTTAAATACTTTTGCAAGGCACTGTATATTATGAATGTTTAAAATTTTGGGGACACTATAAAGGCATTCTTTTAGAAGTTACAGCCATAGCGACTCACTCTGGACACTCTGACCAGCAGCTGCCCTGGAACAGATAGAGCTGGTAAGTGTCCGCTTTACAGCTCACACACTCGTCTCTGCTCTCACAGGCCTCGCAGTTAGCAGAACACCTCTCACACAGAAGACTGGAGCTGTTCCCAAAGAAACCCAGAGGACAGCGGTTCACACACACGGCCTCCTGCTCCAACATGTATCCTGTTGAGAAAGCAAACAGAGGTGCGAAGAACCTATTAAGTAGGTAAATCTCTTATTTATTCAGCAACTTCTTTTGAATCAGGAACTTGTTAAAAGGGAACTTTGATCTGTTAATCAGGTGGGAGGGAAAGTAAAGCTAACCTATACGTTACCGGTAGCACATGTGATGCAGTTCTGAGCCTTTGGGCCATAACATGTCAGGCAGGAGCTATCACAGTAACGGCAAGTGCGACTTTCCCCTAATAAAAAGAGACATGGTAATAGCTTAACTGTTAGTTTAATGTGTTTTACTACTAGATGTCCAGCAGAGGACAGTATTACATCAACTATAACAAACAAAAAGCAGCAAGTTTACAACAGAGGGTCAATTGATCCTTTTTTTTATTGTTCTTATGTTAAATAACAGAAGTTCTTTCTCACCATCAACATATTGGCCTTCCGGGCACCTGATCACCGGACACTTCCCGTAAACTGGCCGGCTCCAGCCACTGCATCGGTCACAGTCTCTCACTCCAGGGCCATGGCAGGTCAGACAGGAGCTGTGACAGGGCTGACAGCGCCACCCTCTGGAGTCTTTAAACGTGTCGGCTGGACACTCCTTCACACAGGTGCCATCTTTATCATGCAAAAATAATTGTTTATACTCTTGTTTTTAGTTTAATTAGTGTGATTTTCATAAAATAATGGTGAGCAAATGCTCTCAAACATTCAAGCTCCACACGTTTTAACCTGCACAGATTTTGCATTAACTATATTTGCATCCCATTTCTATTTCCCATTCAAATGAGTGAGAGTGCACAATATCCTTTTTGTGAAGCACATTCAGTGCTCTATCAGGTGTTTCCAACTTTTTTTTCCTGCTTAACTTTATTTACATAATTACTAATTATTAAATAACTGATTAAATTAATTGATCAAGGGATACATACATGAATTTTTTAATCTTTCAGTAGAGGTAATTGTGACTTTTTATCTCCTAATTCAGACTCAGAGTTCATATCTCACAATTTGAACTTTGTCAGAATTGAAAGACAAACAAGGAATTGCAAGAAAAAAAATATAAATTGTGAGACAAGGTTCTTAGAATTCTGTTTACATCTCACAGTAATATCATATATATATATATATATATATATATATATATATATATACAGTTTACATGCACGTTGCAGAATCAAAAATAAAGAGGGATCATACAAAAAGAATACAATTTTTTTATTTAGTACTGATGTGAATATGATATTTCACATAAATGGCGTTTACATATAGTCAACAAGAGAAAATTATAAATGTAGTTCAGAAGTTTACATACATTCTTAATACTGTGTTGTTACCTGAATGATTACAGCTGATTTTTTCTTTTTTTTTTTTTTTTTTAATGATAGTTGCTCATTGCTTGTCCTGAATGGTTAAACTATCCACTGTTCTTCAGAAAAATCCTTTAGGTCCCACTAATTATTTTATTTTATTTTGTTAGCATTTTTGTGTATTTGAACCCTTTCCAACAATGACTATGATTATGAAATCCATCTTCCTCACACTGAGGACAACTGAGGGACTTATATCCAACTATTACAGAAGGACAAACAAGGGACTCATGAACAACTATCACAAAAAAAAAAAAAAAAAACCTTAACAGAATTAAGATTCAAGTGTATGTAAACTTTTGAACAGGGTCATTTTTATAAATTTAACTATTATTTTCTCTTGTGGATTATATGTAAACATATTTTATGTGAAATATCTTATTCAGGTCAGTACTAAATAGTAAATAACATACATTTTGTATGATCCCTCTTATTTCTGTAAAATAATTGACATTGTGTAGATTCTGCAACATGTATGTAAACTTTTGACCTTAACTGTATTTAAATATTAATAAATATATTGGCATTTCTATTCAATTTTATTTAGGCTTTATTGGCATGACAGCTAAACATTTAAAGGGATAGTTCACCCTAGGGTTGCCACCCGTCCCTTAAAATACGGAATCGTCCCGTATTTGAGAATGAAATTGCGCGTCCCGTTTTGAATCAATACGGGACGGGTTTTGTCCCGTATTTTTTATAATTTTTTTTAAAGCAGCGTCTCATGCAAATACTCACTACGGTAAAGCCAGCCGCGGTTCAGAAAAACACGGTCAAGCCAGCCGCGATTGATTTTAAGTGTGCGCGCATATTACAGTGATTACGGTAGTTTCAGAAACAACACAGAGAGAACGCGCTTGCAGAGCGCTTTTCATTTAGACGCCCAGACTGAGAGATAATACTACAAAATGCTCTTGAATTTTTACCTACTTATTTATTTGCATTTCTGCTTTAATATCCTTTTTATTTATTGGTGTACTTGACGGTTCTTTTCTGAGAAATGGGATATTATTAGACTTTAGAGTCTAATAAGTAGAAATAAACAATGATCAGTTCTTATTCAGGACGTCCCATATTATATGCACAACTCATATGACCCCCCCCCCCCCACCCCCAATGCGTCCCTTATTTTTGGGTATTAAAAGTGGTAACCCTAGTTCACCCAAAAATGAAAATTCTGTCATTAATTACTCATCCTCACAATATCCCAAACCCATAAGACCTACGTTCATTTTCAGAACACAAATTAAGATATTTTGGATGTAAACCGAGAGCTTTCTGACCCTGCATAGACAGCAAAGACACTGACATGTTCAAGGCCTAGAAAGGTAGTAAGGACATTGTTAAAACAGTCCATGTGACACCAGCGGTTTAACCATAATTTTATGAAGCTACGAGAATACTTTTGTGCACAAGTTTCATAAAATTACGATTAAACCACTGATGTCACATGGACTATTTTATCGATGTCCTTACTACCTTTCTAGGCCTTGAACATAGTAGTTGTGTTGTTGTCTATGCAAAGTCAAAAAGCTTTTGGATTTCATCAAAGAATACCTTCATTTGTATTCCGAAGATGAACAAAGGTCTTAAAGGTTTGGAACAACATGAGGGTGAGTAATTAATAACAGAATTTTCATTTTTGGAAGAACTATCCGTTTAGATTTCATTGTAGCTTTAAGATAAAGTTAACCAGCCAAAGTAAAGCCAATGTGAATGAAACAGCTATAGCTATCAGACAGGAAAATGAGAACAGATAGTAGTGTACGCACTGTTCAGGAAGTATCCGGACTGGCAAGTGAGACACAGGCTATCGCTCCGGCAGTCCACACATGGCTCCGGGCAGCTGATACACAATCCTCTACCGCGGTCCTCATAGGTCCTCTGGGGACAGTGCTGACGACACTGCTGTCTGTATCTTCGCACAGAGATAACAAACAATAGGCTTGTCACATATTAAAGCTAAACATTGATAGCATGTTTTAAAAAAGTGAGGAGGGCTTCAACATATTCTTTAAAGGCTGTTTTTTTGGTTGAGCCATTATAGAACTCTGAATCTATTTGAGCTTTTATCTGTGGTTCAGGTAATGCCGCAAACACGTGGCTTTGCGCAATCTTGAAGCTCATTTGTGAGTGTGGTTGTAGAGAATTCAGAAGACGGCATAAAATGCTAAATAAAGTTGTTATTTTGGTGTTCACTGAGAATGTTTTAACACTGTCCTACTGCCTTTCTGGGCCTTGAACGTGTCAGTTGCGCTGCTGTCTATGCAGGGTCTGAAAAATATCTTATTTTGTGTTTCGAATATGAACAAAGATCTTACAGGTTTGGAACAACATGAGGGTGAATAATTAATGAAAGAATTTCCATTGTTGGGTGAACTATCCCTTTAAAAACTCTTTAGTTGCCTCACTACTTGGATCAATATCAGTATCCTTATCACTTGGACCTGGTTGAAAACTTGCTTACAAAGACTTTGGAGCAGCTTCAGAGCAGCACTGTCTTTGTAGTCTTACTTTTGAATCAACGACGCTCTGATTCACAAGCTCCTCCTTTAGGGTGTGGAATGTAATGCAGGCTGAGCTTATGTGATCCTGGGGCAGTTGTTTTCAGTGCTTTAATAGAGAGAGTCTGGGTAAAGAGTAACCAGAGAAGCCAAACCACAACAGAGAAATGAACACCATCCCAAAACCACAGTGCACCTGCCTGCAGCAGTGTTACTGCAGTTTTTTAGCCATCGCACTTTCAGATGACAATAGACCTCTGAAAAATGAAAGCATAAGATTGAAAAACCTAGTTTAAAGTCTTCTGTCTTGATTCTATCATGATTCTTAAATCTGCTGACTGTATTGACCATTTGGGAAGAACCCAATCTTTAAATCAATGTTATTTTATTTGGTCTTGGCAGAATAGATCTGCTACGCTGCTGCTGAATTGCAACTGCTGTTGTTGTAGATTATTGCTGCTGTACAGGAAGTTGCTACTGCCAATACATACGCCAATACGCTGCACAAATACAGTGCCTTGCAAAAGTATTCATACCCCTTAATTTTTTTCACATTTTGTTTTGTTGCAGCATTACGTTAAACTGCTTTAAATTAGTTTTTCTCCACATCATTTTACACTCCATACACCATAATAATGACAAAGCAAAAAACAGATTTGCAAATTTTACAAATGTATTAAAAATAAAACACTCAAATAAGTACATTGCATAAGTATTCATACCCTTTACTCAGTACATAGTTGAAGCACCTTTACAGCCTTGAGTCTTTTTGGGTATGATGTGACAAGCTTTGCACATCTGCATTTGGCAATTATCTGCCATTCTTTGCCTCACCTTTTCACCTCTCAAGCTCTGTCAGCTTGGATGGGGGCTGGCAGACATTTTCTAGAGTCCTAGTTTGTTCCAGTCGTGTTCCATTATGGATAATCCTTCTGTGAACCTTCAATGCAGCAGATTTTTTTCTGAAATCTTCCCTAGATCATTGCCTTAACGCAAGTCTGTCACTGAGCTCTACAGGCAGTTATCTTGACCTCAGGACTTGGTTTTTGCTGTGATATGCATTTTCAGCTGTTAGACCTTTTCTGAGAGGTGTGTGCCTTTCTAAATCATACTCATTCAAATGAATTTGCCACAGTTTAACTCCACTCAAACTGTAGTAACATCTAGAAGCAATATGAATGCTCCTGAGCTAAATTTCGAGTGTCTCAGAGAAGGGTATGAATACTTATGCAACGGAATCTTTTGAGTTTTTTATTTCTAATGCATTTGCAAAGTTGTTACAAACCTGTTTTGTGCGTTGTCATTATGCTGTATGAGATGTAGATTGATGTGGAAAAAAATGTGAAAAAATGAAGGGGTATGAATACTTTTGCAAGACATTGTAGCATATATAATAACCTTTAGCAGATCTATACAGGTGGAGCTGGGGAGGTGGAGGGTTTCAGAGGAACTCGCTTTGCGAATGCTCTAGTGAATGCTAAACACTTTAACTCTGTATATATCATTAGTTTACATTAACGATCCATCAGCCTGCGCTATCTAGAGTTTCATGACAGAACTTGGCATTTATAAGAGAGCTTTAAAACTAAAGGAAGAGAGGAAATGAGGGACAGATTAAAAGATAATTTAATGGCACCTTGGTTTCTCCTTATTAAAGAAGGAAACTCCTGCCAGGCACTTCCTGCTGTGTTGCTATATACAACCGGGACTATTTAAGGAATGACAGCTGGAAGCATTATAACACTATCATCAGAGCTGCTTGACAAGAAGTTAATATAGACAGACATTTCAGACACGATGTGGACACATTTAATTTATTTTCCTTTACCATCAAAAATGTTTGAAAAACAAGTAGTTTGGCCCCATATTCAGATAAAAATTTATTTAAGCTTTAATTTAAATTACATACAAATATTATTTCTCACAATTCTGACTTTATAACTTACTATTTTGACTTAACTCAAAAAAGCAAGAATTCTGAGTTTATATCTCGCAATTCTCACTTTATTTCTCAAAATTCTAACATTATAACTCACAATTTGCGAGTTTACTCACACTTTTTACTTAACTTGAAAAAAAGTCAGTATTGTGAGTTTACATCTTGCAATCCTGACATTATTTCTCTAAATTCTGACTTTATAACTCATAATTGCGAGCTTATATCTCACAATTTTGACTTTATAACTCATACTTTTGACTTAACTCGAAAAAAAAAGTCTGAATTGTGAGTTTATATCTCGCAATTCTGACTTTGTCTCAGAATTCTGACTTTATAACTTATAATGTTGACTTAACTCAAAAAAGCCAGAATTATGAGTTTATATCTTGCAATTCTGGCTTTATTTCTCAGAATTCTAACATTATACAACTCATAGTTGTGACTTTATAACTCACAATTCTGACTTTACCAATGTTTGCTTACCTTGAAAAAAGTCATTATTGTGAGTTTATATCTCGTAATTCTGACTTAAACTGGAAACTCGAAAAAAGAATTGTGAGTTTACAGCACGTATGAATTATGTTTTTTTAATTAAAATTTTAATTTGTTTTAAATATATTTGTATAAAAACTTTTTAAAGATGAGTGTGTAAAGTTGTAAACAGTGAATATAAATTTTGACGTAAATATAACATTTTATTACATTTTTGGTCACAACTTTTTGTCATTTCATAGTTTTGATGAATTTATTATCATTCTAAATTGTGGAAAATAGCTATATGAATAAGAAGAAGAGTAGAGAGAGAGACAGCTGACAGGAGGAAATAGACCCCAACGGGGCTGTTATGGGCTAGCTACCCATAGCAGCATGCTCCGTCACCCTAGTAGGGTACAAGAGCCACCTTATCTGGCTACGAAAAGTTCAAAAAGAAGAATACCCCTAGAGTCTGCGTGAGCAGGGGCGCAAGAAGACTCACAGACTGATTTCCCAGTAATGACGCTTGGAATGGACATGACATCGAAAGAAGGAAGTAGTAGGACTCTTGAGAAATTAACTCTTAACTGTGTATGAGATCCCGATCACCAAGGTTGAAAAGTTGGAACGGCTGATAAGCACACAGCTGAAGCAGTGGCTTGGAATTCCACGTTGTTTAAGTTCCGTCGGACTTTATGGACATGGCAAGTTGGAGTTACCATTCACAGGGCTCGTGGAAGAGTTTAAATGCACCAAAGCAAGGCTTGTCATGACCATAACTGAATCTGATGATGCAGTTGTTTGAACAGTGGCCCCTCGGGTGGTAGCGGGTAGGAAGTGGAATCCATCAGAAGCTGTTCAGAGTGCAAAGTCTGCTCTGTACTTCAGAGATGTGGTGGGACAAGTACAGCATGGGAGGACAGGGTTCGGACTCATCCCAAAAACTTCTCTGTGGCACAAAGCAACATCAGTGCAGAAGAGACAGCTAGTAGTAGAAGTTGTTAGGAGACAGGAGGAGGGAGAGCGACATGCCAAAGCTGTCTCAATGGCTAAGCAGGGGAGATGGACCAACTGGGAGTGCCTGGAGAAGATCAGCTGGCGTGACATTTGGCAAATGGAGGGAGTGCGGCTGAGTTTTGTCATCAGAGCTACATACGACCTGCTACCCTCCCCCCAAAATCTGAAAGAGTGGTATGGAGAAGATCCCACCTGTTCTCTGTGGAAAGTACCTGCATCCCTAAGGCATATTCTATCAGGGTGCACTACAAGTCTCACCCAAGGCATAACCAAGTACTTAGAGAGCTGGCAGCAATATTGGAACAGAAGCAAATTTCATACCAGCTGGCCAACATCAAGAGCATCGTACAACATCTAAGGATGCGAGCATCCTGCAGTCAGCACGGGATTGGAAATTGGAAGTGGACCTTAATAAGAAGCTTGTGTTTCCCCCAGAGATAGTGGCTACAACACTGCGGTCAGACATGGTCCTGTGGTCTCCAACAACAAAGCTGGCATATGTTGTGGAATTAACAGTACCATGGGAATATGGGGTTGAAGAGGCTTATGAGAGGAAAAAGAACAAATATTCTGACCTGGTAGCTGAAGCATCCCAGAACCGCTGGAAGACTAGCATCTGCCCAGTAGAGGTGGGATGCAGGGGATTTTTTGCAACATCTACCACCAGTTTGCTGAGAAAAATCTCCAACAGGCCATTAAGTCCATATCAAGTGTTGCTGAAAAAAGCAGTAACTGGCTCTGGATCAAGCGTAAAGACCCCATTTGGGCAGCAAGGTAGAGATAGATGGTATGCGGTCAGGCTTAGGCCCGACTCAGGGAGAAGGACGCCCCTGCCATGCAGAGCCCCTCAGGGAGATAGAGGGTATGGCATGGAGGGGGGTGTACCTGGGACCCTGGGTACACGTTGAGCCTTCTGGAGACGTTGTGGGCTTCAATCAACCAAACGTCGTTGAAGCAGGGTGCCCACCTGATGACCCCAATGACATACCTTACCCTCTTTTTAACCACTCTATACCGACTGCTATTATCAAGAGTTTCCTACTAAAGGGATTGAAACATCTAGTCCTATTAGCTTTACTCAAATGTTTGACTGGTACTGGTATTAAAATCATTAAAAAAATCAAAATAAATCTTAACGTAAAGAAAGATTGACTACAACTACACAAACAACAAACAATGTTTGCACTATGTTAAACACATCTTGATGTAGTTAAGCAGTTGATAAGCATGGCTGATCAAGTGCTCCGTCTGAGACACAGAGGTGCCTCACTTTGGAACTTAACACTTAAGCAAGATGTTTGAGCGAGACGGAGGACAACAGCTGCCATGGCAACGGCGCAAGCACAAAGAAAGCATGAGGAATGTTCGGGGGGATTAACATTGCTCTTTTCCTCTCTGAGTGGACATTCATTAGCCAGGACTCTTGTACAAGACACTCCAACCCTCTGAGCAAAGAAAGTCCTTCAGTTTCAACCGAGCGAGAAGGAGATGGGCTCAAATTAGTGAGGAGGGAGAGAGAGAAAGAAGACAGACTAAGCGAGTTGAGGGAAAACTCATAAGAGGTGCCTCTATGTCGAGCAGCGTGGATCTCAGGTAACTGGCCATGAGACTTAACTAAAAGTGAAATCTGATGCACACAATAGCTGGAGGCCATAACACAGGGAGCAACTAACAATCAAACCTCTGTTCTTTTCATAGTCTCTCTGCGATATGCTCCAAAAGACTTCAACACAGCTTAAAGATGAGGTTCAGCTAAAAATGAAAATTTGCTGAACATTTACTCATCCTCAGGCCATCCAAGATGTAGATGAGTTTGTTTCTAAATGGGAACAGATATGGTGAAATTTAGCATTACGTCACTTGCTCACCAATGGATCTTCTGCAGTGAATGGGTGCCGTCAGAATGAGAGTTCAAATAGTTGGTTAAAACTTCACAAAAATCCACAAGTAATCCACACCACTCCATTACATCAATTAAAGGAGAAGTTCACTTCCTGAACAAAAATGTACAGATACTTTGCTCACCCCCTTGTTCTACAGTTGTAAAGAAATTATGTTTTTTGAGGAAAACATTTTAGGATTTCTTTTCATATATTGGCTTTCATTGGGCCCCCGAGTTTGAACTTCCAAAATGCAGTTTAGATGTAGCTTTCAAAGGGAAGGGTTTTATCTAGTGAAACAATTGGTCATTTTCTGAATTTTTTTTTTTTAATTTATATACATTTTAACCTCAAACGCTCATCTTGTCTAGCTCTCCATGAACTCTGTACAACTCAGTTCAAGACAGTTAGGGTATGTCGAAAAACTCTCATCTTATTTTCTTCTCCAACTTCAAAATCATCCTACATCGCTGTTTTACCTTTTTTTGTAAAGGCCGTTTGATCTTCTTTGCATGTTTACTTTGTAAACACTGGGTCGGTACTTCTGCAGCGATGTAGGATGATTTTGAAGTTGGGGAAGAAAATGAGAGGGGAGTTTTTCAACATACCCTAACTGTCCTAGTTTACGCAGAGCTAGACAAGACGATCATTTGAGATTATAAAGTATATAAACTGTCAGTTTGTTTAGAAAATAACTGATCATTTCGCTAGGTAAGACCCTTTTTCCTTGGCTGGGATTGTTTAGAGCCCTTTAAAGCTGCATTTAAACTGCATTTTGGAAGTTTAAACTCGCCGTGCACCATAGAAGTCCACTATATTGAGATAAATACTGAAATGTTTTCAAAACATCATTTCTTATCGACTGAAGTAAATAAAAGACATGAACATCTTGTATGTTCAAGGGGGTGAGAAAATGATCTGTAAACTTTTGATCTGGAAGTGAACTTCTCCTTTAACATCTTGTTAAAATCTGCATGTACGTCAAACTTTTGCTTCCTGCTATGTTTTTATCAGCTGTTTGGACTAATTTTGACGGCACCCATTCACTGCAGAGGATCCATTGGTGAGCAAGTGATGTGATGCTAAATTTCTCCACATCTGTTCAGATTAATAAACAAACTCATCCACATCTTGAATGGTCTGAGGATGAGTACATTTTCAGCAAATTTTCATTTATTTTACAATTTTCTAGCAGCAGGGATACTCAGATTTCTCAAATACAATGGGAACTTACAGGAAGTATCCGTCTGTGCAGCTGTGGCAAATCTCAGGATCATCTGTTGTGGACACAAAACAGGCAATGACTATTAAACCAAACATTGGTTATTTTTTGTCACTGCTAAGCATAAAACGTCAATAATAAACAACAGGAAAGTACAATTGGAGTTGCATTAAAAAATGTCCGGGCTTTTCCAAGCTTTATAATGGCAGTAAATGGCTGTTGAGATTTAAAAGCAAAATAAAGTGCATCCATGTTTCTATACAGAAACAAAAGTAGACCCTTTGCAGTGTCAAAATGTTCTTTTCACAGTCATCAAGAAAAAAAACAAGACAGACCGCACCGGTACGGTCTTCGACCCCAGAGTGTTAGTGTTGCCGTGGGATGTTTTCATTAAAATAGTGTAGATTAGTGTACAATGTTCATTTTCATTGTCCAAATGTTAATTTACCAAATTTAATATAAGGGCCATCCAAGTTATTTGACATATGTGACCCTGGACCAGAAAACCAGTCTTAAGTCGCTGGGGTATATTTGTATATGTAATTATTGATTTTTCTTTTATGCCAAAAATCTAGGGATGCACCGATACCAATCGGTCGATAAAGCTTGCGCGTTTTGTCAGTAAAGCCGGTTCTGTAATCAGCGGTAAATGCCATCAGGTGCGTGATTTCACGTTGAGCCGTATATACTACACACAGCCGTTGTTTACCGACGAGCTGCGCATAGCAATGTTCATTATCAGTGTGAATGTGCGCAGCTCGTCTGTAAACAACGGCTGTGTGTAGTATATACGGCTCAACGTGAAATCACGCACCTGATGGCATTTACCGCTGATTACAGAACCGGCTTTACTGACAAAACGCGCAAGTTATCGACCGATACATATCGTGCATCCCTACAAAAATCATTAGGAAATTAAGTAAAGATCATGTTCCATTAAGATTTTTTGTAAAATTCCTACTGTAAATATATCAAAATGTAATTTTTGATTAGTAATATGCATTGTTAAGAACCTAATTTGGACAACTTTAAAGGTGATTTTCTCAGTATTTTGATTTTTTTGCACCCTCAGATTCCAGATTTTCAAATAGTTGTATCTCGGCCAAATATTGTCCTATCCTAACAAACCATACATCAATAGAAAGCTTATTTATTGATCTTTCATATGATGTATACATCTCAGTTTTGTAAAATTTAACCTTATGACTGGTTTTGTGGTCCAGGGTCACATATTAGAGTTTTTTTTTTTTTTTTTTAAGAAGTAACGCAATAGTTACTTTCCCTGGTAATGAGTTACTTTTGTAATGATGTAACTCAGTTACTAACTCATTTACTATTTGTGAGAAGTAACTAGTAACCATAACTAATTACTTTTTTAAAGTAACACGGCCAACACTGGACGAAGGCGTAGCGTATGCTCCATTGAGAATATGCTAGTCTCGCAAGAACCAAGTTTTGTTTACAGCAGCGGTTCTCAATTCCAGTCCTCGCGCCCCACCGCTCTGCATATTTTGTGTGTTTCACGTATCGCTTCAGACGTTTGTTCTATTCCAACGTTACTGCCCTTCGAAGTGGACATCACAGGATATTCCGCCATTATTCATTAGTTCGAAAGCAAGTGTATATGTTCCATTTGAAGGTCATTAAAGCGTTCGAGACGAAAATTTAAAATGTATTTATTTACAGATGCATTTATGTCACACTTCTCTAGTAAGTTTCATCTGTGTGTGAAGACGCTGCATGCGGTGGCGTAGCGCAAATATGTGAATGAATGTTTCGAAGTGTAGTAAACAGATTTCCCCCGCTCAGGGAGTAGGGAGCAATGAACACTGTGCAGGGACCATGTCAATCGGAACACAGTTCCTGCACGGAGTTCACTTCTAACGAGCTGGTTATTTGAATCAGGTGTTTTCAGGGGCGGGCTGGCCATCGGGAGAACCGGGACAATTCCCGGTGGCCTGGCAGCCAATTTGGCCCGCTGCCATTTTTTTTTTTTTCATATATATATTGTTGTTGTTGTTTCTGTTGCCTGCCGAATGTACTAAAGTGATTATTTCCAAATTCGACATTCAATAATAATACTCTAATAAATCGAAATCCGGTTCGTCTTGACTGACAACACAATTCGCCACGTGTAGCTCCGCCCATCCGCGCGTCCGCCAAAAGAATGCAAGACTCGAGAATGGAGCGCCCAGGTGGAGCAGAGAGTCGAAACTGTCCTGTTCAGTACAGGTCAGATACATCTGTAAATTGACTATTGTAGTTTTGTTTACTTAGTTACGCATTAAACTTCTTGCAAATATTATAAATAGATAATTAAAAATAAAATAAACAAAATGGCATAACTTGTAAAGAGTAGGAACTTGTAGTAAAGGGTATTTGTAGTGAAACTCTGGTTATACAAATTGTAATCAAAATGTCAAAAAAAAAAAAAAAAAAAAAAACGGTTACTACTATACTTTTACCATAGGCCTAATTAAACCATGGTTAATTTTCCTAAGGACAAAACATGACCCATGATAATGCAAAAAAAAAAAAAAAATCAGTATTAGGATTTTACTAAAGATATATTCAAGATTTAGCTATTATTGCAGGCCAACAGTTTTGACATTTAGACAAGATAAAACAATAGCACATGGTCCTAATGTAATACTTACATTTTTATAAAAAGGTAAATGGAAGTTCAAGAGATAATCTTTAATTATTTTGCGTGGCACCAGCCAGTGGATTATACTTTTTTATTGTCCATGGTTTCAGAATTTGTTGTGGGTTTTTGGGATGGCCTGGATGAGTGTGAGATTTCCCGGCCTGAAATGTTGTCCCAGTCCGCCCCTGGGTGTTTTAACTAAGAGAGACATGCTAAATATGCAGAGCAGTGTGGCGCGGGGACTGGAATTGAGAACCGCAGGTTTACAGCAAAGGAAAAGCAGTCTCCTCTTGGCTTATATTGAAATCCTCCGACATTTCTCTTTACAAATCCTCGTTTTGTACTTCTAATTCATGACCGGTGTTATGTTTTGCTCTCTCCACTGCGCTTCCACATTCGTCATTTTGTATAACAGTAAGCGGAAGCTAGCGATTAAGGTTTATGTTTTTAAAATAGATATTTTTCTTACACAAACACATCGATTTGCTTCAGAGGGCTTTATTAACCCCCCGGATCCATGTGGAGTACTTTTTATGATGAATGGATGCACTTTATTAACCTTCAAAACCTCAACAGCCATTCACTGCCATTATAAAGCTAGGAAGAGCCAGGACATTTTTTTAATATAGCTCTGATTGTATTCATCTGAAAGAAGAAAGCCATATACACCTAGGATGGCTTGAGGGTGAGTAAATCATGGGGTAATTTTCATTTTTGGGGAACAATGAATATTTAGTCATAAATGAATTGCACTGTTAAAATAATAAAACATAAAAGTGGTATTTACCTGTGGAACATGTTTTACAGCCAATACCGCAGTCTATACATTCTTGTGTATCCGGGTCCTGAACCTGACCTGTGTTTTAAACAAATGTCTGTGAGTATGATAAATCACCAAAGTTTTATAAATAAGTTATATAAATCAGGCAAATGATATATGAACAAACAACTCTGTAAAACATATAGACAGGAATAAAACTGGAATGTTTGGTATATGTAGGTGCTACTGAAGTGGAAATTTCAGATTTTTGAATAGGTTTTTTTTGGTCAAAATGGCATTTGATGAAATTTACAGACACACAGAGATAAAGTGTAATATTAAAATTAATATTTAAATGTGTATTTTAAATGTTTTCTTCCCAGTAGCCTGAAAGAAGACATGTTATGGAAGCATAAATAGCCCGAAATCTCAAATTTGACTGAAAAAACAATAGTTTTGAGTGTGTACAAGTACAGTAACTACGTCTTGAGACATACTACCACATCATAAAACTGTCTTGAAAACACGAACCACTCTGTCCTATAGTTACATGCATGGAGTGCTGCAGAGATGGTGTATTTTTGTAGGCCAAAACCAGGAAACTCAATCTTTGAAGGAATTATTTATATATTTATTTATTTATTGAATGAGTTGTTGGAAACTCAAAGGTGGTGACCTTGAAGTCATGCGACTTTTTATGTAGTTCATATACATCCTTCATGAAAAACAAAACATACAAGAATCATAAACTTCTGTCGGTTAAAGAGGTTATGTTTCGCAACAATCCAATAGGCAATGAAAAAATTCTACAAAATATTTATTGGAGAACCAGTTCATGTCAGCTTCAGATTGGCCTACAAAAACACGTCATCACTGCACTGCTCTGTCTCTCTTCTGTCACGTAAACTGACATGTCAGTCCATTTTATAGAAAGACAGACTCACCAAGTCCACATAGGACTGTCAGACAGATGCCGCTCTGAAGATTGTAGCCTTCTCTGCACTTGGCACACACATTGGCATCAGCACAGATCTCACAGTTAGGCATACATGGAAGACAGGTGTACTGCTCTCGGTCTGGATAAAACTCTCGAGGGCAGTGTAGCCTGCAATGGCCCTGATACAGGAAACGCTCCTTCCCCTCTTCATCTGAAATCACACACATGGTTTAACATGAGGACTTTATTTAAATAATGATCCACTGATCAGATGATAGATTAATCTTTTGAATTTGAATATATTTGCTTAGATTGATCTGTCTAGGCCTATATAAAGAGAAACCAAACCAACTAAAATGTTTAGATGCCCAGTTTCCAAGGAATTTGTAAGTCCTTTGTAACCTGCTGGTTATATGGATCATTGGCTTTCTCTTAATAAATCACAGCATGTTTTCCAAGCAGGTAATATTATGACACTGGTCGAGAGCAGCCAAGGATGAATGTCATGAGAGCATAAGCATGTTAATAATTTTTTTTTTTTTTTAGAAGAATATAATACTTTTATTTAGCAAGGATGCATTAAAGTACTTTTACATTGTTACAAAACTGTTTCAAGTAAATTCTGTTCTTTTGAACTTTCTGTATTCCTCAAAAATTCCACTGTTTCCACTATTAAGCATCACAACTGTTTCAATACTGATATTATAATAATAATTGTTTTTCTGAATGTCAAATCATCATATTAAAATCATTTCAGAAGGTAGAGTGACGCATTGCTGCCACACATATTGTTTTCACTCAATTATGTCGTAATAATGAGATGTTATTTTACCAACCTATTTTCTCATTAAAACAACATCTTTTCTTGTAATAATGAGAAGTTATGTCGTTAAAACACTTTTATCTAGCAATAACGAGATTTTGTTAAAATATCATTTTTTGTTAAAACATATTTTCTGATAATAATGAGATGTCATGTAGTTACAACATGTTTTTCTTGTTAAAACTACATATTTTCTCGAAATAATGAAATGCTATGTAATTACAACGTAATTTTTCTCGTTAAACAACATATTTTCTTATAAAAATGAGATGTTATATCATTAAAAGATATTTTTCTTGGTAAAACACCTCTTTCCTAGAAATAACGAAATTTAGTTGTTAAAATATAATTTTCTCTTTAAAACGAGATATTTTCTCATAATAACGAAATGTAATGTCGTTAAAACAAAATATTTCTCGTTAAAATCTTAAAGCAACATTCTCGTAAAAACAAGATGTTAGAACATTTTCTTGAGTAAAACTACATTTCTCGTATTAAGATGTTATGTAATCAAAACAACATATTTTTTCTCGTTAAAACATCTTTTCTCGAGATTTTGTTGTTAAAACGTCATTTACTTATAATGTTATGTCATTAAAACAACACTTTTCAAGTTAAAACATGTTTTCTCATAATAACAAGGTATGTTGTTAAAAGAACATGTTTTCCCGTTAAAATGTTAAAACCTGTTCTCGTAAAACCAAGATGTTGTTAAAACATTTTCTCACGTAAAACTAAATTTCTCACAATGAGATGTTATGTCATTAAAACAACATATGTTTCTCGTAATTAGGAGATGTTATGACATTAAAACAACATATTTCTCTCATTACAATGACATCTCTTTTCATAACGACATTTTTCTAGTTAAAACGACACCTTTTCCCATAATAACGAGATTTTGTGTGGTTAAAACTATATCATTTTTTTGTTAAAATTACATATTTTCTCATAATAACAAGATGTTATGACATTAAAACAACATATTTTTCTCATTACAATTACATCTTTTTTCATAATAATGAGATTTTGTTGTTTAAAACATCTCATTATTATGAGAAAATTAGGTCAATAAAACAACATTTTTCTTGTTAAAACGACACCTTTTCTCATAATAACAAGATGTTATGTCATTAAAACGTCATTTTTTTCTTGTTAAAACTACGTTTTCTCATAATAACGAGATTTTATGTGGTTAAAACTATAAAATTTTCTCGTTAAAATTACATATTTTCTCTATAATAGCGAGATGTTATGTCGTTAAAAAATGTTCTCGCGTAAAACAATTTCTTGTAATAACAAGAATGTCATTAAAACAACATATTTTTCTCATTAAAACGTCTTTTCTCGTTATAACTAGATGTTATTACATTAAAACAACATATTTTTCTTGTTAAAACGGCATCTTTTCTCGTAAAAACAAGATGTCATTAAAACATTTTCTCATGTAAAACGAGATCATATGTTGTTAAAACTACATGATTTTGTCATTAGTACTACATATTTTCTTATAACAACGATATTATGTCATTAAATCAACATATTTTTCTCATTACAATGACATAATTTTTCATAATAATGACATTTTGTTGTTTAAAACGTCATTTTCTCATAATAATGAGATATGTCATTAAAACAACATTTTTCTTGTTAAAACGACACCTTTTCTCGTAATAACGAGATGTTATGTCATTAAAACGTAATTTTTTCTCATTAGAACAACGTTTTCTCATAATGAGATTTTACGTGTATAAAACTATAGAATTTTCTCGTTAAAATTACATATTTTCTCATAATAATGAGATGTTATGTTGTTAAACCATTTTCCCGTGTAAAACAATTTCTTGTAATAACAAGATGTTATGTTATTAAAACAACATTTTTCTCATTAAAACATCTTTTCTCATAATAACTAAATGTTATTAAATTAAAACAACATATTTTTTCTCATTAAAATTTTGTTTTTAAAACGTTTAAACACATTTTCAAGATATGTCAGATCATTAAAACAACATGTTTTTTAAAACGTTTAAACACATTTTCAAGATATGTCAGATCATTAAAACAACATGTTTTCTCATAATAACAAGATTTTATATAGTTAAAACTACATGATTTTCTCATCAAAATGACATTTTTTCATAATAATGAGATCTTTTCTCGTAAAAACAAGATGTTTGTAAAACATTTTCTCGTGTAAAACTAAATTGTAATAACGAGATCTTATGTCGTTAAATCAACATATTTTCTCATTAAAACATATTTTCTCCTAATAAACAACATATTTGTCTTGTTAAACTGATTTTTTTTCTACTAACAAGATTTTGTTGTTAAAATATAATTTTCTCATTAAAACTGCATATTTTCTCGTAATGCTGAGATGCTATGTCGTTAAAATGACATTTAAAATTTTCATACGTTTCACAATATTGCTGTTTTTACTGTATTTTTTAATCAAATAAATGCAGCCTTGGTGAACATTAGATACTTCTTTTTAAAAAAATACAAAACAAAAATAAACAAATAAATACATAATCTTACTAACTACAAACATATTTTTTTCTTACAATAGCCAAATACTGATTACAATTTCCTTTTTTCTTTTTTTTTAGGCTAATGAGGCTATTTTTCTGGTCCTAGAAATAGGTTTCACGTTCATTTTTACATGAAATGAAACCAGGACAAGACTTTTGGTCAGTTTTGGTGAAATAAACGCACTGAAAGATTAGAAGCCACACTGCATGCTTACTCTTTCCGCAAACAAACACTAAAACTGAAACTCGGCAATCAACATCTGCTTGCGTCTATCATGAACTCTTCTTTAAATAGCAACAGTAGCAGGGAACTGGCTGACAGGTTTCGCCAAGACCGGGCACACATAAACAAGGGCTATGCAGAGTGATCGGGCACTTTTGGCAATGTTGTAATTGTCAAAGTTCTCCCCCTTCAACCACCTCGGGGCTGTGGGGAGAGAGATTAGGATTTACAGCACTCTTCTTTGAGATGGTTGAAAAGGAGGGATGGCAACCATGAACGCCTACTAAACAGAATTCAAAAGACCGGCTTGGTTTGCTCAAGACCAGTGTTTGCTTATTCATTCTATACTAGGAACAGTTCAGCCAAAAATGTTAATTCTGTTATTATTTACTCACCCTCATGTCGTTCCAAATCCATATGCTGTTATTCATGAGCAACAATATACAATTTTCTTCACCTTATTTTTCTGCGTCCAGCTATTTTAAACTGAACAGAATGGCTTGTTTTGCTGCTTGATATTGCAAATTAGTGTGTCTTATTATATTATTTTAATGTATTATCCTAATTATGAACACACTGGTTTGTAGTGCACACAACCTTATTGTAATTGTTAGAATGGCCAAGGATCAGCATTCTTTACGTAAAACTGATTGCGTAGACCAAACCGTAAGTGGTAGAGACTTGAAACTTGGAGGGATGATAGTACTCACACCATCTACAACATCACCAATGCTCGCCCAAATCAGCCTGTCTGGGGCGTTACAGCGACCAAAAGTACGAAATCGCTCATAACTCGTAAACTGTCAGTCACAAGCTCAAGTTTCTTATGTTGTTGGAATCCTTGGCTCACGCCGGACAAAAAGCAACATTTTGGGGTATTTTGGATTTTTATGAAAAACCTACTTTTGCAAATTAGTCCTAGGTTTTTCAACCGATCGGAACCAAACCAGTACGGAAAGATCCTCTCAAGAGTGAATGTCAATAATTATCTAAGAAAAGTTTAAATTTTGACTCTCATTCGCAAAGGGATGCCAAAACGTTCAAAAGGGGCAGGGCCACTTTAAGTAAAATGCCTATAACTCCTAAACGAGTGTAACTCGTGTGTATCTCAAAAAAACATGGCCGCCATTGGCCGATGAAGTTCGAGCACCTATCAGACAAGGTTAATGGATGCCGATTGGAACGAAACTTGGTGGGCCTGTTTGACTCACGGCTCCAACAGCCTGTAAGAAATATGAAAGAAATCGGCCACTGGGGGGGTGATATAGCATTTTTCAAAGGTGTAAATGATTGTATGTTGCACGGTTTTCCACACATATTCATCTTATGATAAAACTCCTCATTCTGGACAACTTTGCCTCTAGAACCACTGCTGTCAATCAAATCATTTGTTAAATGATTGAGAAGATGTAATAAAAAAAAACTACTTTTGCAAACTAGTCATAGGTTTTTTGCTCAATCTGGAACAAAAAAAAAAAAAAAAACACTGCAGTACAATTCTCTGGACTCTCTCTAGGCCAATAATTATCCCCAAAAAAAAGGTTTTAAGAAGATCGGACCACAGCTTGGGCTGTAACAGTCATAAATGTTAAAAAACATAATATTTCTTCGGTTAATTTTGTGGATTTGCCAAAAATGATTTTTTTAAATCATTGATTTAGGTCGTTACAGACTTGCTAAATAATGTCTTTTTTCATATGTGCTTAAATGCCTTAAAGCACTTGAACCCCGGTAATCGCTCTTTGCAGCTATTTTTCTTGTACCTTGGCTCAAAAAAGGTTGAAAAACACTGCTATAGACTGCCAAAAGTTATAACAAATCAAGGAGAAGAGTGTAAAAACTGTTTGAGGAACAAAAGGCATTTGTGGTTGGCCAAACTCAACCAGGATTTCCAGGGCAAGAATCTTGACAACATTCATGTTTGTTCTAGTGTTAATTTCGTCAGACGAGACGAGACGAGACGAAATATGTTCGTCAACGACCTTTTTTTTCATGACTAAAGCCCCATTCACACTACACGCGACATGCAGCGACTAAGCGACGCGATCCCATTCATTTCAATGGAGAGCCGGCGATTTCCGGCGACGAGAGCGACAGCGGCCGTCAGCGACCGTTGGCGACCGGATGTGGGCGTGTCCAGCGACGCGACAAAGTTCAGAATCTCTAAACTTTATGCAAATGAAGAGCGACTTTCGGGAGCGACAGCCAATAGGAAAGAAGACGATATAGTGCTCGTGATCATTCTCCTTTCAGCTCCAGCAGTGATTGTCCTGTTTTATATGACATGTCCATGCCCACATACAAAAATAATGTCAACTGCATTAAAATGAATTGTAACCTGCTTGTCTTTGTTTCTAAAGTTGCTTTGGATAAAAACATCTGTTAAATGACGTTACTAAGCAACCAGTAATGAGAACGCCCACTAGCGACCTCATCGCCAGCCTCTGGCCACATGCAGCGACAGAAGTCGCGTCTAGTGTGAACGGGGCTTAAGACGAGACGATGACAAGACTGCACCACTGTCCAAAAACCCTGACTAAGACTAAATTAACATGCATTATTGTTGACGAAAAAAGACGAGACGAAAATGTTTTGCATAAAATAAAAACTAAGATAAAATCTCTCTTCATTTTCGTCTACAATCGTCTCTGCTTTTTCATCAGCTGTTACGGCTTTAAAATATTCAAACTGCGCGTTGGCGCGCTGGCTGGCGCTGAGCCAGAGACGGACGAGCTCTGCGCTTGTCATATAATCACAACTATGCAGTGTTTTTAACCACATAACGCTTATTTAAGGTTTCAGACATTTAAATACACATAAGTACTAGTAAAAGGAGACATTTAGAGTTTGTAAAATACACACACAGGTCTATGGAAGCAGCAAATAACCATCTATTCAAATATAATTTGCCGATGTGTTTTATTCATAGGGTTGCCACCCGTCCCTTAAAATACGGAATCGTCCCGTATTTGAGAATGAAATTGCGCGTCCCGTTTTGAATCAATACGGGACGGGTTTTGTCCCGTATTTTTTATCATTTTTTTTAAAGCAGCGTCTCATGCAAATAATCACTGCGGTAAAGCCATCCGCGGTTCAGAAAAACACGGTCAAGCCAGCCGCGATCGATTTTAAGTGTGCGCGCATATTACAGTGATCACGGTAGTTTCAGAAACAACACAGAGAGAACGCGCTTGCAGAGCGCTTTCATTTAGACGCCCAGGACTGAGAGATAATACTACAAAATGCTCGTGAATTTCTGCTTTAATATCCGTTTTATTTATTGGTGTACTTGACGGTTCTTTTCTGAGAAATAGGACATTATTAGACTTTAGATTCTAATAAGTAGAAAAAAACCCCCAATGATCAGTTCTTATTCAGGACGTCCCATATTATATGCAAAACCTTTTTACTGCAGCATTTTTTAGATGACCCATGACCCATGTGGTAACCCTATTTATTCATATCACATACATATAGGCTTAGTAACTAAAAAGTTCACTCTATACCTTTTCTAGTTCACCAGCCACTTACTTGCATGTATTTCGGGAGAAACGGATGAATGTATGTGCTGTAAATACGGCTGACAGGACTCTCTGTACGGCAGCGCAAACAAACATGGCGGCGCCCATCTCACATTACAGATTACGATCCAGATCATTTATATAGGGTTTTAAACGACGAAACATACTAATTCACACATATTTGTGAATCGGAATATTAGATAGTTCATGGAATGGTAAGCAAGTGTGTGAGTATTCTGGATAAAAGAGGAAAAACGAAATAAAAGGGATCTACCTGTCATACAGTGTTATTGTGTCTGTGTTGTGTCACGTGACAAGCTTGATGCGTCGCCATGGAAACAATAAGGGCGAACGTTCTAAAATTACGGTCGCTTAAAAAAAACTCACTCTCAGGGGTCCGCTAGAATATTTTAAACTCACCACTGAAAGGGTTAATCATTTGTGAATGTGTCTCCTAAATCAGAAATTGAAAACCAGACACATTTAACATTTGCATTCAACAAAAATCATTCAAGAAGTGTATTTTGTCAGGTAATTATGACATTTAACCAATGTTTGAGATATGTGAAACACTTTTTTTTTTTTAACTGAAATGTGTATCAGTAATAATCTCAGTAGTAATGTGTTATTTAAAAAAAAAAAAGACTAAAATTTTTTGACCAAACCTAGACTAAAATATATTAAGTTCTTTTTTGACTAAAACTAGACTAAAATTAAAAGACTTTTAGTCGACTAAAACTTGACTAAGATACCTTGAGTTTTCTTTTGACTAAAACTAGACTAAAATGTCGAGACTTTTAGTCGACTAAAACTTGACTAACAAAAAAAGATATGTGAATGACTAAATATGACTAAAACTAACAAGGACATTTGGCACAAGACTAAGACTAAGACTAAATTAAAAATAGGTGACGAAATTAACACTAGTTTGTTCTTACCATTTCCAGTCAGTTAGGTGAAATATTAGACTAATATCTTGATTAATAGCACTTGTACGTATCTATACCACCTATCAACTTATTACACCTATTAACCAAAATATTGCACCCTTTCCTGCTTACTAAGTCCTTCTATATATGATTTAGCAGCTTCAACATGTTTTATCCATGGTTTAGACAGCATAAATTAGCAAAACAACTATTCAGTAGTACATTAACCGTGCAATCCATGCAGTTGTTTACATCTGAGTATCGCCAATATGGCCACACATCCGGGTAACTGACCAAATCGTGACATAACTCTATAGAATATTTGTTCAAAGTTGTCTTTAATAATGGTCTATTTACACATAATTTATGGAGTGCTTTTTCTGCAACTGTTTAGTTGGGTGTTCATTTGACATATTTAATTGTCAGATGTTATGCGATGCACAGCCATATTGGTGATACTCAGATATAAACAACAACATTGTTTGCACAGTTAATGTACTACTGAATATGTTGTTCTGCTCATTTATGCTGTCTAAACCATGGATAAAATGTGTGAAAGCTGCTAAATCATATAGAGAAGGACATAGTAAGCAGGAAAGGGTCCAATATTTTGACAAACTAAAGTTTACAGGTGGTAAAGATACATACAAGTAGTATTCAAGTACAAGTAGTATTCAAGATATTAGCCTAATATTTCACCTACCCGACCGGAAATGATAAGAACAAACAAGAATGTTTAAAAGAATTTGGCCGTAAAACCCTGGTTTCATTCGGTTGTCAGTGCCGCCAATATGGCGTATTGATGGCGTATTGTGAAAACACACTATACTTCCATACCAAAAAAAATAGCTTTAGGGTACAGAAATCGTTTAAATCGAAAAGGACTGCTAGGACTGCCAGATGCTACCTAGCATCACAAACTAGCATAACTTGAGGTATTTTTTAACTCTGTCCAAACAGAAACATTATCAGCTTTCACAATGCTGTAAAGGAAGGGGCCTCACCTTTTCCCACTCCCATGTTTGGCAGTTTAAAGTCTAACTACAGCCCAACTATTGTTAAAGGTCCACTGAAGTGCCTTGAAACACGCAGCGTTATTCTATGTGGTGACGTGCTTTTACTTGAAACAAAAACCAGAGCCATAGAGAAACAGAGTTGCGACACTCCCATAGGCTTCCATAGGAACTGAGGAATGCGGAAGTAAAGCGTGTGATGGAGCAGCCAATAGTTCCAAACAACCAATAGCTCCTCCATTGAAGCCCATTCATTTCAGCGCTTCTCAAGCACAGTCGCTGGTATATTGAAGAAATTACTGTATTTTTTTTTTTTTTACATTTTAACACATCAGTTGACCTCTCGGAAAACTGGCCAGTAGTGGTATCTTATGAAGCGTGTTATAGTTAATGCTTATCGTTAAATAATAAACAGTTATACTGTAAATGCAGTTAGATAACGTGAGAAACATCGTAATAGCGACCGTAACCGGATACTAGTTGTCATATTTTTAAGTTTTTAGTCGTTCTGCAATATTTCTCTCACTCTAGGAGGTTGAATGAGTTTCAGTAAACACGCTACTGATGACAGCCACAGACTAATAAATTAATGTACCCCACAGATTCAATATGAAACTCATAATCATGCTGAGGCTGTGTAGTTTAATACATGCCCATTGCACATATGAGCGCATATGATCTGCTCCGTGTGTTGCGTCTCTGTGTAGGGGGCGGGACAATACGGACGCTAGAGAGCATTTGATTGGACAGAACGTTTGATGAGAAACTGAAGTGCACGGTGATATCATCAAAATCGTTGATTCATATTGGCGGAAGTGACGAGACTGTAAGTTTTGAATGCCCATATCTTATAAACGCGAATTTTGTCGTTGTTTTGAAGCACACTATACTAAAGATAATCTTAAGGATAATATATTCATACAAAAAAAAAAAAAAAAAAAAAATTCAGGGGGACTTTAAAGCACCTCAGTGACATCGATTAGGCTATACTGTTCAGAATCAGAATAGATTCCTTTACAGAGCAGACCTTAATTTCAACTCTCCCTGTAATTAAAAATGCGCAAGACACTTTAATGTTTGAGGTCACTAAACAAACTCTCTTTTGAGGTAAAGAACTCTTTGTCACTTTGATAAATAGGGAGAGCGGCTTTATTGTTTCACCGCAGCAGCTGTGCAGGGAGGACTGGGAGGTTTGCCTTCCCAATTGTCTCTTGGAAAACCCCTTTGTGAACCCGCACAATGCTGCCACTGAGTTGTACCACCCAATGGCCAAAATAACGCTTTAAAATGTATTTTGACTTAACAAATTCAGGTGGTGACGCATTGCTGATTGAATGGCTCTTTTTGTAGCGTCCATGTTTACGCACAGCATTGCTAGCGATATTTTAGCCTATTTATATTTTAAACTACGTATAGTTTGAATTTCATAACATGTCGATAACTTCTGAAAACATAACATCGCTATAAAAAGAGTTGTTGTACTGCGCATGCGCACTGAGAGCGGCTACAAGAATTGTCCCGATGGAGGCACCTGTTTAATCCAGTAGATACGTAAGTGTTAAACTACATTATATAATAGTGAACTATCACTTACCTAGACCACAAGCGGTGCACTCGAATAGCTCATGGCCCTTACACTCCGTGCAGGTGGGATGACATAAAACGCACTGATTTTTTAGTAGGAACTGTCCGATGGGGCAGGACTGCACCGGCGATCTGGCTTGAATAAATCCGAAACAGCATAGTGATAAAATAAAGAGCGTCGAGCCAGCGTTCATCGTTCGCGATGTTGTACAGCGCATCTATTTGCCATACACACACTCACTTACACATTCACACACAGTTCATTGAATGAAATGGGTCAGTCCTGCGCTGCCAATGACAACGGGCGTCTAAATAACAAAACTTGCCCGACAAGTTGCTTTCAAGGGGATTGGTCAGCAGGTCTGCGGGGTCCACCCATTCCTTTGCTCCCTTTCGCAATTGATATAAAGGACAAGGGTAATGTTATGCACAAACGCAAAATACTGAATTATTCAATCTGCACGAAATATTACGTATTTACACACAACTGTATGTTCAAGCATAGAACTATAATTTATCTGAGAATAACAGTAATCACTGCAAGTATTTATAAACAGCGGTAAAATAATAATAATAACAACAACAGCTAATTAATCTGAAAATATTAATATAATTAAATTTAATTTAAAAAAAATTGACAAAATTTAACAGTAACCCCAAAGTATTTCAGAAAGTGGTAAAATATACTACTAATAATAATTTAATAAAAATGTTATATTGAATTAAATTAAATGTTACCAATATGGAAACCTTAAATAACAACAAATTAAACTAAAAACTTTAAACTATAAAATATAACTAATTTATCTGATCTGAAAAATATCAGTAATCACTGCGAAGTATTTCATAATGCATACACCTTTATATACAGTAGTAAAATTTATGTATATTATTGTTATTGTTAATAATAATAATCTGAAAGTTATCTGAAAATATTTTAACAGTAACCAATGCAGTATTTCATAAAGTGGTGAATTATAACAACAACAACAACAATTGCAATAATAGTAATAATAATAAAAATAATAATTAAATTAGATTAAATTAATGTTACCATATGGTAAAAAAACTTTAAACGGCAACAAATTAAAAACTTAAATTAAAATAATTAAGATTAAAAACTTTAAACTATAAAGGTTTATCTAAAAACATCAGTAATCAATGCAAAGTGTATTTCATAATGTATATTATACACCTTTATATACAGTAGTAAATATATTTATATTATTGTTGTTATTGTTAATAATAATAATAATAATCTGAAAATATTTAAAAGTAATCAATGCAAAGTATTTTAGAAAAATATGGTAAAATATAATAATAATAATAATAATAATAATAATAATAATAATAATAATAATAATAATTATTATTATTATTATTATTATTATTAAATAAAAACATTAAATTAAATTAAACTAAATTAAATAATTAAATGTTACCATATGGTAAAAACTTTAAACACTAATTTATCAAAAAATATTTAACAGTAATCAATACAAATTATTTCATAATGTATACACCTTCATATGCAGTAGTAAAATATATTTATATTATTGTTGTTGTTTATTGTTTATAATAATAATAATAATAATCTGAAAATATTAAACAGTAATCAATGCAAAATATTTTAGAACGTGGTAAAATATAATAATAATAATAATAATAATAATAATAATAATAATAATAATAATAATAATTAAATACAAAACAATTCAATTAAATAATTAAATGTTACCATATGGTAAAAACTTTAAACGCTAACTTTAAAAACTAATTTATCTAAAAATATTTAACAGTAATCAATGCAAAGTGTATTTAATAATTTATAATATACACCTTTATATACAGTAGTAAAATATATTTATATTATTGTTGTTGTTATTGTTAATAATAATAATAATAATAATCTGAAAATATGTAAAAGTAATCAATGCAAAGTATTTTAGAAAGTGATAAAATATAATAATAATAGTAATTAAATAAAAAACAATTAAATTAAATTAAATAATTAAATGTTACCATATTGTAAAAATTTTAAACATTAATTTACACACTAACTTTAAAAACTAATTTATCTAAAAATATTTAACAGTAATCAATACAAATTATTTCATAATGTATACACCTTCATATGCAGTAGTTAAATATATTTATGTTGTTGTTGTTAATTATAATCTTAAAATACTTTATAAGCAATGGTAAATGAAATTTTAAATTGAATTGAATTGAATTGAATTGAATTTAATATACATTACCAGATGGTAAAAACCTATTAAAATACGATTACAATATAAAATGAATAAATATAATAAATAATAAATATAATTGATCTAAATATATTATATAAGTAATAAGTATTTTATAATTTATACACCTTTATATACATTAGTAAAGTAGTATATTATATTGTTGTTATTATTATTATTTTTTTATTATTATTACTATTTTTGTTATTATTATTAATAATAATAATCTGAAAATTATCTGAACATATTTAACAGTGACCAATGGAAAGTAAATAGTGGCTAATAATAATGAATAATTAATAATTAATAATTAAATAATAACAACCTTAAATTAAATCAAATTAAATTATATAATTAAATTAATTTAATTTAATTAAATTTGCTATAGCCAACTGTAAAAACATTGTTACCATATGGTAAAAACTTAACTATAAAAATAGAACTCATTTATCTGAGAATATTTGATAGTAATCAATGCAAACTATTTAATAATAATAATAATAATAATAATAATAATAATAATAATAATAATTGTTGTTGTTGTTGTTGCGAAAAGGTGGTAGCCTACTGTTGATTTGTTACTGGTAAAATCTTGAAACAATTAGCTGAGATTATTTATCAGTAATCAGTACGAAGTATTTTATAATGTATACTCATTTATATACAGTAAGAAAATATTATTATATTAAGAATAATAAATTAAAGGTGGTAAAAAATATTTAGTTATCTGACCATTTGGAAAAACATGAAAGTCATTGAATGAAAGAAAGAAAATACAGTGGATAAGAGACATTCTCATAATTCTCTGTACGGTTCATCATATTTCTTTATATTTTATTTTGAAAAAAAGTTTCCAAGGTCAGCATAATGGAAGCAAATACATCTCTCTCCGTTGCACATCTTATAAAAGCTTCTTAAAGAAGATTTGCACATTTTTGTTGGCAAGTTTGCTCTGACTGTGAGCAGGATTTTTAGGCCACTCCAAAAACAGGATTAAGGACACTCACATTAACCTTCTGGTTCAAAGCCACTTCGCTGCGGTTGTTTTTACTCGCTATTTTGGGTCACTTTCCTGTTGAAGGAAGTTGTCTACAAGTTCCAGAGCTCATGTTTGGGTTTCAACACGAAGTCTGATTTAAGTATAGTATCTCTCTTTATAGCCTCTCACACTTCTGATTCCTTTTTTCAGTTTACATGAGATGTGATATGAGTTTATTTCAGATTTATTTCTTCATACACTAACTTCATGGCTTCCAGATTTAGGAAATGGATAAGCCGCGTGCTATTGTTGTCTAACGTGTTTCTCTCATTTGTGTCCCAGAGGACTTCAGCTCTTGTGCCTCAATCTGTAAACATATCGTGTGAGCTAAGCAGCCAAAGGTACTGTATAACACAAAATATTCTCATTGGATCATATTGATTCTTTGCCATATTTTCACTCTATAATAAAATAAAAATGATAATGTAGACAGCTACAATGTTTAATATAGGAATGTGAAAGAATAGAGCATGATGTTTTGGCGGATCCTGATTTACAATCTGTATTTCCAGAGCCTGAAGCGATCTCTGTTCAAATTTATGAAGGCAAATAAGCGGCAGAGGGCGCCAGAGTGTTGTTATTGCTCATACAACAGACTCTCCATTGTTTTAGTAGAAAGCCTTAATGTATTTTTAAACATTTTCTATTCTTCGGTAAATTCTGTGTTGTTGCATTATGATCAATGCCCACCCAGCAAACACAACAACGTTGTAAAAACGTTTTTTTCACGTTGTGAAAAGGTTGTGATAACGTTTTTTCCCGACGTATTTAAGTGATGTTTCATTAACAAATTTCAGGAGGAGCTCGCGCAGATAATTAACACGGCCAATTCATCATCAGCAATCATTCCCTATCCAATCACTCTCCCTATCTAATTACTACAGTCCCTTTAAATAACCAAGCAGTCCTACCTTCAGCTATCTCTGATTCCAGCATTGGCACTCCCAATCGCCGCAACATGTCCGAGATTCACTCGTCCTCCGAGGATTATTCCTCTGATACAGACAAACCTGCAGCTCATCCAGCCTTCATCCAGGTCGCCGCTCAGGCCACCAGCGCTCCGCAGGATCCACTAATCGAGCCCGCCGCTGCATCACGGGGCCGCAGGCCCTCACGCACCGCTGCTGCTCGCACTCCGAGCAGTGTTGTTTTAGTCAACGATGGCGAAATCATTTCGTTGACGCCACTTTTCATGACGATAAGGAGACGATGACGAGATAAAAAATGGCTCGTTGATGACTAAAACATGACGAGACGTGCGTGAGTTTTCGTTGATGAGACGGGTGGTCCGTCAGACGTTTAAAATGCATGACATTTCTGCTTATTGTGCATACCAATCAAAACCTTAAACGTTTTGATGCCGCTATGGCAAGCCGTTTTAGCATTAAATACTCTTTGCCATACTAGTATGGCAAGCCGTTTTAGCATTCCATCCTTGTTTGTCTTTTATGTTTTAAAACATTCCTTATCGCAATTATTGGTGAAAATAGTCGATCCGGAAGCTCACATTGTGTTGAACTAGATCTGCTATTTTCAGAACTTACAAGTGACACTACCCAACAGCAAAATACTTACCGACCTACATTAATTTGTTAAAAGACTTTTTTTTCCCCTTTTTAGACTAAAACTAGACTAAAACCTTTTTGGCTTTCGTCGACTAAAATTGGACTAAAACTAACAAGCATTTTAGTCCATAAGACTAAATCTAAGATGGTTGTCAAAAAACAACACTGCTCCGAGACGCCAGTTTACGCCGTCTCCACCATCTTCCAGACGTCGGGCATCTTCCCCAGCGTCTTCTTACGCTTCTAGCCTTCTCCTGCGCCCCAGCCAAGGGAAAATGGACCGTAGCCGAGCTCTGCAAGGGCCTCAGGCAGAGCGCGCTCGGGCCGCAGAGCCCCCTACTCCACGTCAGGACGCAGCAGAAGGCCGTCACCGAGCTTGGGCCACGCCCCGGACACCGCAGTCTCCAGCCACGCCCATCCCGCTCGATCCTCGAAGCGGGAGCTCGCTGCTCATGCTGTCAGAGAGCCGGCCATCGCCTCCACAAGCCGCCGCAGCAGCACGAGCTCGCCCACTCCAGCAGCCGATTCCCGTCTGCAACCCTTGCCCCTCCTTTCTCTCCCCTTCTCATGGCCCGCAGCACCGCCTTCCGCTCATAGCACGAGCATTCCCCCGCTCATGCCACAAGCACCGGCGCTCCCCATTCCCCCTCTCTTCCCTTCTGTTTCCTCCGCCCCAGGAGCCGTCCCCAGCGCGAGCATGCCTCTACCCTCGCAGGCTCCGACGCACGCCATTCCCCCTCTCTTTCCCCCCTTCTTTTCCGTCCCAGGAGACGGCCGCAGCTCAGGTTTACCGCCACTACCGGTCCCGGTAGCCACTTTCCCTCCTCCTCAGGCCCGTCCTCCCTTCTCATTGGCCTCAGCCACACCCCTTCCAGCCCCGCCAAACGCTTTAGCGCAGGAACCTCCCCCAGTTTCCAACTCCATCAGGACCCAGATACTAGCAGGTCTCACACATGGATTCCACCCCGGCGTCCTGAGCCTCCCCTCCCAAAACCTCATCTGCCCAAATCTCCACTCCGCTCTCACCGAACCCGAAATAGTGGACGGCCTAATTAAAAAGAAATAGACTCAAATTTCATGATAGGCCCCTTTTCTGTTCCTCCCTTTAGCATCTATCGAGTCAGCCCCATCGGCGTTGCCACCAGAAAATTCTCAGGCAAAAAACGCCTCATAATTGATCTTTTATCTCCGCATAATTCCCCATTCCCTAGCATTAACAGCCTCATTCCACTCGAAGAGTTTTCTCTTCACTATCACGACGTCGACCAAGCCACTACCTTGATTAAAAAAGCAGGTCGCGGCGCTTGGTTGGCCAAAGTCGATATTACTTCTGCTTTCAAAGTTATGCCCATCCACCCAGATTTCTGGCACTTATTTGGCATTTGCTGGAAAAACGAATTCTATTTCGCCGTCCGCCTCACATTTGGTTGCAAAAGCAATCAAAAAAAAAAAAAAAAAAAAAAAAAAAAAATCTTTGACACGCCGTCGGAGGCAATTTGCTGGATCCTCTCCAACAATTACAGTTTATCCTATCTGATTCATCTTTTAGACTATTTCTTAATCATCTCACCCCCAGATTCCGTCCCAGCCGCACACCTCTTGACATCCCAAAGCTTTTCTCAGAGCTCGGGATTCCCCTCGCCCAAGACAAAACCGAGGGTCCTAGCACTTCCATCGAATTTTTGGGCATCAATTTAGATTCCCAAAAATTCCTGGCTTCCCTGCCCAAAGAAAAGATTGACAGAACAATTCTAGTAGCTTCCACTTTGTTAACAAATTATAGCTGTACAAAACGCGAGCTGCTATCCATTCTGGGTCATCTAAATACCGCGATGCGCATCATCCCACAAGGCCGCCCCTTTATCTCCCATCTCCTCTCCCTCTCCTCCTCCGCCCACGCCCTTGAGGACCGCATTTCCATAACTGATTCTTGCTGCAAGGAGCTCAGCTTATGGATTTCCTTCCTTAAACAGTGGAACAGCTATCGTTCTTTTACAGCAATTTGGTTTCTTCCCCAATTGATATCGAATTATATACCGACGCCGCCCTCTCCGTTGGCTTTGGAGGTTTCCTCCGGGGCTGCCGGTTCGCTTCTACCTGGCCTCCAGAGTTGGCAAATTTACCCCTCCAGCTATCATCCTCAGCACTATTTGAGCTTTACCCATTAGTGGCCGCAGCTTCCCTATGGGGCAAAGAATGGTCCGCCACCAGCATCGTCGTCCAATACGACAACGCAGCTACCGTGCACTGCATTAACAAAGGCCGTTCCCACTCCCCCGTACTCATGCCTTTGCTCAGATGTTTGATTTGGATTTCAGCTCGTGACCAATTTATCATAACTGCAAAACACATCCCCGGGTCAAAGAATCAAATCGCTGACTCCCTCTCTCGTTTTGTTTTTCAGAAATTCAGATCGCTGGCTCCAGAAGCGGACCCGCTCCCAACCCCAGTCCCTCCTTATTCAGAACTGATATTCCCATAAACCACCCCCTAAGGCCTCTTCTCGAAGCATCCATCGACTCCATTCTCCAAGCAGTCTCCCCCAGGACTCTCCAATCCTACCTTACAGCGTGGAAATGCTTTAAAACTTTCCACGCCGCCTATAGCTTACCTTTCCCCGATTTTTCCCTGCTCACTGTCACTTCATTTATCTCACATCTCAACTCCAATAAAAACCTCAAAGCCAGTTCCATCAAAGGATACCTAAGCGGAGTCCAATTTTTTCACAAATTGGTATTCGGCTCACCTTCTCCCCATATCTCCAATTCCCAGACATCCCTCCTCATCAAAGGCATACAAAAAACCCAGCCCAGTCGCCCAGACCCTAGACAACCCATCACCCTTAAGATCCTGACCAAATGCATATCCACGCTCCGTAATGGTTACCATTCTATCCATACCACCCGCACATTAGACGCAATGTTTATCCTGGCTTTTTTCGGTTTCCTCAGATGCTCTGAGCTCGCCATTACATCTGGCTTCAACCCAGCCATCCACCCCACCATCTCCGATCTAGCAGTTCTAGACGGTGAAACCATCTCTTACTTCATTAAACAAAGTAAGACAGACCAAACTAAGAAAGGCCATTTCATATATTTTCAACCTTCAATCTCCCCTCCAACCCTTCCAAACCCTCCTTGCCTTCCTTCAGCTCAGGAAATCCCAATCCAGACTCCCCTCCGACCCTCTTTTTACAGACGACTCCAACCGCCCCGCCACACGCTTTTGGTTCCAAAAGCACCTTAAATCCATCTTGCTCCTCTCCGGCATTCCAGCGGACAATTTCTCCAGCCATTCATTCCGCATAGGCGCAGCAACCACAGCCGCGCAAAAAGGCCTCTCCCAACAGCAGATCCAAGCGCTCGGCCGGTGGACATCGGAAGCTTTCAAAAGCTATATCCGATCAGACCGCGCTTTCATCAAGGAAACCCACCAAACCCTAATCGGCCAACCCGTTCTACCGCCAGCCCACCCCCGTCCACGCCATCTCTAGCCGCTTCAACCACCCCCTTTGCGCCCCTTTTCCTTGGGACATCCTGCCTTTGTTAAAACCCCAGCTTATTCCCCTACGCGCAGCAACGCGCGCTCCCGCTGGAGCCCCCCTTACGCACAGCAGTGCTCGCCCCGCTTC
Organism: Garra rufa; assembly: GCF_049309525.1. Taxonomy (NCBI): domain Eukaryota; kingdom Metazoa; phylum Chordata; class Actinopteri; order Cypriniformes; family Cyprinidae; genus Garra; species Garra rufa. Next base: position 25,973,341 of record NC_133385.1, on the reverse strand, counting down.
TCCCGTCACGCTCAACATCGCATGGCTCCTGTTCAAGCCCCCGCTTTTCCCCTATACGCGCAGCGATGCACGCCCCCGCTGGAGCCCCCCTTACGCACAGCAGTGCTCGCCCCGCTTTTCCCGTCACGCTCAACATCGCATGGCTCCTGTTCAAGCCCCCGCTTATCCCCTATACACGCAGCAATGCGCGCCCCCGCTGGAGCCCCCCTTACGCACAGCAGTGCTCGCCCCGCTTTTCCCGTCACGCTCAACATCGCATGGCTCCTGTTCAAGCCCCCGCTTATCCCCCATACACGCAGCAATGCGCGCCCCCGCTGGAGCCCCCCTTACGCACAGCAGTGCTCGCCCCGCTTTTCACGTCACGCTCAACATCGCATGGCTCCTGTTCAAGCCCCCGCTTATTCCCTACACACGCAGCAATGCGCGCCCCCGCTGGAGCCCCTCTTACGCACAGCAGTGCTCGGCATAGCAGTGCTCGCCCCGCTTTTCTCTCACACCCTGCAACGCATGGCTCTCGTTGAAGCCCCCGCTTATTTTCTATAAGCGCAGCAATGCAAGCCCCGCTACAGCCACCGCCTTTTTTTCCCCACGCAACAGCTATGCCCGCTCCCTCAAGAGCACCATTCATAATTTCCACCTGCCTCAAGTTTCACTCCCGCAAAATGCTTCTTCTCTAGCAATGCCCGCAGAAGCTCCTCCCACACTCTGTCTACTTCCAAACGTCCAGCATCCCTTCAGCCAAGTTAAGCTTTTTGGGGGGTCATCTGGCTGCTGTCCTGCAGTTATTTTGCACTTTGGGGGAGCGCTATTGGGTTCGGGCCAAATGCCGAGCTCGGACCCCTCTCCCTGGGCAGGGGGAGTGCCCCGGGCTCGGGAATGACTACCGAGCTCGGAGCCCTCTCCCGGACAGCACGCCAAACACGCTTAACTTTTACGCTGTTTATTATATGCAAAAGCGAACTAGTGAAGTGATGTTTCATTAACAAATTTCAGGAGGAGCTCGCGCAGATAATTAACACGGCCAATTCATCATCAGCAATCATTCCCTATCCAATCACTCTCCCTATCTAATTACTACAGTCCCTTTAAATAACCAAGCAGTCCTACCTTCAGCTATCTCTGATTCCAGCATCCCTCCCACCCCCCCTTTTTCATTTCTCTTCACCTCCAGCTAGGGGGGAGCGCTATTGGGTTCGGGCCAAATGCCGAGCTCGGACCCCTCTCCCTGGGCAGGGGGAGTGCCCCGGGCTCGGGAATGACTACCGAGCTCGGAGCCCTCTCCCGGACAGCACGCCAAACACGCTTAACTTTTACGCTGTTTATTATATGCAAAAGCGAACTAGTGAATACGACAAATGTCGGGTTTTTTAAACGTTATAAATACGTTTTTTCACAACATTGTAAAAACGTTTTTATAACGTTTTTATCACGTCTGTATGTCTCTTTCGAACGTTTTAAAAACGTACTTACCACGTCCAAACTGGTACTTAAAATGCCATATTAAATCTGAATATTGATCTTAATACCAGCACTTTTTTACATTTCATCTTACTTGTAACGTTGCTGACATCGTAGATTTTATAATCCTATTAAGATATGTAGGCCTAATAACTGATACTACACACAAATTTTGTCACTCATCATATTTATTCACAAAATATAAAGATATGACACCTAAACAAGACAAATGCATAAACATATAACAAAATGGTTTCAAATAAAGTACAACATTTGAAAATTATGTAATGCCTGGCAAATTTGAATATGAGCACATTAACAAAGTTCAAAAAATTTCAGGGCATATATATTTTTAACAGAAAAAAGCAGAATTGTTTTTGCAAAATGTAAAGTATTTAATTTCAACTAGTTACAAATTATTTTATAGCAGTTATAATAATCACTCATATTGCAATCTTATTAATCGTTTGCACTAAAACTATTGCTTATATTTTTAGGTATCTTTTAACACAGATTACAGGTATATGACATCGAATTTAGAACGTGTTTAATGTTTTATAATGGTTATTATTTTTCAATAAATAATATTTAATAATTGGCATACCTGATTTAGAAAAACGTATGTTAGCGATTTTTCAGTGCTTTCATTGCAGGTTACATTGTTGTGCCAGTAGGTGGTAGCAAGAGACTGTCTTAATGAGTTAGTTAGAAACACATTCATTCAGTGCTGATTCATTCGGTTGCTGAATTCTGTGACCCACCAAATTATATCTATGGTAACCACAAATTAACAATGGTTTTGCTACAAAAACATAGTTTTAACTATGGTGACACAAATGGTAATCAATACGGCAAAAAAAGGTTTTAGGGTTTGGGTTTATTAGTAGGTAAAAATAATAATAATAATTTAATGCTTAAGAGCAATTAACATTCATATCCTAAATAAGGCACATTCCCTATTTGCAATATTTGTGTTCATGTTCCTGAGTAATATCTGCATGCACCAAATACTGAGAACAAATAGTAGAGAGCAATCCAAATGAGAAGTCTGGTGTGGAAGGTGGATCTGGAACTTATGTCCAGATTGACACAGCATCTCTTGTTTATCTGTCTTCACAAACTGCCCTGAAATACAATTTAAACATCAACAATGATTGTTATAAATATAACACAAGTCTCTTATATTCACAATGCTCAGTACTTTTTTTTATATATCAACTTGTTTTCTCATTACATACACATACCAGGTTAAAAAAAAATATTTTATATTCAGTTGATATATAAATTTTTTTAATTAATAAACGGTAATGTATGTTTTAGGTTTTACTTTCTAGTCAGATGGTTCATAGCACTTTGGAGATGCTCTTCAACAGGAGGTCCGCTCCTACTTTGCAGCACTATCAGCAATGAAGAATGTAACAATTTGTCACAGAGACAACAGTATGTAATATACAACGTCAGGTTTATTAGAAATAAACAAACTAGAATATAGGTGAAATGCAGAAAAGAGAACAATATTATGAATATACAATTTTAGTAATCCTCATACAGTGTCACTTACAGTATGTTTGGACGTCAAAGCCTTCTTAAAATAACTAAGAAATAACTTAAGGTTACATCTGACTATCTTGAAATACAATATTTTTTTAGCGTGATCAAAACTTGTTTGTAATTGTTTTAGCTAATTTTTAGGCTCGTGTAACTTAAGTGACCTCACCGATAAAAAATAACGTTCGTTTCTTCCATTCATCCATTGACAAATTGCCAGCAATATTTACAAAACTATAAAAACCTGTCATCTAAACATAAAATGTGATTAAAAGCGAAAACTTTATTAACCCTCTGGGGTTCTTCGGTCACTTTTGACCGGAATTTTTTAAATAAAAAAATTTTAAAAATCGTAGCTTCATCGGAATGGTATGAAACCTGGTGACTTTTATGGTACTTGGTATATGAACACACAAAAAAATTGGGGACAGGATTGGAAAAGTCTAAGTGGTCGTAAAAAAAATAGTCACACTCGGGGTCTTCGGGTCAAAATGACCGGCCATAGGAAATGAATGGGAAATTGGCAAAAATATGAAAATACAGAGTTTTTTTGTGCATACAATCTACAAATCAGCCACAATCCAGAAAAAAAGCACACAACTGTGAAGGGGTGACTCTCTAAAACATCAAGAGTGCAAAACACTACAATACACTCACACACACACACACTTATACACACAAAAACACACGCACACACAAATGAATGTGTGTCATTTCAAAAGCTAATTTTGGGAAATGTGTGAAATAGAGGCAATCAATGTAAGAAATAAAGCACACAGCAATGAAAGCATGAGACTGTAAGCCATCAGAGTTCCAAAATAGACACACAGACAGACACACACACACACACACACACACACACACACACACACACACACACACACACACACACACACACAGGGAAATATGAGATTGGTGAGACTGTAACAGAGGAATGTGAGACTATGAATCAAATAAAAGGGAGACATTGGATCCAAAATCCAAAAGTCACACACCATGTCACACACACACACACACACACACACACACACACACACACACACACACACACACACACGGAAAAAAGATTTCAAAACAAGCATCATTTGCTCAAAGTGCTATATGGAGACACTCTGTTGTGATTTGTCACAACCTGATCTGTAATCACAATTAGTATGTAAATAATATGTAATTATAGTTAGAATGATATTTAAAACAAACTTTTTTTTCCTCTATTTTTTTATTTACTATTTGACAATTGTTATACTTTTCTGTTATTTTAGATTTATGTTCATAATTGCTGTTGCCTTTTGAATAAGAGTTACTGTTCATTGAATATGTAAAAAAAGAATGCACATAAAATGTAAATAGGGTTAGGATGATATTTAAAATATTTTTATTTCTCTATTTTCCATTTAATGTTTGATAATTATACTTTTGCTGTTATTTTGTTGCCCATGCTGTTGCTGTTCATAATTCCTGTGCTAAATAAGTTATTGTTTATTGAATTTTACAAAAAATTATTTAAATCAAAATGTTCATTATAAAAAGGTTACAAAATAAAAAAAAATGGTATGACTGAAAGAACGGCATTTTTATTCAGTTAGAATTAAAACAATGGGTAACAAAATGCTTTCCATTGTTTCTCTTTCTAATGCAATGTTCTGGTTTGACTGTATTATAAAGTAAAACTGGCACTTCAAATTACCAGTTAAACCAATCAAACAAACAAAAAACTTGGCAAATAATAAAAAAATAGTCTTTGATAATCTAATTTTATATAATAAAATCCACAACCTGAAAAGGCATTGGCAAATATGTGCAAAAACAACTAGAATTCACAAATCCTTCTATAGAGAGCATTACATCCATCTAGTGGTTAAAATAGGATATTGCCTGGTAATTATGCTCACTACGCCACCAGATGGCACAAATCCGACTTCAAAAAATTATTTTCTATAGGCCAGGTATCTACTTTAAACTAAAATACAGCATTAATTAAAAAAGAATAAAAATTATATATAGTAAAAAAAATTCTATTATATTCAATGGCAAAAAATAGATCATAATTGTAGCATAAATATTAATTATTATCATAAAATTCTGTCAAAACACGACAGAAAAAAAGAAAAAATATTATTGAACAAAAATACATTTGATTGATTTTACTGAAAAAAAGGAAATAATGATTTCAGGGCTCCGGTCACTTTTGACCGTGAGGGCCCTGAGTGTGACTGGTCGGGGAAGAACCCCAGAGGGTTAAATAAGCGCTAAAGTCTATAGCCAAATTACTCTACGTTAGCCTAACGGTTGAGATGCTAACGGACTTTTTCAGAAGACACTAAACCATTTCTTTAAAGCATGTATTCAACAGAAACGTGTCTATTACATGTAAGAAAGTGTTAGAAACAGTTGTATGTATTATTTGTGTAATTTTAGGGACAAAACTTATCTTAAAACAGTGTGACAGGCGGAGATCTGCTCCGCTTGTTGGCTGAGTTGCTGCTTGTTTCCATGGTAACTAACCGCTCCAGTTTGAATGCAACTGAAAAGTTCGACGCGCATGCCCGTTCACATGTAGCGTCTTTTGCGCGCTCAAATTCGTTATTTTAAATGTAGACGCGCGCATAATGGAAACGACGCGGTCGCGACGCGCACGCGGTGCGACGCGCTCGTTTTTTCCAGGCTCCTCGGCGCGTCTGCGTCGCATCGAGATAAAAACATCTATTTTCGAATACTATTTAGGACGGATAGTATGCGAATTGGGACGCAGCAGAGTGCTGCGTCCCAATTCGCATACTATCCGTCCTAAATAGTATTCGAAAATAGAATTAGTATGTCCCAAATCGTAGTATGTTCAAAAAAGTATTCCAAAGATTCCCGGATGGTCTACTACTTGACTTCAGAATTCGAAGTGCGGATCAATGTACACTCTAACGGCTAATATTGCCCACAACACATTGCGCGGTGAACGAGGATTCGATTAGAACTACAAACACGCATAAAAAGTGTTAAAAAACTACAAACATGGAGGATATGCGCGACCAACGGACAGGTAGAGAAAGGAGTTTGAGTGATAAATAATCAGTGTGTAACCTTATAAAAAATATATATTTTTAAATGTTATCCTCGTTATATTTCATGTGCAGCAACATTGTGAACTTTTATAATGATATGTTTGGTCATTAACGTTTAAATGCATAATTATGCAAACACGAGCAGAGTTCTCGTCATGAAAGACTCCTGAAAGAACGTGCCTCTTAATTTCTCTCTAACACGGTAGGAAATTAAATTAAACGAAATGTAGATAATGTTAACTGTGATGATTGACAGGGCAGTTTAAACAGTGAGAGGATTCAGGTAACTAAGCAACAGAGCGTCCGTTAAAAAAGCAGTTATGACGAAGTAGTATGTCCCAAAGCTCGCCTACTATTCTGCTACATACTCAAAAGTATGTACTTTTTCTTCACAAAAAGAGTACATACTTTTAGGGCGTAGTATAAGTAGGCGAATTGGGACGCAGCACTCAACTTTCAGAATGCAGCAAGCGCACCGCAGCTTGGAGCCAGAGCCATATAAAAAATCTTTTTATATGGCTCTGCTTGGAGCTAGAGCGCAGCTGATGGTTGCTTAGAAACGGCAGACGCTTCCGGAGCGCAAGCGAGCGCTTTGTTGACAAGGAAGAAAGCGGCGCGTCTAGCGTTTTCCATGCGTTTTTAGGCGCGACATGTGAACGGCCCCTAAAAATGCAACGTTTACATAAATACATACATGAAGTACAACGTTACATACAGATGGGTTGAATTATCAGAATGATAGAAGAAATTTCCTGAAACATGATGACTTTTTGTGTAAGTGGATAGGCCAAATGTAGGTATCAAACTGTAAATGGAATAGCTTTAGAATATTTCTTTCTTTCTTTCTTTCTTTCTTTCTTTCTTTCTTTCTGTCTTTATTTAACACATTAAAAACAAACGTACAGTTGTGGCACGGTAGTAATTTACTGTCATAATTATATATATATAAATATATATGTGGGGATTTGTCTTTACTATTACTCAGTCACTGAATTGCTGTTATTTTTATTTTACTGATATTTTTACACAAACAGAGGTTTTTTGCAAGGTGGTATTTGGGTATTTTCATAACGTTTTTAAAACGTCTTATTCCAACGTGCATATTACGTTATTTTAACACCTGGATAAAACGTCCCTCGAAAGTTGTAGTTTGGTCTGGTTTTATTTTCGTAGTAAACAAACGTGATATTTACGGTTTTTTGACTACCTAAAGAAAACGTTCCAGTTTGGTATTTTTACAACGTTTCTAAAACGTTTTATTTTGGTAACGTTATTTTTTTATTTAAAAAAACGTTTTAAAAACGTTTTTAAAACGTTGTACTACATCATTACCTAATTGCAACCAAAATACAACGTTGTGGAAAGTTGTAAAAACGTTTTGTGTTTGCTATTGTCAAAGGGAAATGTATGTATTTATGTATGTATTTATTTATTTATTTGCTCGTTTATAGATGACTTACTATGTTTTGAATTTCTAATAATAATAACATTAATAAAAACACCAACAACAACAATAATATAAAATATAGAAGTAATACATATAAAAAATAAAATAACAAAAGATCAAAACAACAACTATAATAATAACAATAATAATATAAAACTTAAAACAACAACAATAATAATAATACAAAATATAAAAATAATAAATATAATAATAAAATAACAACAGATCAAAACAACAATAATAATATAAAATATAAAAGTAATATATATAATAATAAAATAACAAAAGATCAAAACAACAACAATAATAATACTATAAAATATAAAAGTAATAAATATAGAAATACAATAACAAGAAATTAAAACAACTACAACAACAGCAACAGTAATAATAATATAAACGTAATAAATATAATAATAAAATAACAAAAATGAAAACAACCAACAACAACAATACTAATGCAAAATATAAAAGTAATTAATATAATAATACAATAAAAAAGATCAAAACAACAATAATAATAATAATAATAAAACAAAGTAATAAATATAATAATAAAATAACAAAAGATCAAAATAACAACAATAATAATACTATAAAATATAAAAGTAATAAATATAATAATAAAATTACAAGAAAGTAAAACAACATCGCAGTAACAATAATAATAATAATAAAATATAAAAGTAATAAATATAGTAATAAAATAACAAGAAATTAAAACAACCACAACATCAACAACAGTAATAAATATAAGAAATATATATAAATAAATATAAAATATAAATATAAATCATATAAATAAATAATAAATATAATAATAAAATAAAAATGAAAACAACAAAATAATATAAAATATAAAAGTAATAAATAACAAAAGATCAAAACAACAACAGTAATAATACTATAAAATATAAAAGTAATAAATAAAATAATAAAATTGCAGGAAATTAAAACAAGCACAACAACAGTAATAATAATAATAATAATAATAATAATAATATATAAACAAAATAAATGTAATATTAAATAACAAAAATGAAAACAACCACAACAACAACAACAATAATAAAACAAAACAAAAATAATAAATATAATATTAAAATAAAAATTAAAACAACAAAATAATATAAAATATAAAAGTAATAAATATAGTAATACAATCAAAATATCAAAACAGCAATAATAATAATACTATAAAATATAAAAGGAATAAATATGATAATAAAATAGCAAGACATTAAATCAACAACACAGTGACTAAATAATAATAAAATATAAAATTAATAAATATAGTAATAAAATAAGAAGAAATTAATAATATAATAATATAATAATAAATTAACAAAAATGAAAAGAACTAACAACAAAAATAATAATACAAAATATAAATGTAATAAATATAATAATAAAATAAAAAAAGATCAAAACAACATTAATAATAATACAATAAAATATAAAAGTAATAAATATAGTAATAAAATAACAAGAAATTAAAACAACCACAACATCAACAACAGTAATAATAACAATAATAATATAAATGTAAAAATAATAAATATATATAAATAAATAATAAATATAAATATAAATAAATATAAATAATGAAATAACAAAAATGAAAACAACCACAACAATATTAATAATACAAAATATAAAAATAATAAATATAATAAGAAAATAACAAAATATTAATTGAAATACAAATAAAAATGAAAACAAAAATAATAATATAAAATATAAAAGTAATAAATATAATAATACATAGTAATACATGTAGTAATAAAATAAAAATGAAAACAACAAAATAATATGAAATATTAAAGTAATAAATATAATAATAAAATAACAAAAGATCAAAACAACAATAATAAGACTATAAAATATGAAAGTAGTAAATATAAAAATAAACTTGCAAGAAATTAAAACAACCACAACAACAACAGCAGCAGTAATAATAATACAAAATATAAAAAATTATAAATATAATATTAAAATAACAAAATACCAAAACAACAATAATAATATAAAATATAAAAGTAATAAATATAATAATACAATAAAAAATATCAAAACAACAACAACAACAATAATAAATAATAATAAATATAATAATAAAATAAAAATGAAAACAACAAAATAATATAAAATATAAAAGTAATAAATAACAAAAGATCAAAACAACAACAGTAATAATACTATAAAATATAAAAGTAATAAATATAATAATAAAATTGCAGGAAATTAAAACAACCACAACAACAGTAATGATAATAATAATAATAATAATAATATAAACAAAATAAATGTAATAATAAAATAACACAAATGAAAACAACAACAACAATAATAATAATACAAAACATAAAAATAATAAATATAATAATAAAATAAAAATTAAAAAAACAGAAAAATATAAAAGTAATAAATATAGTAATACAATAAAAATATCAAAACAACAACAATAATAATAAAATATAAAAGTAATAAATATGATAATAAAACAGCAAGAAATTAAAACAACAACACAGTATAAATCACCCTGCAGCCCAAGACCGGTTGCTTACTGAAGCTAAGCAGGGCTGAGTCTGGTCAGTACCTGGATGGGAGACCTCCTGGGAAAACTAGGTTGCTGTTGGAAGAGGTGTTAGTGAGACCAGCAGGGGGTGCTCCCCTTGTGGTCTATGTGGGTCCTTATGCCCCAGTATAGTGACGGGGACACTATACTGTAAAAAGCACCGTCCTTCGGATGAGACGTTAAACCAAGGTCCTGACTCTCTGTGGTCACAAAAAAAATCCCATGGCACTTCTCGTAAAGAGTAGGGATGTAACCCTGGTGTCCTGGCCAAATTCCCTCCACTGGCCCTAGTCAATCATGGCCTCCTAATAATAATTGGGTGTACGGAAATACACATGAAAGCGCTATACAAATGCATCATTCATTCATTCATTCAGTAACATAAATAATAATAATAATAATAAAATATAAAAGTAATAAATATAAGAATAAATTAAAACAACAACAACAACAGTAATATAAAATAAAAAAGTAATAAATGTAATAATAAAATAACAAGAAATTAAAACAATAATAATATAAAATATAAAAGTAATAAATCTAATAATAAAATAACAAAAGATTAAAACAACAACATCAATAATATAAAATATAATAAATCTAATAATAAAATAAAAGATTAAAACAACAATAAGAAGAATAAAAAATGTAAAAAGTAATAAATAAATGAATAAAATAGACAAAAAACAACAACAACAATATATAAAAAATAATACAACTATCCAACAAGTGCTTCTTGTTTTTAAGATGACTTACTATATTTTGAATGTCAAACAATAATAATAAAACAATAAATATAATAAAGTAAAAATGTAAACAACAACAAAACAGCAATAATAATAATATAAAATATAAAAGTAATAAATATAATGAAATAACAAAAGATCAAAACAACAACAAAAGCGATAAGAAGAATATAAAATATACAAATATAATAATTAAAATGACAAAAACTAAAACAACCAACAATAATAATAAATTAGGCTAACAAAAAAATTAATAATAATGCAACAACTATACAACAGCTTCTTCTTGTTCAACATTTTTAATTTGACTAATATTGCAATGTAAAGGATTAACCAATCATCGCCAAGTACCAGCCCCTTTCTGTTGACTGACAGTTAATAAAAGTCATACAATAAAATAAAATTCTTACTGAGAAAATCAGAATTGAATTGACTGGGTAATAAATTATTATTATATTATATTATTATAAATTATTATATATATTTGTTTAATCTGTTCTACTTCTCTGTTTTATAAAAGAACATTTCAGTTGTGTACCAGCTTTGTAAAACCGGATATTATTATGCTCATTGAATATAAATAGGTAATGAACAACAACAACAACAACAACAACAAAATTAATTGTGGGAAAACAGTTTATCGATATGTTATGTAATAAATATGAATAAACAAAAGTATGTTCTGATAGCCTTTTGTTTTCCTGCAAAACAATATCTTCTAATAGTTACGAATAAAAAACACACCACAGACTGTGATAGCAATTCTAACAGGCAGCTGTTTCCACGGTGGGCGGAGTCTGCAGCTCATTTATCACGTCATTCAATAGGCGTGCGAGTGGGTTGTGGGCGGAGTCTGTTGCTCCTTTACGTCATTCAAGAGGGGGTAAGAGATGAGGTGGGCGTGTCTTCGGCTCCACTGCTGCATCAGTGAATGACATGAGGATGTGAAAGAATACAGCGGGCTGGGCATATGATTTTAAAGCCATTCTCGAACGGACTGATATATGGACGATGAGGAATACACTAAGGACTGACTGAGGAACGGTAAGAAGCGTCTTTAAATAATAGCCTGCTAACGGAGCATCCGTGTGCGATAAGAGGCTGTAGGAATCGCTGCGCACCCGAGGCAGGTGCACCTGTCTTCTGTACGTGCCCGGACCGCTATAAGACGCATCTTGCGGGTATACAGTGTTTTTATTTATTTATTTTCCCAATCGAGGCCGGTTTGAACAAAGGAACTTGGCTGGGGTAATAAATCGCCGATTATTTTGGTGGATTTGAAGTGAGGGCGTCTTTTCAGCGCACCATCATCAAATGCGTTGCGATATGATTGGGGACTGAATTTTCTTTGTCTGTAGACACATTATATGGCTATAGATATTAGTATGGGCTGGGACTGTTGCGTAACAGGCTGAAGAGAAAAATCCGTTTGTGGATTACAAAATAATGATCAAATGGATCATATTTGATGTGAGAGAAGGATGATAGTGGATGCTTTCTGTTTCTATATGCATAAATCCCAAACAGAAATCAGCATGCTGTGCTTTATGTGTGTCAGAAAGCCTCTTTGGTTATTTATTATATAGATGCTTTTAATATATAGCCCACTTTATAGGTGCTGTGGGCTGGAGGTACCTGTAAACAATCTACTAGCTATCAGCCAATGGTGCGTTTAGGCCCTGAGCCGGGCTGTTGGGCTCAGTATTTTTTCTTTTATTGAGCTTAAAGGTGCACTCAGTCGTTTTTTGCTCAAATGAAGTTTTAGACGTTAAGAAATGCAAAGCGTTTTGGGAAATATCAGTAAAATTATGAGCTGGATGCTCAAGACTGGTGGTTCTCATCGTAAACTTCTACAGGGCTTCAAGACATTTAAAATAAATGTATTTAAAGGATTATATAGTTTGTTAGTTGCAGGTCTTGAAAGTGGCTGTTTACCAAATAATGTTGTTTGTCAAAATAAGAGGGATCATACAAAATGCATGTTATGAGCTGAAAAAGATATTTTACATAAAAGACGTTTACACATAGAATAAATAATATATAAATGTATAAAAAATGACCCTGTTCAAAAGTTTACATACACTTGATTCTTAATACTGTGTTGTTACCTGAATGATCCTGAAGGATCCACAGTTGTGTTTTTTTTTTCTGAACATAGTTGTTCATGAGTTCTGAACAGTTAAACGGCCTGCTGTTCTTCAGAAAAGAAAGGTCCCACAAATTCTTTAGTTTTTCGTCATTTTAGTGCATTTGAACCATTTCCATCAATGACTGTATGATTTTGAGATCTATCTTTTTACACTGAGGACAACTGAGTGATTTATATGCAACTATTACAGAAGGTTAAAATGCTCACTGATGCTCCAGAAGGAAACACGGTGAATTTAGAGCCAGGGGTGTAAACCTTTGAACAGAATGAGAATGTGTACATTTTTATTTTTTTGCCTAAATATCATATTTTTTAAATTTAGTACTTCCCCTCAGAAGCTACAGAAGATGTTTCTCAGAAGATAAAAGTTAAATGTACCCTGATCTTCAAATTTAGGCTTATAATGCATGTTTCCTTCTGAAGCATCAGTGAGCGTTTGAACCTTTTGTAATATTTGCATATGAGTCCCTCAGTTGTCCTCAGTGTCAAAAGACCTCCTATTTTGGTCAAATAACCAAAATAGTGTGTGTTTTCCATATGATACATTTTCATGTGACGTTGGTTTTGTATGTGTCACCGCAGTTCTGACTTGAAATGTCTGTTGAGTGGCGCTATAACTCTAATGCTCCGTGACGTTTTAAAATAACATACCATCTGCACTACACCTAAACCTACCTGATAGTATGAACAAAAGTAAATGTTACGTGAAAACACAATCACAAGCATGTCGTTTTAGCTTGTTTTTTTTATCTCAAATCTTTCAGCTCTTTCCTCATGAGTTATGTTTTTCATGGAATATGTACCCAAGGATTATGCATCCGAAGTCCAATTTTGTGCCGGCTGAGCTACCGAACAAGCTTGTTATGTCTGGAAAGCGAAACATATGGAGCTGTAATCATAACTGTGTACGAAAACAACCACAAGTACTCACTGTTTTGGCACCTCTAGTGTTCATTTCTGTTGGAAACTGCAGTGATATGTTCTTATTGGTATGTATTTTTCATCTTGCGAAAAAGTTCCTACAGGTATGTTTTTCTGTGATGAGATCAGGTAGAAAGATAACTATAGCGATTCTTATAGCAGCATTCACACCAATGCACAATAAGTGGAAATTTGTTTTCCGAAAGTGATTTCAGCTATATTGTTTTTCCTTTGTGTTGTTATTGTTATAGTTGTGGAAACTGCTATTCTTTTAGAACTATATCTTTATAGTTCACTTCCAGAACAAAAATGTACAGATAATGTACTCACCCTCTTGTCATCCAAAATGTTAATGTCTTTCTTTCTTCAGGCAAAAAGAAATTATGTTTTTTGAGGAAAACATTTCAGGATTTCTCTCCATATAGTGGACTTCTGTGGTGCCTGCGAATTTGAACTTCCAAAATGTTCTGTTCAAAGGGCTCTAAACGATCTCAGGCAAAAAAAAGGGGCTTGTCTAGTAAAACGATTGGTTATGTTATGCTCGTCTTGCCTAGCTCTGCGTGAACTCTGTGTATTCTGGTTCAAGACGGTTAGGGTAGAACCAGAAACACCCATCTCCTTTTCTCCTCCAACTTCAAAATCGTCCTACATCGCTGCAGAAGTAGTTTACAACATGAACGTGCAAATAGGACCAAACGCTCTTTACAAAAAAGGTAAAAGAGCGATGTTGGAGGAGTTAATGAGATGTGTGTTTTTCAACATACCTTGTCTTAAACCGGAGAGCACAGAGTGCACACAGAGCTAGACAAGATGGGCATTTGAGGTTAAAAAGTATATAAATTGTTTTTTTTTTTTTTTTCACTAGTTAAGACTTCTTTTGCTGGGATTGTTTAGAGCCCTTTGAAGCTGCATTTAAACTACATTTTGGAAGTTCAAACTCATGGGCACCATAGAAGTCCACTATATGAAGAAAAATCCTGAAATGTTTTCCTCAAAAAACATAATTTCTTTAAGACTGAAGAAAGAAAGACATGAACATCTTGGATGGCAAGGGAGTCAGTAAATTATCAGTACATTTTTGTTCTGGAAGTGAACTTTTCCTTTAAAGTTCTTGGTGTGAACAGACCTTGAGTCAGTGCTTTAAAAAAACAAAAACATAAATGTACATCAAAGCAAAATAAACAGAGAAACCTAGACGAAAAGAAACAAAACAGAAGCTAAATAGCTAGTAAACAAACTTCATGCATCCAGGCCAGAAGGTGTCAGTATAGAGTCCAACACCACTTGTACTTTAATGACAGATACATTTTTAGCAAAAATGTACCGACGGCACCTTTAAGCTTAATTTGATTTATGGGATCAGTGTTGCCAGACGTACGATAATTATCGTATTTGTACCATAATTTTGACCTCTGTACGATGTACGATCAATAATACCACAATGTACGATAATTTCAGAATTTTGTGACACCATGGTCGTTGTAATTATAGAGTTTCTATTCTCATCTAGCTGTGTGGATCCTACGTCTACCTTCATGATTGTGAGGAGACGTGAACGTGGCGTTACGCATGTCTTTCATCCAATCTTACGTCTTCTCAACCAATCATCATAGAGAATGGCTCTCTCTCACGAGCACAAGTTAACGTTCCTGTCGCAACTAGGTCAGTTGTCTCAAAACTGAGGTGGTTAGTTTAACATAAAGTATAGAAAATGAGTGCTGAAAAGGATAAATAGCTGTAACACCTAGATTAATAGCTGTATTTTGAACGTTTGACTAGGGTAAGATAGTTTAGCATTGCAACAAGGTATAGAAAATGAGTGCTGAAAAGGAGAAATAGCTGTAAAACCTAGATAAATATCTTTATTTTGAATGTTTGACTCAAATACGATAATTTTCTCCCAAATACGATAATTTTGAGCTTCTGGTACGATACTTGGACATTTCCAATCTGGCAACACTGTATGGGATGTTGTGTCTTTGTGGTGTTTGTAGCAGGCTGAAAGAATCGGATACTATATCTAAAATCTTTGACATCTGACTTCTAACTGAACTTGTGTAACAGTGCTTATATTGTGCGCTTGTGGTTTCTTAAGAATGTCAGTCAGGAGGAAGTTTCAATTCAGGCTATCACGCACTTGTCTGATTGTTTTAGCATCAAACAGCACCCACAAGATCGCCAGCTGACTCGCTGACACCTCTAGGCACACCGAATACTTTTAAAAATATTTTCTTCTCTTATTAACAGCTTGTCTGTAACGGGAGACTTTCACACGTTCGAAGGTAGACTTTCCTGGCAATGTGCAAACAGGCTTTATAAGGGTTTGTATGCTGCATTTCTTTTGTTTTGTTTTAGTGAAACTTATAATATCGGTCTACATTCTGAGTTGGCAGCCATAAATCTTCCTAGGGACTTAAGGTTAAACTCGAAGCAATGAGGAAATAACAAAGAGACAGGGAGATATGTTATTGATCCCTGAGGAGAAATTTCGAAAAGGCCAAACAGGTCCCTCTGAGATGCGACACATTACCTCACAAACATAAAACTGCATTCCACATTCACGGCAGACAAGCCCCCCTCTTTCAGGCGGACGGACTTTCTTTTGGTTGTTTCATCTTATTAAAAGTAGGTGGCACACAAGAACACGTATGACCTTGACCTGATTGTTGATGCTGTCATACAATCCGACATGCTCCTATTGACCCAGTCTGCAAGACTCCAGCGTTCTTTTCCAAAACAGAGAAAGGGAGGATGATTTTCAGACAGATGGGATGATCAGGGCAAGGCACCAAAGCGGAAACCCCGGGCCGATGAAGCCACTGAGGGCCTGTGTGCGACGGGGCGCCAGGGGACAATATTTGGCAACCGATGAATTTCTACATGAAATTCTGTCCATGTTGTAAGAGTTCACTGAGATCAGTCTGGAGATTAGCTCCTAGGAATGTAACGGTTTTATCAATATCATGGTACCATGATAGCAAAACTGTCTCGAAATCATCATGGTCACGTGGCGATATGAAACGTAAGGTCTTCTGGGCAAAAATTTTAGTTTATTTAAACTTCTTATTTTAGCAAAAGGTCTTTAAAGTTGTGTTTTTAGGCCATTATGCTTTGGCACAGTATCAATCAAACATACTTAATCCCTTCATAAAGTCTGTTTTCGTGGCGCGTTTCAAAGTGAAGCATGCACTTAGTTTAGGTGAATAGCTCGTGATCTGGTGTTTTCCGCACCTCAGAACGGCTCAGTTCACAGTGAAATATTTTAATGCATGTGCTGTGAGTTTAGCGAGCGTTTGTGAATGCAACACTCACCAATTATGCTTTATTTTCGCTGCAGAAGATTACAGCATTTCATTAGATTTGTAGTGAGAGGCACTTTTGTAAGCCTGTTTTCACTTAACCTGGAGTTTTCTGTCAAAATAAAAGCTTAAAAGTTCAATATGAATTGCCACAATAGTTGTAAATTGTCAACTATTGTTCTTCCGTGAATACGTGTCCAAGACTTACACAAAAGAGAAGAAATTGTTGAATAAAGTCATTTTGTTTTCTGTGCTTAAAGAAAGTATTCTCGTAGCTTCATACAGTTAAGGTTGAACCACTGACGTCACATGGTTTATTTTATTAATGTCCTTACTACCTTTCTGGACCTTGAACGTGTCGGTTGCATTGCTGTCTATGCAGGATCAGAAAGCTCTCAGATTTAATCAAAAAAGATTTTAATTTGTCTTCAGAAGTTGAACGAAGGTCTTCTGAAGCAGTTCGATTTCATTTCACTTCTGGGCCTGTGTGCGACGGGCACCAGGGGACAATATTTGGCAACCGATCGGTTTCTACATGGACTTCTGTCCATGTTGTAAGAGTTCACTGAGATCAGTCTGGCTCCACAATCTGACATAAATTGAATTAATTTGTTGAAAAAGATCACAGACTTTGATACGATTTTGTATGGCTTTTGAGGTTACATGATTGATGGGTCACAACAATTCAACTATGCTCGCAGAAAGTATTCTCATAGCTTCATAAAATGATGGTTGAACCACTGATGGTCACATGGACTATTTTATTAATGTCCTTACTACCTTTCTGGGCCTTAAACGTGGGAGTTGCGTTGCTGTCTATGCAGGATCAGAAAGCTCTCGGATTTTATCGAAAATATCCTAATTTGTCTTCAGAAGATGAACGAAGGTCTTCTGAAGCGGTTTGATTTCTTTTCAATTCTGGGCCTGTGTGCGACAGGGCACCAGGGGACAATATTTGGCAACCGATCGTTTTTTACATGGACTTCTGTCCATGTTGTAAGAGTTTACTGAGATCAGTCTGGAGGTTGGCTCCATAGTCTGACATATATTTAATTCATTTGTTAAAAGAGATCACAGACTTTGATAAATTTATGTACGGCTTTTGAGGTTTAAAGGCAGGTGGGTCACAACTATTGTCATGCATCATGAACGTGCGTTGAAGACTGACACGGAAGAGAAGAAACTGTTGAATAAAGTTATTTTTGTTTTCTTTGCACACAAAAAGTATTTTTGTAGCTTCATAATATTACGCTTAAACCACTGATGTCACATTGACTATTTTATCGATGTTCTTACTACATTTCTGGGCCTTGAACGTGTTAGTTGCATTGCTGTCTATGCAGGTTCAGTAAGCTCTCGGAGTTCATAGAAAATATCTCAATTTGTCTTTAGAAGATGAACGAAGGTCTTCTGAAGGGGTTCGATTTCATTTCACTTCTGGGCCTGTCTGCGACGGGGCACAAGGGGACAATATGTGGCAATCGGTCAGTTTCTACATGGACTTCTGTCCATGTTGTAAGAGTTCACTGAAATCAGTCTGGAGATCAGTCTGGCTCCATAATCTGACATAAATTGAATTCATTTGTTAAAAGAGATCACGGACTTTGATACTGTACTTTTTTGTACGGCTTTTGGGGTTTCAAGGCTAGTGGGTCACAACTAGTCACACGTCGTAAACCTGTGTTGAAGACTGACACGGAAGAGACGGAATTGTTGAATAAAGTCATTATTTTTGTTTTCTTTAGTGCACAAAAAGTATTTTTGTTGCTTCATAACATTACGGTTATGTCACATGGACTATTTTATCAATGTCCATGCTACTTTTCTGGGCCTTGAACGTAGTTGCATTGCTGTTTATGCAGAGTCCGAAAGTTCTCGGATTTCATCAAAAATACCTTGATTTGTGTTCCGAAGGTCTGGCGTTTGATTTAATTGAAATTCTGGTACACTTGAGAATTTTATCCATCATTTCTCTCTCCCTTAGTCAAACTTGGCACATCAAGACGAATTTCATTTTGGGTGAACTACTAATTGGCATAAACACATTGTATGCACTCTAGTAGGAAAGTCCCTGTAGTAGCAAAGTATCTGCCAATAACAAATGTAAATGTAATCAAGAATGAGGGAAAATTTAATATACTGTTTTTCCTAAGATGTAATTCTATAAAGTATAACAACCTCCGCATTTTTAGACGAGACTAGACTATATTTAGAGCATCAACATAAAAGCAAGTTAAAAATAGTTGTATTCTGCATTCAACTAGTGGACAACCCTTTTAGATTATTTGGCCACGTAAATGTTGCTCAAATAGGCTTACAAAGGAAGCTCATCCCATCAAAGGCAGAAGCTGCCTGTTTTTCCGCAGCATTCCATCTGCCTCCCACCTCATTCTCCAGAAGTTTAAGTCCTTGAGATGAGATGAAATGAGTCAAGTGGCCCACAGCAATCAGTGCTCAATCACTGCACAGGGCTTTGAAGTGCTACCCGCTCCCTCCGCCGCTCCACAGGTGGGGAAGCAATGTTAAGTGGTCTGTCCACAGGCAGAGAAAGGTCACCCAGAGGGTGAAAGGGATTGTGTGGAGGAGTGGTCCAGAGAGAGAGAAAGAAGGGAGTGAAGGGATTGAATAGACAGCGACAGGAGGGAGCAAATCAGGAAGGGTTACATAGGTCAGACAGTGGTTTTCTAGATGGGACGGGTCATTCTGTGATGACTTTAATTTCCTGAGATCCGTCTCGTTCAGTTTCTCCGGCTCTAATCTCGGTGTCAGCGTTTATACTGATTGTCAGGCCATGCATATGGACACTCAGATACTCTAGACAAGTCAAAAAACAACAAAAAAAAAGAAATTGTTGAATTGAAATGGTTTCTTTCCTTACAAAAAGTATTCTCGTAGCTTCATAAAATTAAGGTTGAACCACTGATGTCACATGGACTATTTTATCGATGTTCTTACTACCTTTCCGGGCCTTAAACGTGGTAGTTGCGTTTCTGTCTATGCAAGGTCTGAAAGCTCTCAGATTTCATCAGAAGTCTCTTAATTTGTGTTCTGAAGATGAACGAAGGTCTTACGAGTTTGGAATGACATAAGAAACCATTAATGACAGAATGTTTATTTTTGGGTGAACTATCCCTTGAATATAAATTGTTGTTTTCACCCCTATTTCCGGAGATAAACGTAGCCATCACTTTTGAGTCTAACTGATCTGAGACTGATCTGTTTGTGAGCTGTAGAAGCTCTGTGAGGTCACTAAGCAGGGGTTCTATCAGTGTTTTTAATCCCACGTCATCCCAGGGGAAATCAGAGAGCACTCTCAAATCTTGTGAAAGGAATTGTTCAACCAAAAATGGAAATTCTGTCATCATTTACTCTCCCTCGCCTGTCGTTTTAGAGCTTGACAACCCCAGTTCTCAATCACTTTTATTGTGTTAAAAAGACTGCACAGCATAGTTTTCAGAAATTCACCTCTTGCGTTACACAGAAGAACGAAAATTGGCACAGGTTTGAGCGAAGGTGAGTAAATGATGACAGCAGTATAATTTTTGAGCAGACTATCCCTTTAAACACTCTTCATATAATCAAGTCGCATTGCTTAAAAGTTACAATGTGACATGATAATAAACAAAAGCACAGCCTAAATATTAACTGCTACGAGGAACACACACAATTACTCAACTGAACATAGTAATTAGTAGGGCTGGGCGATTAATCGAAAAATAATCGAAATCGACATTCAGAACCTATAATCGATCAAATGTTTCCAGGTCGATTATTTCGATTACTTTCCCTTTAAAAACAGTACCGCGTGTGGAGTCACGTGACCCCGCTCCGTTACATTACGTTATTCCGCCGACATGTCCATGGAGAGCTTAAAAAATTTACAGGATATACAAGAGTAATTTTGTTTAGAAGACAGTGCTTATTTTCTACTTTGAAAGTGCATTTTTGGTTTTCGGCCGAAAGACTTTTATCACCGAAACAACACGGCCGAAACAGTATGTTGACACAAACAGAAACCGCAGCCTGCACGTGCTTGTCTGAAGCAACACGTCTGCGGTGTGGATGTATGGAAAGACCCACGGATAGCGATTTGCAAAACTTTCCAGAGGGGTTGTGTCTGCAGTCGTGCGTGCAGTGATAAGAGCAGAGATCGAGACAGATGTAGCTTTCAGTGAGTGAAAAACATTAGCTTTACGTTGGTGTTACGTCACAATATTTTAAAGATATGTCTTTTCATACTGTATTTTTATTAATATTTATGTTTTAAACCATGGAGGTGAGCCAATGGATATCACACAAGCAACGTGAAAACTGCGCAATGTTAAAATGAAAGTGAAAACTGATTTTCAGCATCTGACGTGCATTCTCTCAGAGACAATGAGAGACGATTATACTTCATATGCTGATATTAATTTAGTCCCCTAATATTTTCCTTGTGCCCTGAATATGGTGGGGAAACGTATAAAAAGAAACGTATATTGTGCAAGGTTTGTTTCAGAAAATCTGTTCTTGAAATAAAGCTCTTAATTTTAATTGAAAACTGCAGTGTTATTAGGGGTTATAAAAGTCATAATTATGATTTCAGGTGGTCTTAAATGTGGGGACTGAAAGACAAGAAATTATTAAACTTCAAAAGGCTATCCATTGAATTAATCTGAGCGCTGCACGTTTCAAAGTCATTTGTTGCGCTGCTTTGTATACCAGTCTGACAGCGCCTCCTGCTGGAAGAGAAACGCGTAGTCTTGTAAATGTGAATTTTTTTACAGTCTATGATGTGATGGATCCAGAAGATAATGTTATAAAAATTTAAACAATTTAAACAAAGGCAGTAAAATATATGTATATGTCAAGTAATAAAATACTTGATTGATGATAATAATTGTTTAAATTAATATAATTGATTTATTCTTTGAAACTTTAATATTAATGTATGCAATTGCAATGCCTTGATTCTAGTAAGATTAGTACACAGTCATAGCCATAAAAGGAATGGTACTAATAATTGGCATAATTCTTTCGGTGTTTCGGTTTTCGGCCTTGGTTTCCTCTTTTTCGGATTTCGGTTTCGGCCAAGAATTTTAATTTCGGTGCATCCCTACTTGTCAGTGAACTATGAGGGCAAAAAAATAAATATTATATAAATATAATTAAATATAATTTTATTAATAAATAAAATAATCGTTCATTAATCGTAATCGAGTTAAAATGTTCAATTAATCGAGATTTTGATTTTAGGCCAAATCGCCCAGCCCTAGTAATTAGACTATATTACATGTTAAAGGGTTAGTTTACCCAAAAATGAAAATTATCCCATTGTTTACTCATCCTCAAGGCATCCTAGGTGTATACGACTTCTTTCTTTCAGACGAATGCAATCAGAGTTATATTAAATATATGGCTCTTCAAAGCTTTATACTAGGGATGCTCATATTGACCGTTTAACCGTTAACCGACAGTAAGAATTTTAACCGATTATTACTATCAGTTAAACGGTTTAAAAGGGTTTTTTTTCTATTCTTTTTTTTTTTTTTTTTTTACGTTTGCTGCATGGTGAAAGAAATAATGCTATTTGTAAGTTATCCGTTTACTCACGCGCAGTGTGGCTGTACAGACATATTTTGCTTCACCTTTACTTAGTAAACTGATGTAGTATATGCAACTCAATGGCAAGTGGCGTTATTGGGTTATCAGAGAGTGAATCCGTGAGTGAATGTATTCAAATTCTGAATGAATTATAGTCTAGAAAGTGCGCAATAGGCGCTCCCGTTACAATCACTGGAAAGCTATCACTCATCCTAGAGTAGTTCATCGCAATCTCATAAACTTATTAAAAAGTAATAAAATAACCTTTACACTGCACAATTAATCTCTTATTTATATAATGCCAACACTTTCTTTGTTTTAATAAGAGAGTTCGCGAAAGTGTAGAAGTCAGCAAAACTGAAACCGGCACTTTGGTTGGTGAGTGGATTGTAACATAGCCTCCTGTGATTGGCCACAGTGATAATCAAATCAACATACATGTCTGTGATTGGCTATTGCTGAACGCTGTAAAACACGCGCTTCTCCTCACGCATATGACAGTGAATGGAAGTCCCGAACCGCAAATTTAAAGGGTTTTTGTGATGGTGTTTTTTTTCGCGGATCTAAGAGTTCGGTCCTGCCTATCCGTACAGCATGTGGACATGTTAAAAACTAGGCACACTGAGGTATTGGCTGGCCTGCTATATATTTTTATGTCCAACGAGAAGAATAAGACCGGTACAGTTCTTCAAAGCGCATAAAAGGATTCAGTGTGTTTTAGTTTTGTCATCTTTATTAGGTAGTTATTTAATTTATACATATTTAGTGTAGGCCTATTTATATTATTCTTTTTTTTTCATTCAGATTTTCTCTGTTCTCAGAACCGCTGCTGATGCGTGATAATTTAATTATATGTCAATACAGTTGTTTTTGTTGCTCTGTATGCTGCTGTTTGCACGTTAAAATAAAACATTTGCTTGTATTTTTAATGTATCATCACAGATACTCGTGCATTCTATTTTTATTTTAAACTAATTTATTATTCTAATTGTATCAGTTAACGGTTAATGTTCGGATAACGAGCAGCGGTTGTCGGTCAGGAAAATTAACCGAAATGAGCATCCCTACTTTATACTGTCAATGATCAGTTGTTTCTCTTCAACAGTCTAAAACAAGTCCAATAAAGCGCATCCATTCATAATACAAAGTGCCTCACATGGCTCTGGGGAGTAAAGAAAGGCCTCCTGTAGCAAATCGATGCATTTTTGTAAGAAAAATATCCGTTTTTAAAACATAATAATCACTTTTCTCTAGCTTATGCGCTAACTGTTGTACATGGAAGCACACAGGCGCACAGTGGAGGGACTAAAACATAACAATGGTCACGAATTAGAAGTATAAAAATGAGGATTTGTAAAGGAAAATGTCAGAGGCACTTTTTATTATGGATGGATGTACTTTATTGGACTAGTTTTGGTCTGTTGAAGAGAAACACCCGTCCATAGCATTATAAAGCTTTGAAGAGCCAAAACTATTTTTAATATAACTCCAACTGCATTCGTCTGAAAGAAGGACGTCATATATACCTGGGATGCCTTGAGAATGAGTAAATAATGGGCTAATTTTCATTTTTGGGTGAACTAACCCTTTAACTCTATTACAATAGTCCCTTACTGCTCTTATAATAATAGTTACAGGTAGAATTATAAATATACATTTAATGTACAGCAAGAAATATTTTAACAACGCATATATTTTAGTCAGAATTATTGCGCGCCAAATCTACCGCGCTCCGTCTAGGTAACGCGCATGCGCGCACCAGCGCTCGTTCCATAGACAGAGTCTGTGAAGTTTAACGAACACTCTCTTGCGATGAGGAAAAGCCTCTGTGGAAAATGGATATTCTCGCATATCTTTCTGATATTTACAGACAAGGATACAAGCGTAAAATGTAAGTAATGCTGAGGAAAACATGTTTCAAACGCATTAAATACCACCAGCATCTAACAGAGTATCTGACAGGGCAAACCACCCTAAACTATATGTATGAATTCTCATGTTTAGGACAATTTTAGTCGTAGCCCACCTTGTGTTCTCCGATGTTTTCCACAAGCGTTTTGTCCATGGAAATGTGTTTTCCATGCGTAGTGCACAGATGCGATTAATTAATACATTCGGTTATTTTCACGATCGATTTTTATCGATAAATGTTATTTTTTAGATAACTTTGACTTGATTTAGAGTTGTAGGTTGTGTAAGGTCAAAAAGATGTTCATTTGAATGAAGAGCTCCCACTGACTGAACTTGTGCAGATGAGGTTGAGATTGTGATTTCTCATTCAGAAGCACTTCAGATAAGTGCAGAGCTGAAGCAGGTTTATAGAGTAGAGTATAGCAAGTCGATCAGCTAGTTGTTGGTTGTGAACTTGTCTGAGGACTTATAATGAATTTACAGCTTCTCTAAAACAAATCCATCCTTTTTAAATGCAAAGCTAATGCTGGCAGATAAAATAAGATGATTATTTTCATATTATGCTCCCCCCCAAAAACGATAGTTGAAGTTTTACTATTTATTTTTTGGATTAACTTTAAAGTGTTACAGATGAATCTAACTGTAAAAACAGGAGAAATGAGTAGCAAATATGAATTATTCTGTTAAAACTGTTAAATATTCGATACTGAACCAAATGTGACCCCACATCTAACCAGTCATAAGGGTTGATTTAAAAAAAAAATTGATTTGGTTTGTATGGTTTGTTAGGATAGGAAAATATTTGGTTGAGATACAACTATTTAAAAATCTAGAAATCTGAGGGTTCAAAAAAATCTGAATATGGAGAAAATCACCTTTGAAGTTGTCCAAATTAAGTTCTTAGCAAGGCATATTAATAATCAAAATTTAGGTGAAGTTGGGTGAAGTATTCCATTAAAAAGATATGATATCTGTGGTATGATTATGTCATAATTATTA
This sequence comes from Garra rufa, assembly GCF_049309525.1. Taxonomy (NCBI): domain Eukaryota; kingdom Metazoa; phylum Chordata; class Actinopteri; order Cypriniformes; family Cyprinidae; genus Garra; species Garra rufa. The sequence goes on along the minus strand of NC_133385.1, from coordinate 25,947,646 downwards.
GCATATTTGTGACCCTGGACCACCAAACCTCTTAAATAGCACTTAAATAGCCAAATATACAGTGAATGGGTCGAAATTATCGATTTTGAAGTAAATATCATGTTCCATGAAGATATTTTGTAAATTTCCTACCATAAATATATCAAAATGTAATGATTGATTTGAAATATGCATTGCTAAGAACTTCATTTGGACAACTTTAAAAGCGATATTCTCAATATTTATTTATTTATTTATTTATTTTTGCACCCAGATTTCAGATTTTCTAATAGTTGTATCTCAGCCAAATATTGTCTTATCTAATGGAAAGCTTATTTATTCAGCTTTGTATGTTCTTTGTATCTCAATAATAAAAAAATGACACTTTTGACTGGTTTTGTGGTGCAGGGTCACATATTTCTGGTAGGAAATTACAAAATATCTTCATGGAACATGATCTTTACTTAATAGCCTAATGATTTCTTGCATAAAAGGACATACTTGATCATTTTGACCCATACAATGTATTGTTGGCTATTGCCACAAAAATACCCATGCTGCTTATGACTGGTTTTGTGGTCTAGGGTTACAAAAATGATAAAAATGATGACATACCACAGATATCATATCTTTTCATGGAATACTTCACCCAACAGTTCACTTAGTTGGTTCTTGAATGTTTTGTAATCAAACGTCATGACGTCACCTTTTAGGGGCAGAACTAAAACACGTCACTTGCTGAATAACCTAGTATAGATGTCCTCAAGAAAGATCAGCTTGTCCTCGTAAGCCGAAGGGAGAGTCAAACTTCAGATGTGACTGACAGTCTGTGGAGCAAGTCAAAGTGTGGTGAGGAATCTGGCTGACAGCTCAGAGACTGGACCAGAAACAGCAGCTATCGGACAGAGAACCTGACAGGTTAAATATGCCCCTCAATCCGACAGACGCTGGGTCAGGTCAGGACTGGCTTCGCGTGAGACTGAAGAAAATATTGGAGATGGACAGGGTGAGAGGTTCTTATGATGGAGGTATGAGGACAGGGTTACTGAAGGTCACAGTTCTGTGACCAGCCCTTTTGACCTTCGAAGGTAGAGGTTATGAATTTGTTTGGGGTCTAGTGATGGTTTAGATACTTTTTGATGGATATAAAGCAATTTTTAATTATTAGGTTTATTAAAGCCAGTTATATGACAGCATATTAGTGCTACATTAAAAAATAAAAAGATCTTAAATTACGAGATTGAAGTCAAAATATTTAGAGAATAAAGACGAAGTCAAGTCAAGCTTGAAATATTTCAAGAATAATGTTAAAAATAAGAGAATAAAGTCGAAATGTTTCGAGAATAAATTAAAGAGCTTGAAAAACACATTATTGTAATAGATCATTTTTATGTATTTCACTATAAAATTGACAGATTTTGGAAGCTGAGACTTTCTCCCAGTGTTTTTAATTTTGCATTTGCATGCGCAATATGCTAGAATATACTCTCAAAATATTATAACTTTAATCTCGCAGTTTAATCTATGAATTAATTCTCATAATTTTGACTAAATTATTCTCAAAATATTTTTACTTTATTCTCGAAACATTTCGACTTTATTCTCGAAACACTTTGACTTTGTTCTCGTAATTTTTGACTTTATTCTCAAAACATTTTGACTTCGTTCTCATAATTGACTTTAATGAGTTTCTTGTCAAAATATTTTGACTTCATTCTCGTAATTTCGACTTCATTCTCAAAATATTTTTATTCTCAAAATATTTTGACTTTATTCTTTTAATATTTTGAATTTATTCTTTTAATTTCGACTTTATTCTTGAAATATTATGACTTTAATCTCAGAATCTTAGATTTTTTTTTATGTGGCACTAAAACGGTGTCGTAATTTCTGCAGAATTAAAAAAAAAATCTTATTTTACGATTCTCTTTCTGATTCTGAACTTGTATCTCACAATTCAGTCCTTGTTCGCAACTCACAAATCTGAGAAAAAAGTCGGAATTGCCAGATATGAACTCGCAATCCTGAGAAAAAGAGAATTTTGACTTTTTTCTTAAAATTCTGCTGACATCCCAGATCTTCATCAGAATTGATTAAATCTTGCAGTTCTGACTTTTCTTTTAGTATAGTTTTCTCCAAACATTAAAAAGGCAATTGCAATTTTTTTTAAATCTCACAATGACTTCAGAATATGGAAGATATAAATTCAGAATTGTGAGGGGAAAAAAAATAGAATTACAAGATAAAAAAAGTTTTTTTTTTTATTCCATGTCAAAAACAAGATTCCATAGATTTTATCTGATTGACCTAAACTTATATGAAGGAAGAAATATGAATATGGTGTATAATTCATCATTTATATATATATATATATATATATATATATGTGTGTGTGTGTGTGTGTGTGTTTTTCCTCATTATAATTTCATTTTGAAAGGTTTAGTTTTGACATGCTCTTTAAATAATATTTTGAATTTTTTTTAAATATTATATTAAAATAGTTAAATTTGCAAAGGTATGCAAATTTACACTGAATTTAAACATCATTTATAATTTGTGTGTGGTGTCTCCTCAATTGCTCCTAATAATGAATTAAATATATATTTAACATCAATTAAATATTTAAAATCTAAATTCGATTTAAATATTTTCAGTTCATTTGCAAAATGCTTTTTGCCATATGTAGCAGATTTTTCCTCAGAATCATCTCAGAAAATGTGAAAATGTTACATCCTGTGTGGGTCTGGAAAATTAATTTTCTGATGGTTTTGCATTTTAACAGGTTATGCTTGTTCGACTCGTGTCTGACTCAAACGCTGTTGCATTTACAGGAATCTACAAGACGTTTTCATTTGTGTAGGATGTGGAAACGAAATTAGCATTGATTTCATTGTATTTCAGGAACAGCTGCAGGAGTAAAAATATGAATGGGGCTTTCAGTAAACGCCTGAATGCTTTTTAACTTACCATTCATGTACTTTGAATACTTGATATCACAAGTAGACCCTGTGTTTTACAGGATGTTGCGATATTAATGTTGTTAGCATATGTCATCACATCACCATGAATATTTAAGGAGTATTTAATTCACTCCCAATGATTGCAGAACTAAGTGCAATAGCTAACAATACATTGTATGAGTCAAAATTATCGGTTTTTCTTTTATGCCAAAAATCATTAGGATATTAAGTAAAGATATTTATTAAGGTTGTTGTCTCTAGATTTAGTCAACTCAGCGCTGTGTTTTTAGCATCCTGCGGCATGATCGCTATGTTTTACAACAGAAAGCTATCTCCTATAACTGTGGAAGAGTATAGGCACTTTGCAAGGCTGGTTTTTGCTTTTGTCTTTATTTGACACCAGTTCATCTGTTTTGTGAACAATAGCTAAAGTTTGTGAACGGGTGGTGTTAGATTAAATGCTAAAATGTGCTTTTTGTGTTAAATGAATGTGTCATATTGAAAATGAGTCATTGCAGCACAATATTCCAATGACAAATCTTTCAGCAAAATGTAATAACTCTTTCCTTTTCAGTTGAGGTCACCTTATTTTACCTCTATCTTAGTTTGTAATGGGCATTTTCCTACATTTTTGGAAAGGAAATGAGCTGCGAACACCATCTATGTTGGCTTTTACTAGTTAATGGCTATCTAACGGCCTCCGCTTGCACAGGTACAATGTCCTATTTGTCATTTACTTTTTTAGAAAGATGCTCATGAGCGCCCCCCCTATGGCCGCTATGCACACTATGCTCGCTCAATGCACACTCGATGGTTCGGTGTAGGCCTCTAAGGCACTAAAGTCCTATTGTTCACTTACAGTTGAAGTCAAACGTTTACATACCCCTTGCAGAATCTGTTAATAATTAAAATGTTAATTATTTTACCAAAATAAGAGGGATCATACAAAATGCATGTTATTTTTTTATTTAGTACTGACCTGAATAAGATATTTCACATAAAAGACATTTACATATGCTCCAAAAGAGCCAATAATAGTTGAACTTATAAAAATGACCCCGTTCAAAAGTTTATATACACTTGATTCTTAATACTCTGTTGTTACCTGCAGAGATGGGCATACATTTTTCACCCCCTGGCTCTTAATGCATGATTTTTTTCTTTTGAAGCATCAGTGAGCTTTTGGACCTTCTGTAATAGTAGCATATGAGTCCCTCAGTTGTCCTCAGTGTGAAAAGATGGATCTCAAAATCATACCGTCATTGTTGGAAAGGGTTTAAATTCACAAAAATGCTGATAAACCAAATAATTTGTGGGACCTGAAGGAATTTTCTAAAGAACAGCAGACAGTTTAACTGTTCAGGACAAACAAGGGACTCATGAACAACTATCAGTAAACAAAAAAAGACAGCTGTGGATCATTCAGGTAAAAACACAGTATTAAGAATCAAGTGTATGGAAATTTTTGTAGATCTGACAAATTATTTTCTCTTGTGGACCATATGTCAATGTCTTTTATGTAAAATATCAGACCTGTGAAACATGTGAAAGTTATCAAGTGCTTGGAACTAGCCGTCATTTTCGGCTGATAATTTTTGGCTCTGAAATTTCACTGCATCCCTAGTGACAATCTTTATTTCTCAATGAATCCAGCCTAGAGTCCAGATCAATATGCTGCAAAAACGCATTCTGATCCTAGAGGGAGCAGCAGTCAGGTGAACTTCATATTCTTTCTGTATTATATTCACTGGAAGTAAGTAGGCCATTCCACTACATTTGGAGGATTTCTGCATACTTCAACTAGGCAGAAGTAGGCCATGAATTAAAACAATCCGATGAGACCGCAAGCATCTCTCAATAAGAGAACGGAAAGGCGAAAAAGAGGAGGATGAAGGAGGGGACTCTTCTCTGAAGGAAGAGTAAGACAATGTCAATTGTATCTGGAAGAAAGCCACGCTGAGACACATAAGTGACAATGAAAATTCAATCAAGAGGGTTGCCGGGTGTTTTGGCACAAACACACCCTCGTTGGACAAACACACGCACAGGACGAAGGGGCTGGTGGCCAGCGGTGACATTCGTACTGTGGCGTTTACTCTGTCATGGGGGATGGGTGCAAGAAAATGACAGCCCAGACACAAACTGACACGCAGCAGGCAAAGCGAGCGCAACAGACACGTCATCTCCACCCAGTGTCCCGCTGAGCCTTTGTTTCCCATCAGCACTCTCTCAGGAGACAACATGCTGTTGTTTACCAAAACTAACTACGTATTTCCAAAGTCGACTCTTTAATCAGTGGATAACTGATCAACCTTCTGTAACGCTGTCTGTAAATGCGGGGTAATGTCATCAGTCAGATGCTATAAAATGTTATTTCTTGCTGTCAAGAGCATTTTAAAGTATGTTAGCTTGTGTATTTGCTAATATATAGGGATAGATCACCCAAAAATGAAGAATAACCCATGATTTACTCACCCTCAAGCCATTCTAGGTGTATATGACTTTCTTCTTTCAGATGAATGCAGTCGGAGTTATATTTAAAAATGTCCTGGCACCTCCAAGCTTTATAATGACAGTGGATGGGTGTTTTGAAGATTTTGAAGTCCAATACAGTACGTCCATCCATCATTAAAAGTACTCCACATGGCTCCAAGGGGTTAATAAAGGCCTTCCGAAGTGAATCAATGCGTTTGTATAAGAAAAATATCCATATTTATAACTTTATAAACCGTAATCTTCACATGCGTTCACAAGAAAGTGATGTTCCAGTGGATGTCGTAGGACGTAGGCGTAGCGTAAGGTCTGGTGAGATAATGCTAGTCTCATGAGAACCAAGTTTTGTTTACAGCGAAGGGAAACCAGTCTCCTCTTGGCTTATATTAAAATCCTCTGACAATTTTCTTTACAAATCCTCGTTTTGTACTTCTAATTAGTGACCAGTGTTTTGCACTCTGAGCTTCTGCGTTTGTCACTTTTGCGAGATTACGATTTGTGAAGTTTTTCTCACCCAAACACATCGATTTGCTTCAGAAGGCCTTTATTAACCCCTGGAGATACCCCTGGAGATGTGTGGAGCACTTTTTATGATGGATGGATACACTTTATTGGACTTCAAAATCTCAACAGCCATTCACTGCCATTATAAAGCTTGGAAGAGCCAGGATATTTTTTAAATATAACTCCAATTGTATTCATCTGAAAGAAGAAAGTCATATACACCTAGGATGGCTTGAGGGTGAGTAAACAAAGGGATAATTTTCATTTTTGTGTGAACTATCCATTTAAAGTAAAGTTTTTATGACTGAATTCTACAGTTCTGTCTGCATATTTTGGCTTGTGGAAAGCATAAGGCCCTGAATTAAGAATATATAACATCCATTTATAGCCACAATCGTTTAACATGTTACATGCTGGAGTAAAGCGTTTGCTAAAATCTAATTTGCGCTTTAAAACGTTTCCCGTCTCCAGACAACCTGACACCTTTGTGTCGACTTTCAGCTGTGAAATTGCACCTTGCTCTATATGTCACTTTATAACAAACTGCGTTTCACTTGGGGAAATCTTCATGTATATCACCTGATGGACCCCTGTAGATTTGGGTCAACTCATGTTTTATTAGGTGAGCTCTTGTTCAGATGGCTGAAAAGTAGGACAGGAACAAGAGAGAGAGACTCAATGAGAGAAAAAGGAGAGGCCCGGTTCTGGCGCAGCCGGCCCACCCTACCGCTGCGTTCAAAGCCATGTTGGTTCTGTCTGTTCCCTTGCCAGTTCGTGGAGAGTCCAGGCCCAAACACAGAGCCTTTAGTAGAAACAGGATTGGACTGGAGCCATGCTTGTGGAAAATGCTAAAGTCCATTTTCAATGTTTTACGTGGGAAAATATCATTATTTTGAATTAGCTAGTGATTCTTTTACTGACTGAATCGGAAATGATTCAATGATATTGATTGTTTGAATTTCTTAAAAAATTACAAATTTTAAAGCTTAGACCTTGATTTATAACAGAAGTAACCTGTTCTGTCTTGTCTGGTGGCGTGTTGTCAGTTTTCTCTTTGCTCTGCAATGTATTCTTCACTGCGTTTAAACATGATGTGTAGTTTGACAGCGCCATTGTTTATTGAACATAACAACAGTAACTAAAAAGGGCGGGTTTTTGCGACAGGTCAATTGCTAATTGAATTTTAAAATTAGTTAATTTGACAACATTTTTGTTGTTTATAAGTTTCCATCAACTTTTTGTGCTGTTCTTTTGTCGAAATTTGGTGTCTGCATCCTGTTTCAAACCAGTTGGCTTTTTTTGTAGCCTTTTTTGTAAGTTTCGGTCTGGTGCAAAAGTAATTACCCCCCATGAGCCATTTCTGTACATAATTGTATGCATATCGTATATTCTCTACTATTCGCATCCCAGATATTTTCAAGTCTTTGTAAAATGGAGAGAGTATTGAGATTGACCAGTTTACTAGTTTCACAAATAATTTCAAGGGATAGTTCACTCAAAAATGAAAATTCTGTCATTAATTACTCACCCTCATGTTGTTCCAAAACTTGCAAGACCTTTGTTCATCTTCAGAACACAAATTAAGATATTTTGGATGAAATCCCAATTTCCATCCACTTTTTTTGTGCTGCTCTTTTGTCAAAAAAGCAATAGTGCATAAAAATCTTTTTTTTTAAATTTGGTGTCTGCAGCCTGTTTCCAACCAATAGGCCTTTTTTGTAGCCTCTTTCGGAGAGTTTTGATGTAGTGCAAAAGTAATCACCCCCTGAGCCATTTCTGTACATAATAGCAAATTCTCTACTTTTCGCATCCCAGATATTCCCAAGTCTTTGTAAAACAGAGAGAGAGAGTATTGAGACAATTGAAATTGACCAGCTTACTGCTTACTAATTCCACAAACAATTTAAAGGGATAGTTCACCCAAAAATGGAAATTCTGTCATTAAATTCTCACCTTCATATCATTACAAACCTGTAAGGCCTTCAATCATCTTCAGAACACAAATTAAGATATTTTTGATGAAATCCGAGTTTCCATCTACTTTTTGTGCTGTTCTTTTGTTGAAAAGGCAAAATATATATAAATTTGGTGTCTGCAGCCCGTTTTCAACCAGTTGACCTTTTTTGTAGCCTTTTTTGTAAGTTTCGATCTGGTGCAAAAGTAATTACCCCCCATGAGCCATTTCTGTACATCATTTTACGTATATCGCATATTCTATACTTTTCGCATCCCAGATATCCCCAAGTCTTTGTAAAATGGAGAGAGTATTGAGACAATTGAAATTGGCCAGCTTACTAATTTCACAAATAATTTAAAGGCATAGTTCACCCAAAAATTACAATTCGGTCAATAATTACTCACTCTCATGTCTTTCTAAACCCATAAGACCTTCGTTCATCTTTAGAGCACTACGTTCAAGTCCCAGAAAAGTATTAAGGACATCGTTAAAATAGTCCATGTGACATCAGTGGTTCAGCCGTAATATACCAAAACTCTTTAAAATAAAGGTTTTTATTTGGAATCAGTGGTTCCATTAAGAAACTTTCGTACTTCATACTAATTTCCCAAAAATGGTTGAGGAACACAAAAATGGAGAACCCAAAAATGGTTTTTCAGTGACATTGCTGTGAAAACCCCCTTTTGGAATGTTTATTTTGAAAAGTGAATATGTCTTTGTCAACTTGTGAATGTCTCATGAATAATATAGGCATGCTAAAGTCAACACAAGCTGAAGTGTAAGCCAGTAATGCTGCATTAAGCTCGATTTGCTGGCCTCCAATTGCACATTTGCGCCTTCAACGCCTATCTCTCTCCATCAGGTTTGTTTAGACGCCTGTTGCTGGCTGCAGCATCTGCTGCTGCCGTAAGAACTGGATTTTTGAGCTTTCTGTCAGCTGCTGGAGCAAACACTTAAACGCCTAGATGGGTCTGACTGGTGGCTGCAGACATCCCGAGATGCCTTCACGCGCCTCACAAGTCGAGGCGTCAGAGCCGAAGTTAGAAAGAGAAGGAGGAGGGTGACGAAAAGCGCTTTCCTCACAACTCTTAACCCCACTCGTTGTTTCCATCTGAAAAGATTTGACCTGAACCCGCCAAAGTCAGTCGTCTAATTCCTCACGCGAGAGGCGAGATAGATTCACCGCAGCCGACCTCATTGATCTTTGGGAATATTTGTGCCGAACTGCACATTGAAACTAATGTGTTGGACGAACTCGCATTAATAAACCCATCTAAAATTAATGAAACCATTTCCTCAAATGCCACAGTTGTGAAAAGGAATCAAGCATGCAGATAGATGTTTTTTTCAGCTAGTAGAGGCTAATCACTCATTTCAAAGCAGTTCTTCATCATTCTGCCAGAATTTTCAGCCAAAATGCTTGGTTCTGTGTTAAAGAACTATAAAATAAAATTATGTCATAGCACTCATTGTTCCAAATCTTTCTAGAGTGGAACACAAAAGGTGAATTTTTGAGGAATATCCTGTTTTCAGTTTAATGGAAGTGAATTAAGATTAACGCTTCAAAAGGACAAAAACCCGTAGTTAATATGACTACTTATGCTCTATATACTGCATCTTTTGATATGATAAAGGGACCAACATCTATACACTGTTATTCACAGAAAAACAATTCTACAACAGTTCTTTCTGTTCCTCGAATCTGATTGGCCGAGAGGAGTGCAACATTCTAGTGATAACAGAACTCCAACTATTTCACTCTGTTCGTGGTATTTCTCACAGCGAGTGTCATGTGGACGCCCAAATCCACTATAATTTTATGAAAAATATTGTTTTTGTGTCACGGAAAGTAGTTTTAAGAGTTTTAGGTGATAAAGTGATTGTTTAGACTTCAAATATGTGGTTTGTTAATAAAGATAAGGCCTATTTGAAAATTTTTGTCAGTGTTTTCGGAGATGTGAGCTCCAGGGCGTCGAGTGCAGCCTTACCTTGGCCAGATCTGAAATTTGCTCCTTTATGAAATATAATTCATTTTAAGTAAATCTAAATAAATCTGACATTATAAAATACATTAATTATATCTTAATTAATTATAATATTAAAGGGATAGTTCACCCAAAAATTAAAATTTGATGTTTATCTGCTTACCCCCAGGGCATCCAAGATGTAGGTCACTTAGTTTCTTCAGCAGAACACAGTTTTTTAACTAAAAACGGTGCAGTCTGCCAGCCCTATAATGGCAGTGGATGGGCACCAGACCTTTGTATGATTAATGAACAAATTCTATAGAACACTCTAAAAGAAGATTATGAGGAAAATATTATGTGAATTTCAATCTTTCTCACACGGAACTATTGTATGAATGTAAATATAGTGCATGTAGTCATATAAAGTCTTTTTATGATATTTTTATAGTGGTTTTGCATCCTTTCTAAAGCATAAAAGCTTGACTTCACATCCATTGTAACAGAAAAGAGCAACCAGCTAGCACATAAAAAATATACGCTATTTTTCACGAAAAAATGTCTATATATTTTTTTGACCGGAAATGACACAGGCTTCAAAAGATAATAAGACGCTGTACAGGAGGCATCATTGTGAAAAAAAAATATTTCTCAGCTTTTATTTACATTTGAACAAAAAGTGGCATGTCCAAAATTATTCATACCCTTTGCAAACTGTCAGTCTATGGGAAAATCCAAAGTTCTATACCATTCCAAATAGTCCAAGCTGTTCTAAAGCATCCTAATTACTCTGATTCATTGGGAACAGCTGTTTTATAAAAAATAGTGTTTTTGTGTCACGGAATGTAGTTTTAAGAGTTTAAAGGTGAGAATGTACTTTTTTAGACTTCAAATATGGTGGTTTGCTAATAAAAATAACGTCTATTTGAAAATTTGCTTCAATGGTTTCAGCGCTCATGAACCCGCTGAGAGCAGCCTTACCTCGGCAAGATCTTCTGGAATTTGCCGCTAAATCTGATGTGTCTATAGTGGCTAAACATGAGATATAATAGATATAAAGCGCAGCCAGCACATCATTTAAAAAATCTTCATTTGTGTTTCACAGAAAAAGAAAGTCATACATCGAGTAAATGATAGACTGTCCGTTTAAATATTCTCATTTCCTTTAATGGAATCCTGATAATTATCTAACAGTGGCTGTGAAATAATGAACACTGAAAGGTTTGAATCAATTGTTTGCTTGTACGTTTTATGACTGGAGTTATAACCCAACAAATTGAAATGCTCTTGATAATGGCTTGAGCCTTCAGCAGATCCGGTACGTATCCTCTTTCCCATACTTCCGTCCGGCTTTTGCATCCATACCCACACACATACACACAAGCTTAGCATTGTGGCTGGAGAAGGAGAGATGGGAAGTGAGTGATTGATTCAGAGGCTGAATAGCCTTTTTTACCCTGCATTGAAATTCAGTCATTGAATCTGCTGCTTTCGAGCAGGTTCCGACAGCAGAAGCACATCCCGTGACTGCGGATCAGTGTCCAGTGTAACCGTAGCTCTTTAGCTTGACAAACTCCAGGGTGTGTATAACATTCTGGAACATATGTCTGCAATAATAAGGCATGTGTTTGTGGTTGATATCCATTTCATCTCTTTAAAGGAACACTCCACTTTTTTTGGAAATAGGCTCATTCTCCAACTCCCCCCGAGTTAATAAGTTGATTTTTACTGTTTTGAAATTCATTCAGCCGTTCTCCTGTTCTGGCGATATCACTTTTAGCATAGCTTAGCATAAATCATTGAATCCTATTAGACCAGTAGCATCACGTTCAAAAATGACCAACGAGTTTCGATATTTGTCCTATTTAAAACTTGACTCTTCTGTAGTTATATCGCGTACTAAGACCAGCGGAAATGTAAAGATGCGGTTTTCTAGGCCGATAAGATTAGGAACTACACTCCCATTCCGGCGTAATAGTCAAGGAAGTTTGCTGCCGTAACATGACCGAAGCAGGCGCAGTAATACCACACAGCACATGTGCAAATGTTTACTTCCGTCAGCATATCCAACGTGCATGCACAGCACAGACAGCGTTCCTCGCCATGGAGACATTTGTGAGAGACGATTTAGAAGATATTTACTTTGGTGCAGATCCTAAACCGTATCAATTTGAACCAGAATTCACTGAAGCTAAGGTTTTGGTACGCGAAAGACAAGAAAGTGTGTCTGAACTGCCTGGGACAGAAGGGATGAGGAGAGCAGATTCGCGCTGGTGGGGCTTGCCAACCCATGCCAACTAAAAGTGAGTGCCTGTGTTGTCGCGAGTGGGACTAGGTATTGCCATCGATGGCAAGGGTGGATCTACCTGATGAGGAAGTGTCAGGTCGCAACATCTGAGGACTTGGATGCAATGCTGCATCCTGCAATAGTCGATTTTTTTTCCGGTTTGACAAAATAAACTAGAAAAAACGTCACACGCCGAGTGGACCTAATGGCCAGCTGTCGCAAGAGTAAGTTATTCCTGCTACATTATATAATATAAAGATTTTAAATGCATACTGTCAGTTTGCATTTTCAGGCTTACATTCATGATGTACACTTTTACTCAAAACTGACTTTAAAACACCACTGACTGTTCGCAATAACTTTCTTTTGCAATCACACATGGAATTTGGTCATAGCAAATACTAAGCCAACTGTTCGCCCAAACCTAGTCGTCAGGGGTTGCATTTTACAGGTAACGTTAGCAATTAATCATGTTTCACTTACAGCCATGGGCGATGCTCCTTGTTGTTCTGTCTGTAACGTTAGTTTGAAGATTGTTGGGATCGCCGTGTCCTTTAGACGCCGTGCTGTAGTATCGGTAAAACTATCCAAATAGTCATCTGGTTCAAAATTCTCGGAGCAAACACGCCATTTCTTGATCGTTTCTAATGGTGTTTTGAGATCTATGTTCAGAGCAGCCAGCCATTGATTCATTAGTCGAAATTGCTTTTTTTTTCGTGGGAATTCTATGAAAGATGGTAGTAGATTACGTCTTCGACTTACTATCACAGCCCCTTACAATGCACATAACCATAGCTAATCACACACAGGTAAATCCAGCCACTAACAATTTACCAGCTGCAACTCTGACAGCTGCAACAACCGGAATTACACAAACTTAGCACCGGTCACATTGGAAGTTACCTAGCTGGGATCTAATTTCAGGCGCTGTGTGATATAAATGCGCCTGCTTCGGCCATGTTACGGCAGCAAACTTCCTCGACTATTACGCCGGAATGGGAGTGTAGTTCCTAATCTTATCAGCCTAGAAAACCGCTGCTTTACATTTCTGCTGGTCTTAGTACACAATATAACTACAGAAGAGTCAAGTTTTAAATAGGACAAATATCGAAAGTCGTTGGTCATTTTTGAACGCGATGCTACTGGTCTAATAGGATTCAATGATTTATGCTAAGCTATGCTAAAAGTGATATCGCCAGAACAAGAGAACGGCTGAATGGATTTCAAAACGGTAAAAATCAACTTATTATCTCGGGGGGAGCTGGAGAATGAGCCTATTTCCAAAAAAAGTGGAGTGTTCCTTTAATGATTTCTTTTCACTGAATAGGGAACTAATACTGGAATTGTTCAACATAGTGGACCTTAACACTTTCTATTATTGCCTTTTGTAATTATAAAAAAGCGTGTATTGTAATTGTTTAAATGGCCAAAGATCAGCAATCTTCACATAAAACTTATCGTGCAGACCAAACCGTTAGTCGTAGAGACTTGAAACTTGGGGGGAAGGAAGTACTCCCACCGTCTACAACATCACCAAGACTCGCTCCAATTGGCCTGACAGGGGCGCTACAGCGATCAAAAGTAAGAAATCGCTCACAACTTCTAAACCGTTTGTCTCAGGCTCGAGTGTCATTGGAATCCTTGACTTACGGCAAACAAAACACATGCTTTGGATTCGTCCATCACAAATTTAGCATTTTTTGAAAAACCTACTTTTGCAAACTAGTCCTAGGTTTTTCACCCAATCGGAACCAAACCAGGGCAGGAATATTTTATGTAGAGTGAATATCAATAATTCTCAAAAAGTTGGCATATCGACCCTCTTTTCTCAAAGGGAAACCAAAAAGTTCAAAAGGGGCGCAGTTTAAAAATGGCTATAACTTTTAAACGGAATGAGATATCTCCACCAAACTCACAACGCTATGTAAGAGCTGAGTTTGGCCACTTTGTGGTGCTATAAGAAGGAAAAAACATAAACATGGCCATAACTATGCAACCCTATTCATTTGTCCTATCGACATGTAAATTGGTACGCACATCTTGGTACAAAATGTGACAAGTGGCTATAAGGATATTTGCATGTCTCCAAAAACATGAACTTTGAGTACCTATTAAACAAGCTAAACAGAGGTAAATCGGAACGAAACTTGGTGGGCCTGTTTGACTAATGGCCCTAAAGGTCTGTGAGAATTTTCGAACAATTTTGACTCTAGAACCACCGTAAAATGTAAAAAAAAAAAAAAAAAAAAACGACTTTTGCAGACTAGTCCTAGGTTTCTCGCTCAGTCTAGTAAAAAACACTGCAGTGCAATTCTCTGGACTCTCTAGGTCAATACTGATCAAAATAATGTTGGAATTTACCCTTTGGGAAGCTATAACGGGGTCGTTTAGAAAAGGGACCTGTCCAAATATACTCCAAATGCCTATAAAGCCTAAACGAAAACTCAAAACTTCACAAAACAAGCATGCAAAGTTTTAAGGAGATTGGACCACAGCTGGCACTATAACAGTCATAAATGTTAAAAAACATAATGTTTCTATGGTAAATTACCAGGATTTGTCAAAAACATTGATTTAGGTGGTTACAGTCGTGCTAAATAATATATAATGTGTTTTTTTATATGTGCTTAAAATGAATTTGAATACTGGTAATTTTTTTTTTTTTTTTGTTCACTGAAAATCTTAACAATTGTGTTTTTTAGAGAAGTTGTGTTGTTGTGTTGCCCAATTTGTAAATGAATTATTCTTTTGAGTCAAATCTTTTTAATGAATCAGTTGATCAAACCGCCTAAATGACTCACAAATTGGTCTGATCTGTTTCTTGAGTTCAAATTACTGACTCAACAAATAGAGAAATTGCATTGTGTTTTCTGATTTATAAATCACTTAATCTTTTAAAGTCAGATATGTTCAGTTAATCAGTTGATTTAGTTCACAAAACCAGAATGATTCATTCATAAATCAAACCATTCCAGTTGCCACAGTTATTTAAAAATGTGAAAGATTTTTTTAAAAAATATTTTAAATAAATACAGTAATATTTTATTTAACAGTTTGATTGATTCATTATTATTATACACTAAATTACTATTTTAATACATATAAATAAATATGTAATTACAATAATAATCATACATTTATAAGTACTATAATGAATTACTACTACCACTATTATTATTAATATTAAAATAACATAAATCTAATAATATATTGTATTTAATTATTGTCCCACAATGCAATGTATTCAGCTTAGCATGCTATACTTTAATTTCATCAAGTTTTGAGTTTTTAATTGTGGACTTAAGATATTTTTAGATGAAAACAGTGATATATCTATGAAAACACCGTATTTTTACACCATTCATGAATTTTAATGCACTTCTGAGCCATCCGTACTCTTTGAAAGTGTGATTTGAGAGTGTTTAGAGTGATTCATTTTTTTAAATCCATTTTATTGTCAGATGCTGCTTTTGTTGACCTTTTAGCCATTTTAGACTCAGTTTGTATGGCAGCATTGTCCTGTAAAGGCAATTCAAAAGAGGTTTTCAGTTCACAGCTGTGCAAATTATCATAATATATCTGGTTTGGCGAATGCACCGCAGACTCAGTGTACTGAATAAGCCTCTTACCTCATCAGAGAACAAGTGTTGAGACCAGACATCATGACATCAGGCTGGAACAAGATGTCACATCTGAATCCCCATCGCTGTCTGTCTGTACACTTAACTCACACGTGACGCGCTGTTTATCCGGGACTTGAATTGAAGCCCACAAAGATAATAAATGAGTTCATCATCCATTAAAAACCAAAGAACACGTCCTGCCAGCATGTGTTTCAATTGAATCCTTGTGGTTCTTTACAGTGCTAAATTTTGACGACTTGAATGTTGTAACGTGGGGACATGACAGTGGAGTTGTTTGTTAGATAAGGCATAGTCTAAACAGGTGAGCAAACAATGATGGCAGAGGGAAGGCAAAGAAGTAATCCAGATAAACAGGCAATGATAAGGGCAGGCAGCAAACAATCAGAAACAAGGTAAATTGTCCAAGGTCAAAAACACAAAGGCAAGGAAACTGGGAAACTAGGAAACAAGGAACATGGAAAGAAACTAGGAATACACTCAAGGCTAACAAACATACAATACTCAGTCATGTGTGTGTGTGTGAGTGTGCAGCTTAAATAGCCCTCCTGAGAGGAAATGGGAGGAGTCCATAATTGATTCCTAGGCAAGAGTTTCTGGGAAATGCAGTCCCATTAGAAACAGTCAGAGTGGTGAGTGGGGAGAGTGACAGGGATCGGATATATAACAAATGTACTCTTTTTGTGTGAGTGTGTTGTATTAGCATTTTCTTTTTTTCAATTTCAATTAAACCATCACTTCTGGCCAAAATACTAGTCCATAATTATGCTTCCTCTAGTGTAGAAGTCCTCTCGCATCGTAATAACTTTTTTTCTCAGAATTGCATGATAGAAACTCACAGTTGTGAGAAATTAAGTCAGAATTGCGGGATAAAAAATAGCACAAAAAGACTGATTGTGAGTTTATATCACAGCTTAAGGCGTATATCACAACTGTGAGTTATATCACAACTTATATCACAACTGTGAAAAAATTAAGTCAGAATTGTGTGATAAAAAATAGCAAAAAAGACTGAGTGAGTTTATATCACAACTTAACTCGCAATTGCTTATTAAAATGTCAGAATTGTGAGATATAAACGCGCAATGTTGAGAAAAAAAGTCAGAATTGTGAGTTTATGTCACGCAATTCTGACTTTATAACATGCAATTGTGTTTATATCACGCAATTCTAAAAAAAAATCAGAATTGTGAGTTTATATCACCCAATTCTGAGAAAAAAAATCAGATTTGAAAAAAAAAGTCAGTTTAAAGCATGCAATTCTGAGAAAAAAACTGATTTGTGAGTTCATATCTCACCGTTCTGACTTTTTAACTCACAGTTGAGTTTATGTCATGCAGTTCTGAAAAAGTCAGATTTGCAAGTTTATATCTCAATTCTGACTTTAGAACTCGCAATTACGAGTTTCGTCACGCAATTCTGAGAAGAAATGTCAGATTTGCGAGTTTATATTGTGAGTTTATGTCACGCAATTCTGATTTTATAACATGCAATTGTGTTTATATCACGCAATACTAAAAAAAAAATCAATTGTGATTTTATATCTTGCAATTCTGACTCAATAACTGGCAATTACGAGTTTATATCACGCAATTCTGAGAAGAAGTGTCAGATTTGCGAGTTTATATCTCACAATTCTGACTTTGTAACTCGCAATTGCGAGTTTATATCACGCAATTCTGAGAAAAAAAAGTCAGATTTGAAAAAAAGTCATTTTTTTCTGAAAAGAAACGTCAGTTTAAAGCATGCAATTATGAGAAAAAAGTCAGATTTGTGAGTTTATATCTTACAGTTCTGACTTTATAACTTGCAATTGCGAGTTTATATCTCACAATTCAGACTTTATAACTTGCAATTGCGAGTTTATATCACGCAGTTTTGAGATTTTTTTCTTTTTTTATGTATTACATGTTCAGATATTCATACAATAAAATATTTTGGGGGATATTTTGACTTTAAAACATTCGGGACATTCTCATTCTAGGAATCTTTTGATTCGATAAAAATCTGTGTATAGTGCAGGATGAGTCATCAATAATTTTTTTTATCTATTTTCCAAAGAAGAGAAATAATTAAACTGTTTTTTTTATTAATTAATTAATTTAATAATTTATTTTTGCATGTATCTGGTAGGAGTTTATTTTTTTATAAGTTTTAGGAGCATACATATATATATATATATATATATATATACATATATATATATATACATATATATATATATATATATATATATATATATATATATATATATATATATATAAACTACCAGTTTGTAGGTTTAAAAAAAATATATATATTTTTGATATATTTGTTCAAAAATACAGTAAAAACAGCAATATGGTAAAATAATATTAGACTTGAAATAACTGTTTGATATTTTAATTAACAGGTTTTGTTATTTTTACTGAAAGAAAAATTGCATGTTGGTTATTTCACATTAGCAATATTTTAGAATTCTTATTATTGAAATTCACATGAATATTTTGAGGAAATAGATTCACAACACTAATTTCTATTTGATTATTTTCTAATTTCTATTATATAATAAGATGTTATGTTTTGTTTTATGTAGTTTTGTTTTAGTTTTAATTTGGTATTTTATTTAATTATTTGTATAATATAAATAAATAATTTATTTATATTTATAATAATTGTAAAACAATAATAATTGTAAAACAATAATAAATAGATAAATAAATAATAAATAAATAAAACAATAATCTAATAGTAATAATAATTCTAAAGTCCACATTGGTTTCATAAATACCTTTTTTGTTTTGTTTATAATGATACTTAAAAAAAAGTCATTTCTTTTCAGTTACAATATAATCTCAGAATGTTACAATAATTTTATACTATAATATTGTCATAATGTAACATAAATATATTATTATTTATTTTTTATTATATATTATTTGAAAATAAGTTAGGTTAAAAAAAACTGTAAATAACAAAACGCATAGCCAGAACGACAACTTTAAGTATAAATATATCATTAGATGTATAATTAAATATAAAAATATATACTGAATTATATATTTATCATATATTATACTAGCGTTATATAATGATATGTAATGTTTTATTCTGGCAATTATAAATAAATGATTAAATTTATTTATTTTTGGTAACACTTTACAATAAGGTGTCATTTATAAACATTAGTTATTAGTTGATGTATTAACTAACATGAAGGAATGATGAACAATACACTTATTACACTATTTATTAATCTTTGTTAATGTTAGTTTATAACAATACAGTCGTTCATTGTTTGTTCATGTTAGTTCACAGCGCAATGTTAACAAACTCAACTTCTGATTTTAATAATGCATTAGTAAATGCTGAAATTAACATTAACTAAAATCAATAAACGCTGTTCGTTCTTAGTTCATGGTAACTTAAGTAGTTAACTAATGTACCTTATGTTACCGTGTTACCATTATTATTAATGGAAAAAAAATTGTCAGAATGAAAGTGGCTCAAAATAAAATAATAATTTATTCCTGTAATGCACAGCTGAATTTTCAGCAGCTGTTATTCCAGTCACATCAGTGTCACATAATCCTTCGCAAATAATTTTCAGTGTAGATGTTAACCTCAAAATTAACACACAAAACTGTAACTTGGCTATCAAGTGATATATCAATAGTTTATATTTGTATTGATGAAGGCAGATGGGTTCTCTGATTTGAGGCCATGAAAATAAGCCCCTATTTAGTCACGGCGCATGCAGTGATGTGTTAAACCACATGACAGATGTGTAAACTGAAGTGTGAATGAGTCTGGTGTCTGTGAAGACCTGTCTCTGTGAAGAATCTGTTCCTGAGAACGCAAGGACACACCAAACACTGCCACAGAGAAAACATGGCTTATTCACAACTGTGTTTAATGTTGCGTGGCTTGTCATTTCCACACACATTTGATTTTGTTGAGGTGACAAACAGGTTTTGTTTTATTTAATTAGATTGGAAAAATTACACTGAAGACTCAGAACTCAGAACATGTTACTGTAAGATTGCATTGTTGCATATCATTATCATTAATAATAGGTACATATTTATAAATAATAAATTAGATTGTGAGAAGGCAACTAAACTGTAAATGTGTCAGTACTTATATATTTAAAAATGTCTAAATAGTTATATTAATTATATGTAATATAAATTATATAGTGATGTTTTATTTTTATTTTACTAAAAATATTTTATTTTATACTAAAAATAATAAAGAGTGAAAAAAGTGGCAAAAAAATCAATTATTAATAATAATAATAATAATAATAATAATAATAATAATAAATTATGGTGATTTAATTTTCATTGTGTTAAAAAACAGAAATAAAATAATTAAAATAATAAAAATAATTAGGTAGGTAAATATAAAAAAATCAAATATGCACTTAAATGTACGTAAACAGGCATATGTTAAATTTTATAATAAATGTAAATAATATAATAAATAACTGATAATAATAATAATAAATTATGGTGTTTTATTTTACATTGTGTTAAAAAGCAAAAACAAAAACAAAATAATTTAAAAAATTTAAATAATTGAAATATTTGAAAAATCAAATACGCATTTAAATTTACACACACAGGCATATTTAAAAATGTTATAATAAATTTATAAATGTAAATAACATAATAAATGTAAATAATATAATAAATATCTAATAATAATAATAATAACAAAAATAATAATAAATTATGGTGATTTAATTTCCATTGTGTTAAAAAACAAAATTATATAATTAAAAAACTTAAATACACACTTAAATATACATATGGCATACAGTATGTTAAATTTTATAATAAATATAAAAATGCAATGATAAATAAATACTATGATAAATATCAGATATATTACATTTTATAATGAATATAAATAATATATTAAATATCGAATAATAATAATAAATGATGGTGATTTAATTTCCATTGTTTTAAAAGACCAAAAATTAAATAATTAAATAAAATAATTATTAAATAATAAAATAATTTAAAAACTCAAATACGCGCTTAAATGTACGTACACAGGCATATGTAAAATCTTATAATAAATGTATAATACACACACACACACACACACACACACACACACACACACACACACACACACACACACACACACACACACACACACACACACACACACATAAATATTATAAATACTGTATGTATAATTCAGAATATAAAGATAAAAGTCTAAATATATAAATGTAAATCATATAGAAAGTTAATCTGAATATATAGTTATAATTCTAAATATATAAATGTAAACTGTGAATTTGTAGTTATAATTCTAAATATATAAATTGCAATATGTAGATACAAGTCTGAATATCTAAATTTGAGTGTTAATATATGTATATAAAAATCTGAATATATAGATACAAAACTGAATACACACACACACACACACACACACACACACATCTGAATCCTACTATAATTTTTTTAATGTTGCAGAATGTGTTATTGTACGATTATATTACCACAATACTGTCATAATATAAAATAAATATATAATTAAATATATAATTAAAAATAAATATAACATCATAAATAATCTAATGCATTGCTAGAATGAAACTGGAAATATAAATATATCATTTAGGTATATATTTAATTACGTTTATTATATATTATAATGTCATTATATAAAGATATAATATTTAATTATTATTTTATTTAGTATAAAATAATTTAAAGAATTGAAAGTGGGCCATAATAATAATAATAATAATAATAGTCTTAAAAACTGATTTTTGTTAAATATTATTTTTATTACTATTACTTTTTTAAACATCTGAATCCTATAAAGCAAAGTGCTTTCATAACAGCTTTTCTGTTTATACTTGGAAAATGTTTTAGCGCCTTATTCATTTCTTATTCAACTCTGAGAACCACATGATGTCATACTTAATTGTGTTTTGTTTTGAATTTGTTTTTCGAAACCAAGACTAGCAGTAGCTGATGAAAATATTATGTCATCACCCTTATTAGATTGCACATTAGAGTCCAATTTGAAAAGCTGGCACTAAACTGAGCCCAGCAGAGGGGTGTGGAGGCTCCATCTGGTGTGCCTGGCATCCGGTGGGCACTGGCTGTAATACCGCACTGCCTCACCTATCTCAACACACAACACATGCTTCTGAGGAGACTTAACGACGACTAAAAGTTGTTTCAGGTTTTGATGTGTTTGTCTTGACTGGTGGAGAACAATGTGTGTTGTGTTAAATCAGACAATTGGAATATTATGCGTCCCAACATCTACTGGAAGTGGAGAAACAGCTTACGCGATCGTTTTCCACGAACAAAAGGCCAGCTGTATAGTGAGGAAAACACTGAGTATGTACTGTAGTGTTTGTTTTGGGCTAGTAGACATATCGAGATGCTTCAAGCAGCTGGGATATTAGTCAGCAAAACAAAACACACACACCTCCCAGGTGTGCAGTCGCAGGTTACGAGGGTGTGGTGAACCCATGAGGCCCGGCCCATCGAGACTCATTCACATCTGAGATGAGCTAAGATGTTTAACAAGACATAGGACGCATGTGTTTAAGACCTTCATTTCGATATTTTAGTTCAAATTCAATGTACAAACTCAAACATTAGCCTGGATTTTAGTCCTCTAAACTTATTGGCTGAGAGGAGTGCGATTTTCCAGTGATAGCAGAACTCCAACCATTTCACGGTTTGTATCATTCCGCTTGTGGTATTTCTCACAGTGAGTGTCATGGCAAAATCCGTTATCATTTTATAAATAATACTGTCTTTGTGTTACGGAATGTAGTTTTAAGAATTTGAGAAGAGTTTGAGTTGAGAATACCTGTTTAGACTTCAAATAAGAGGCTCACGAACCCGCCTAGAGCAGCCTTACCTCGACCAGATCTTCTGGAATTTACCGCTGACTCTATAGTGGTTAAACAATATAATTAGTTTAGGGTAAACCTAACGGATAGTTGTTAGTCTCATTAATCTATTATTTGTTCCAGAGCAAATAGTTCTGGCTGAGGGCAAAATCTCATCACGTTATATTTTACGTAAAATTAAATCCTGCATATCAGAGCGTTGCCTTTGTGCTTTTGACTGAATTGCCTAGCAACTTTTATGATCACTGTTGTTGTTGTTGTTTATTTAATATTATTATTCAGGGTGAATTCCAAATGGCTTTTTTGCACCCTTCAAAGGGCACTAATCCCTTCACGAAGGGCCCTTCCAGAAGTCCATTAGTGAAGGGAACATTGCATGGTCACCTCGAGGAAGTAATTTCCGTTTGTGATCATGTGATCTTCAGTTAGGAACTCTTGCGATGCATATTAAAGCAAAGTTGGAGTTGATTTGGACTTCACATACAAACTTAAGTAGAATAGGCTGATTAAATTTGTCTTTATTTTAATGTAATACTAAATATTTTTCGTCAGTGATAGAAATATTATAGACGGTAGTGTAAGCAAGTTTAAGCATGTTTAGTTTAAAAGCTTAATAGTAAATAAATAAATAAAATAACATTAATCAGAAGAAATATTTATTTCATTTCGTCAGTCATTCCCTTCGCCAAGGGAGTCCAAAATGCTTAAAAGAGACAGAAATGCCCTACTCCCGTAAAAAAGACACACTTCAGAGGGCTTATATAAATAATAGCAGCATTTAATAGTATTGAGAAACTTTGTGTGTTCGTGATGTTGATTTTCATTACGTTATTCTGCCATTAGATGGCGACAAGAGATTGTTTTTATGAGTGAGTCAGCAGTAAAGACTTTTATATTAAAAGAGACTGAAACAGGGTTGTAAACAAGGAAGTTATTTTTAATTGCAACAACAGTTTGTAAGACGCAGCTAGCAAATCGACTGTGCAGCGCTGTCATTGGAAATCACCCTTAACAGATGAAAGGATAGTATGACAAAGATATCGCTTTCCTCAGCCAACATTCAAACTAATGTTTTATTGTGAATATGAGATTGAGCTGAAGAATGAATGCAGGTAATCACATTCGCTCAGTCAGTTTATCTCTCATAATACTCTACTCCACATAAAAAGTGAGCTTTTAATACAGTAATACAATAAGGTTTAAATGAATGTTTTTTGTTACTAGTTCTAAAGTGACGCTTTCGAATAAGTAACAGAGGCTTGGGCTCAGCTGTTAAACTGTGAAATTTAGATTTGAATCCATATTTAATGACCTTCAACCTTCAAAATGTTGTTTAAACACAATATCACACTCGTAGCCATGCGATATGGCTGTATATCGGCACGCTGTGATTACCTGTGATTATATATTTATTACTCCTGTGATTCAAAAGCGAACTTTTCAGCAACATTACACCAGTCTTCAGTGTCACATGATCTTTCAGAAATCATTCCCAGCCATTGATTACACCATTTCACCTGGCGGGCAAAGGTTTTTTAAAATACTAATAATACGATAGGATAGATAGATAGATAGATAGATAGATAGATAGATAGATAGATAGATAGATAGATAGATAGATAGATAGATAGATAGATAGATAGATACTTTTATAATGGCTGTTGTTGTTGTTTATTTAATATTATTATTTAATACTAATATTTTATATAAATAATAGCAGTATTTAATAGTATTGAGAAACTGTGTGTTTGTGATAGTGATTTTTGTTACATTACTCCGCCATTAGATGGCGACAAAAGCCTTTTATATTAAAAGACACTGAAACACGGTTGTAAACAAGGAAGGTATTTTTAATTGCAACAACAATTTGTAAGACACAGCCAACAAATCGACTGAGCAGCGCCGTCATTGGAAATCACCCTTAACAGATGAAAGGATAGTACGACAAAGATATTGCTTTCCTCAGCCGACATTCAAACTAATGTTTTATTGTGAATATGAGTTTGAGCTGAAGAATGAATGCTGTATCAGATGCAGGTAATCACATTCGCTCAGTCAGTTTATCTCTCATTTTATTCTCTACTCCACATAAAAAGTGAGCTTTTAATACAGTAATAAAATAAGCTTTCAATGAAGCAACTCAGTGTTTTTCCGTTACTAGTTCTAAAGTGACGTTTTCGAATTAGTAACGGAGGCTTGGGCTCAGCTGTTAAACTGTGAAATTTGAATCCGTATTGAATGTATTTACAAACTCCTGCCTTCAAACTGTTGTATAAGCACAATATCACACTCGTAGCCGTGCGATATGGCAGTATATATACGCTGTGATTACCTGTGATTATATATATATATTACTCCTGTGATTCAAAAGCTAACTTTTCAGCAACATTACACCAGTCTTCAGTGTCACATGATCTTTCAGAAATCATTCCCAGCCATTGATTACACCGTTTCACCTGGCGGGCAAAAGTTTTTTAAAATACTAATAATACTATAGGATAGATAGATAGATAGATAGATAGATAGATAGATAGATAGATAGATAGATAGATAGATAGATAGATAGATAGATAGATAGATAGATAGATAGATAGATAGATAGATAGAGGATTTAATCCCTAATCATTTCGAAATTTAGCAGTTGGTGATTAGCCTTGATTTCGAACTGCAAAGTGTTTAGGGAAAATTGTGACTTGCCTTTCTCCATCTTGTTTTTTGATCGCTCTTTTGAGTCTTCTTTTAAACAGAAGAGTGTTTCTTTCTAACTAGGTCTGAGAGACTGAATCTTCTCGGGCTTGTTGCTAAATATAAAGGAGGCGTAGTTTCACAGGAGGGTGCTGATTCTTCTTTCAAATCCCTCTACGCTTTAGTGTTTTCTGATTTGTCTCACAGCAGCCATGAACACGGATAAATTAGGTGCCTGTAATTAGCCGTCATTTGGGAATCTGCCGTCTAACAGCGATGGCAACAGGCTTCTAGATGTTAGCATGCTAACATGAGGAGCAACAGATTCCGAGGCTTTACACATTATTCAGTTTTGGATTAGATATGTTGATTTTTAAGACTGCCATGTTTTGATGGTCGAATGGTTTAGTAAAAAGCCATCTGTTTTGAGGACAACTAGCACAGTTTTTGCTGACACATATCCTCGTCCTCTAGAGATCTTCTGGATTCAAATCAGGCCGTGTCCTTTCATGTGTCTCTGTGAATGTCCTGGTATATTGTGACTCCATACTTTCATCAGCTGATTGTTATTAGCTTTGTCTTCTAACACATTTGCGCTCATCAACAGACCACGCCCACTTCATGAATATTCATAAGTAGGAGGCACCAGTGTTATTGGATCATGTTTGGTGGAAATAGTGCTGTAGGAGCACTTTAGTCTCAGTTAAAACTTCACGTCAGCCAGCACTGCAAACAAAGCCTACACTGCTATAAACAATGTGCAGCTAGAAGCGTATTGCCTGTAAGCATGTCTACAGGGATTCAAGTTGATAATTGCAATTTAGCTGCAATTAACGGCTAGCAATTATCAGCAGTTTCATTGCGGTTTCAAACTAGATTTTACATTTTCAGAGGAAAATGAAAGAAAATCCTTGTGATTGAGATTTTATGGGTGTTGCTGCAAACACCAAGTTCATCTGAGTAATTTTTAGCCACTATTATTTCCATTTTAACACAATGGAAATTAAACAGTTTAAATGGAATACTAGGAACAAAGTAGGGAATATACTAATGGCAAATAGTGTACCTCTGTACACTATTTCAAAACAGTTTTCAAAACTATTTCATTAAATATGTTTAGTTATTTATTATTAACTAAATTATTTATTATTATTATTATTATTTATTATTTATTAATGATAGTATTTCTGCTTTTTAACACAATGTAAATTTAATAATCATAGATGTAGTAGTAGTATTAGTTGTTGTCATTTTATTATTAGAATTGAAATTAATGTAAAGCTTACTAATTATTATCATCAACATCATCATCATTATAAATAATTTTATAAAGTTCTTCTCAGTGGTCGTTGGCTGCTATTGTTTTTTATGATAGATGTTTAATTATTATTTTTTGCCTTTTAAACTTTTTTTTTAAACTTAAAATGTAAAATCATGGTAAAATGCTATTATCAATGTAATTAATCATTTTATTTTATTAACTTTTTTATTTTAATATTATTTATAATATTATATTATTTATTAAAATATATGAAATAATAATAATAATTATTATTATTATTATTATTATTATTTATTTTATTATTATACATTTATCTTATTTTATTAATATTTACATTTTTATTTAAAGAATAAAAATTATTATTATTATCTTTGTAAATAATTGTTCTCATGTAAGGATTATATTTATAAATGATTATTTTATTTTTTATTACTATTTTTATAATACTACTACTACTACTTCTAATAATAATATTGTTTTTGCTTTTCTAAATAATTATAATTTATAATATTATTTTTTATTTTTATGTAAAGAATGGAAAAATAATGGTAATAATAATAATGTTTGATTATAGTTATAAATACTGATGTTTTATTGTATGTTTTATTGTTAATATTTGTATTTTTTTATTTAAAGAATTGAAATAATAAAAATAATTCTTCTAATAATAGTTCTTCTAATATAACAATTATATTTATAAATTATTATTATTAATTTATCATGTTATTTTATTACTTTTTAAAATAATAATATTAATAATAATTATAATTTATATATATTTTTTTATGTAAAGAATGGAAATAATAATGATAATAAGAATAATAATAATGTTTGATTATATAGTTATAAATATTGATGCTTTATTGATGTTTTATTAAATGTTTTATTGTTAATATTTGTATTTTTATTTAAAGAATGGAAATATTATTATTAATAATAATAATAATAATAATAATAATAAAACAACTTTTGTTGTAAATAATTGTTCTAATTATAACGATTATATTTATAAATGATTAATTTATCTTATTTTATTACTATTTTTAAAGAATATAAATAATAATATATTTTTCTATTTTTAATATTTAATAATATTTAATAAAAAAAATTCTAAATAGTGATTATTATATTACTATTTGTATATTTATGTTAAAAATAATATTAATGTTGTTGTTCTAAAAAAATGTATATTCTAATATAATAATGTAATGAAATTTATTTATTATATGTTTAATTTTATCTTATTACTTTTTTATTTAAAAATGGAAATTAATAATAATAGTGTTGTTGTTTTAAATAATTATTATTATATGTCAATATTGCTTTGTAATCTCCATGGGCACAAAGTTTCTTTCTTTCTTTCTTTCTTTCTTTCTTTCTTTCTTTCTTTCTTTCTTTCTTTCTTTCTTTCTTTCTTTCTTTCTTTCTTTCTTTCTTTCTTTCTTTCTTTCTTTCTTTCTTTCTTTCTTTCTTTCTTTCTTTCTTTCTTTCTTTCTTTCTTTCTCTGTCTTCAGTTATTTCTAACTGCAGTACTTTAAATGTTATACATCCATTCTTTGAGAATGAACAGCTGTTAGGTAAAAAGTTGTTTGAGTGTTTTTTAATGTTTTTGGTGGTTTTTAGATGTTTGTTTACTGGCCCAAATATTTAGGTCACTCTTTTAATGCATTTTTGAGGAGTTTTCAGACAATTTATTATCCACCATGCAGAAGTCTCGAGGTAGTGACGATTTAAGTTATCTTCATGATCTCTGGACTGGTTTCGAAGTGTTACCAAACAGTAAACAGGCTATTGTGGTTTTACCGCAGCCTGTTTTTCACTGCGTCTCTCTGTCTCTCTCTAGCTCACAGCTGATGTGTTTTGTTGTGGCAATCAAATACACACAGAAGCAAGTTCCTCTGATCATCAGAAGCTTTGAGCATCTGCACGACACGCAGAGACCCTCGACATTACACAAAAACACACCATATCACAGCCAGATGAGCAAGCGCTGGAGCTGTAATTACACTCATTTATTTGATCTATCTTAATCATCTGATGCTGTAACTACATAAGCGATTTATGAGGAAACGTGGGAACATTGCAGCACTTTCAGATTGCTTTTGCTCATTGCGATTTATTTGATGCAAGGCGCTAATAATCCCTTCATTAAATGAAAAGAGGCTAGACTAATTAATTTCTTGGGAGAATTGATTGAAATCGAGAAATCAGTATTTTTGTTGTTTATGGTCACATGGTAATACCATGGTATTTTGTTACTGACCATATTTTTTTTACATGTTACGCCATTGTATTTCAAACTATAGCATGGTATTACTATGGTACAGGTCCAAAACAAACAACACTGACACAGTATGTCCAAAAAACATGGTTCTTATTCATATGTTTGCTAGTATAGTTGGAAAAAACAAAACAAAAAAAATAGTAGTCAACAACCGCCACAAATTCTGTCAGTAGAACTTAATTTGAACCTGCAGTATTGCTTTGATGATTCATTGGGACCCATTCAATAAAACAACTTTGCATGAAGTAGAAAGCGAGTCATGAGACGGTTTGAAAGCCTCCTTGTTTGTGGTTGGTGTGCGTTTCATAGAGAGGCTCTTATAGAAAGCAGCACAGAGTTTTGTAAACCCTCAGTCTGGCCTTGTTAAAGCACACATGGGTGAATGAGCACTGCGTGACACGTCCTGAGTCTTATTTTCATCACTAGGCTTGTATCCCAGAATTCCTTGGGATTGCTAGACCTGCAGCTGTGTGTCTATGGCTTTGTAGGTCTATGAGGTAATCGGCTGCATGCTGAAGACTCAGTATGAGGGAACGCAACTAGGTGTGTGTGTGGTGTGTACCTGAAGAGCACCTGTGGAAGCAGTGGTAAGGAGCGCTTGAATAATGCAGCACACACACACACAAACAAACAAACACACACATATGTTGTTGTGTGGATGCTGTGTCTCTATTGGCAGGCATGATGGATGGGACTGATTATGTCCAAGAATGTCAGCAGTCCTCTTTAACCTGTCTTTAGCAAAGCTTCATAGATCAGCAATGGATTCAGTTGAGGATGTGCATTTATCAAGTTGTTTAGACATGACAGCATGTGTTGGTTCCATATGTGTCTCTAGACAAAATAAAATAATGTATGCTAGGCAAATATAATATAATATAATATAATATGTTTGGGCTGGGTAAATAGCATAATTTATGTGATAATTTATGTGATTTACATTTAATGGTTTAATGTAATTATTATTAGATACATAATTTAATAGTGATTATTAAATGTAATATTATAATTTTAATATTAATATTAATTAAAATATTAATTAATTAATTAATTAATAATCTCAAGCTTTTTAATTATATTGTTGCTGTTAATAATAATAATTATAAAAAAGTATTACTTTATTTCTGCCTTTTAACACAATGGAAATGAAATCGTCATCATCATTTATTATTATTATTATTATTATTATTATTATTATTATTATTATTCAAATATATTTTATTTACATCGCATTTTATTTTAAATATTTGTTCTATTCTATTCAAGTTTTTTTGGAGAAAAGTCTATATATTTAAATAGTTTAAATGAAATAATTGTATATTTATAATAAAATACATTTTGAAAGGTTATGTCATTTAAATCATAAATTAAATAAAAATGTGAATAATTATAGAATAAATATTAAGTATTATAATGTTTTTGTTGTTAATAATAATTGTTTATTTTTTATTATTTTATTTCTGCTTTTAACTAAGTGTATATTAAATAATTGATTATTATTTATTATTATTATTATTATTATTATTATTATTATTATTATTATTGTTGTTGTTATTATTATTCATATATTATATTATTATTACTTTATTTTATATACTTATTCTGTTTTGTTCTGTTCCTAAAGATTTGGAAAAAAAAGTCCATATAATTAAATAATGTAAATGTAAGTAATTTTATATTTAAATAGAAATAATATATAATTTAATTCTTAAATGAAATAATTTTATTATTTTGTTATTTTATTTGAGCTTTTTTTTAACACAGTGGAAATTAAATCATCATTTATAATAATAATAATAATAAAAATAATATTGCTTTTACATTGTATTTTATTTTATATATTTATTCTATTCTGTGTGTGTGTGTGTGTGTGTGTGTGTGTGTGTGTGTGTGTGTGTTTATTTATTCCGTAGTTTGTTTTGGGAAAATTATATATATATAAGTATATATAATTAAACAATTTAAATATAAATAATTGTATATTTATAATAAAATATAATTTAAATAAAATGTCATTTAAATCTTAAAAGGAAAAAAATCTAAATAATGATATAATAAACAGGATCAATTATATTGTTAATAATAAAAATAGTTTAGTTTTTTATTATTTTATCTCTGTTTGAAAATTAAATTATTATTATTATTACTATTACTATTATTATTATTATTATTATTATTATTATTATTATTATTATTATATTTAGATATAATTTAAAGTTTAAATTAAATAATTGTAATAATATATGAATAAAGTTATTGTTGTTGTTAATAATAATTGTTTAGCTTTTTATTATTTTATTTCTGCTTTTTAACACAATGTAAATTAAATCATAATTTATTATTATTATAGTTGATGTATTTTATTTAGAATTATATTATATTGTATATATAATTTTATTTTCATTATACGTATTTATATAACGAAATCATACTTTCTGTTGCGCATGCCATTACAATATTTTACAGAATTTTCATGAATGTTTTAAATTATTATGTTATATTTATTTATTGTACTTATTAATGTATATTGTATTCATAAATGTGTTATAGCATTTAATATACACCTGTATATGCACATTTAAGTTCATATTGCAGTTAATAACTAAAAAGTGCTTTAATAACTAAAACACAGACACATACTCAATGTACATGTTGTCGAGAAATTGTGAGTAATTGCTTCCCATAATTCTCACACTTGCTTTGCATATCAGTAGGGTGTGATGGCACATTGATTTTTCCACCACTGCCAGACGTCTGACGCTCTGAAAATAAACCTTGCAGCCTCAGAGCGCAATTACGAAGGTTACTGTGTTAAATTTGGCCGTGGAAACATTGATCATCAGCGGGAGAATAGGGAAATGTGATGAATGAGTGCGTGGCTGTTATTGTTGATGGTGACAACGGCTCCTCTGTTGACTGAGGTGAGGCGGCGCGGCGGGCCTGTCTGTGGAAAGTGTTTTACAGCATTTCAGATCGTAGGTGGAGGTGAGAGCGAGGGTCTTTCTTTTCTTTCGCGCTAGCACTTTCACTGTCAGTGTTTTCCAGCTTGTTAACGTGAGGCTCATAAATACTAGAAGCCTGCAGGTCGGTGTGCGCTCGGGTCAATGCAGCTTGATGTGTAAACAAACTGTTTCCTGTTTTGAGTGTATGTATGTGTTTCTATGAATGCACGCGTAGGTGGAGATTGTATTTGATAAACAAAGTGTGTTCTGCAACTCAGCTTTTTCCTAATTTGCCTTATTTAGACCTTTAAAAGTTTCCTTCAGAAGCCGTGGGAGTCAGTCACAGAGGTGTCTCTGCACTTTTTCCGTTTTTTAAGAGAAAATGGATATGAACGTCAACAGTAGCCGCAGGTTTGACTCCTTAACGACTCCATTTAATCAAGGTTTTTAGTTGTTCCGCTCAGTGAATTAGAAAAACTTTTGTTCTAAGTGTTATATCTCTCTATTTTCTTCAGCTGTTTTTTCTTTAACCGTTTTTTTAGAAAGTAGCCTAAGTCTTTTAAGTTTTAAAATGTCTCTTAATTAAACTCTTAATTTATTAATAATAAAAGATGCAAGATGCCTTTTAAAATCTTAAAATCCATTAAAAAAACAATTAATTATCATTTTAAAAATAAGGGAAAATATGAAACATTATACAGAAACATTATTATTTTAAATTTTTTTCAAATTATTTTACTGTATTATCACTTTTTCTTTTTTTCTTGAGCTGCTTTGTTTTCATTTTTAATAAAAGAGCCAGTCTTAAAGAATCTTAAAAATCTTCATTTTAAGGTCTTGAATTTCTTGAATTTTTTAATTTTATTGGGTTATTGTCACTTTTTCTGTTTTTGTTCTTTTTATTAATAAACGAGCCAATTGTCTTTTAAAGTCTTAAAGAATCTTAAAAATCTTCATTTTAAGGTCTTGAAGTTTTTAATTTTATTGTATTATTATAACTTTTTCTTTTTCTTGAGCTGTTTTTGTTCTTTTTTAAATTAATAAAAAAGCCTATTGTCTTTTAAAGTCTTAAAGAATCTTAAAAATCTTCATTTTAAGGTCTTGAATTTATTGATTTTTTAAATTGTTTTATATTAGTTTCACTTTTACTTTTTCTTGAGCTGTTTTTTTTAATTAATAAAAGAGCCAAATGTCTTTTAGTCTTAAAGAATCTTAAAAATCTTCATTTTAAGGTCTTGAATTTGTTGATTTTTTAAAATTGTATTATATTATTATCACTTTCTCTTTTTCTTGAGCTGTTTTTTTTATTATTAATAAAAGAGCCAATTGCCTTTTAAAGTCTTTAAAGAATCTTAAAAATCTTCCTTTCAAGGTCTTGAATTTTTTTAATTTTGTAATTTTATTACATTATCACTTTTTCTTGAGCTGTTTTCGATCTTTTTTATTAATAAAAGAGCCAATTGCCTTTTAAAGTCTTAAAGAATCTTAAAAATCTTAATTTTTAGGTCTTGAATTTCTTTATTTTTTTATGTTATTATATTATTATGACTTTTTCTGTTTCTTGAGCTGTTTTTTTATTAATAAAAGAGCCAATTGTCTTTTAAAGTCTTAAAGAATCGTAAAAATCTTCATTTTAAGGTCTTGAATTTTTTTTTTATTAAATGTTATGTTATTATCACTTTTTCTTTTTCTTGAGCTGTTTTTTATTTAAGTCTTAAAGGTATTTCAAATTCCATTAAAAAAATCTTAATTATCATTTTAAGGTCTTGAATTTAAAAGCCTAAAAATAGGAATCATGATATAGAATTATGAGTTTATTAAATCTTTTTTGTTTGTTTGTTTATTTATTTATTTTTTAAGCTGATTTTTTTTTTAGTAATTAAAATAGCCAATTGTCTTTTTAAGTCTTAAAATGTCTTAACGGCCATGACAAAAATTATCACTTTGAGGTCTTCAACTTCAAAAGTTCAAAAATAGCAATCATGATACAGAAACGTTATTTTTTTATTTGTCCTTTTTATTATTTTTTTGCTGTTTTTGCTTCATTTAGACCTTTAAAAGCTTTCTTCAGAAGCCGTGGGAGTCAGGCAAAGCCACGTCTCTGCACTTTTTCCGTTTTTTAAAAGAAAAAGGTTATGAACGTCAACAATAGCCGCAGGTTTGACTCATTAAATTGGTGTATAGGGAAATCAAACCCATCTTGGACCCCTGAACAACTCCATTTAACAACGGTTTTTAGTTGTTCCGCTCAGTGAATTAGAAATACTACTATAGAGGTTGTCAAACTTTTGTTCTAGGTGTTAAATCTCTCTATTTTTCTTTATTATTATCTCTTTGCTTTTTCTTGAGCGGTTTTTTTTTAAATAGCCAGTTGCCTTTTAAAGTCTTAAAATGTCTTAAAAGCCATAACAAAACTCTTGATTAACATTTTGAAGTCTTGAATTTTAAGGTTGACAAATTAATGAGTTTATAAAAACGTTTGTGTTTGTTTTCATTTTTCTTTTTCTTGAGCTATTTTCTTTTCTTTATTTTTTAATAAAAAAAAAATGCCTATTGCCTTTTAAGTCTTAACATGTCTTTACAGCCATAACAAAACTCTTAATTATCTTAATTATCATTTTAAGGTCTTGAATTTGAAGGCGTGGAGGGAAAAATTACTTTTTTTAATTTTTACTTTATTTTCTTAAAATGTCTTTTTAAGGTCTTCAATTTGGGGATAGATAAATTATGATACAGAAACAACTTTATTATTATTTTATTTATTTATTTTACTATTATATTATTTTAATTTAGTATTTAATTATTTTACTTTACTATCTCTTTTTTTTTTTTTTTTTTTTCTAATTAAAAGACCCAGTTGCCTTTTAAAGTCTTAAAATGTCTTAAATGTCATGACAAAAGTCTTGATTATTATTTTAACATCTTGAATTTGAAGGTGAAAAATAGGAGTCACAATATGGATATTAGTGTGCATCTTGAGACAAAACAAATGCACTGATATATTTTAAGTTCAGTCAGTGGAAGTTTCTTTCAGTTGAAACAGCTCAGACTTACATTTTAGTCTAGGACTAGGCTTAAGCCTTGTCTGTGAAACCAGGGTCTTTATTTTTCTTGAGCTGTTTCTTTCTTTGAATAATTAAGAGAACCAGTTGCCTTTTAAAGTTTTAAAATGTCTTAAATGCCATGACAGAACTCTTCATAATTATTTTAAGGTCTTGAGTTTGAAGGTGGAAAAATAGGAATCACAATATGGATTAATGTGATTATTAGTATTTATTTATTTATTTATTTATTTATTGGTCTTAAGTAGCCTGAGTTTTTTAAGTGTCTTAAGATATAAAAATGTCTTAATTATCACTTTAAGGTCTTTAATTTGGGGATGGAAAAATAGGAATCATGATACAGAAACTTTATTATTTTTGATTGTATTATTTAACTTTATTATTTTCATTATCTTTTTCTTAAGCTTTGTTTTATAATAAAAAGCTAATTGCCTGTTTAGGTTTTAAAATGTCTTAAAAGCCATAAAACAATTTAATGTAAAGAAATTGGCACTTTAAGGTCTTCAATTTGGAGATAGAAAAATAGAAATCATGATACAGAAACTTTATTATTTTTATTTTGTTATTTTCCTTTATTATCTCTTTTTCAATAATAAAAGAGCCAATTGCATTTTAAAGTCTTAAAATATCTTAAAAGCCGTAACAAAACTCTTAATTACCTTTTTTTTTTTTTTTTTTTTTTACCATTTTAAGGTATTTATTTATTTTATTAAGGTAGTCTGAGTCCTTTAAGTCTTAAGCTATAAAAATGTCTTAATTATCACTTTAAGGAAAAATAGGAATCATGATACAGAAACTTTGTATTATTTAACTTTATTATTATATCTTTTTCTTGAGCTTTTTATAATAAAAAAAACACAATTGCCTATTAAAGTTTTAAAATGTTTTAAAAGCATAACACAACTTTTAATTCACATTTAAAGAATTTGAATGAATTTTAAGGCAGAAAAATAGGAATCACATGGATTATTGTGATTATTATTATTATTATTTTATCATTTAAAGTAGTAAAGTAAAGTGTAAAGTAGTTTTTAAGTCTCAAAATGTCTTATGCTATTCAAAAGTCTTAATTGTCACTTTAAGGTCATCGAATTGGAGACTGAAAAATAGGAATCATGATACAGAAACTTTATTTATTTTATTTTTTTGTTATTTACCTTTATTATCTCTTTTTCAATAATAAAAGAGCCGATTGCATTTTAAAGTCTTAAAATGTCTTAAAAGCCATAGCAAAACTCTTAATTACCTTTTTTTTTTTTTTTTTTTACCATTTTAAGGTCCTAAATTTGAAGGCAGAAAATTAGGTGAAAATTAGTGATGCACATTAATATGATTATTATTATTATTATTATTATTATTTTATTTTATTTTTATTTTTTAATTAAGGTAGTCTACGTCCTTTAGGTCCTAAAATGTCTTAAGCTATAAAAATGTCAAGCTATAAAAATTATCAATTTAAAAATGATCAATTTAAGGTCTAACTTGTGGATGGAAAAATAGAAATCATGATACAAAAACATTATTTTACTTTATTATTATTTTTGTTGTTGTTGTTGTTGTTGTTTTTCTTTTCTCGTTTTTTATATAAATAAGCCAATTGCTTTTTAAAGTCTTAAAATGTCTTAAAAGTCATAACAACACTCTTAATTATAATTTTAAGATCTTGCATTTGAAATTGGAAAAATAGGAATCACAATATGGTTTAATGTGATTATTACATAATGGCTTACAGCAAAATTAATTGAAAAATAAAAATAATTGAAATACGTTCACATAGAGGGTTTTAAATTGGATAGATGTTCCCTTGACGCAAGCTTGACCTTTGACCCTTTGGGCTAATGTAGTTGTCCATCTCTTTGCCTGTCACTCTTTCCCAATCTAATGCTGTGAAATGAGACTCAGCCGTTCTATAAATGGCCTGACAGAGCTGCGAGCCGCTATTCTGAGGGAAGGAGAGTGAAATGTACAGCATGCATAGCTGTGAATTATGTATTGTGATTCTTGCTTCTTGAGGTTACAGCAGCTCAAAGGGATCTTGCAGGAAAAACTGCTGCCGTGTGAGACTTTGGGCCTGCTGAGGCATCAAATATAGCGTGTTTTGTGTATGCATATTATTTTTTGTGCGGCGTAGATTCACACTGCCTGGAGAATGACCTCATCGCTCACAGTACACACAAACGCACATATATCTTACAAAAAATACCTCCAAAAATTTGCCAAGCTGCAACAGCAACTACTGTAAAACCCTTAGAAATTAAAATGGCATCTCTTTTTTTATACAGTTGTTTCATTTCTTATTTGACACTGGATATTAACTAATTTAGTTTTATTATTCAAACTAGTTATACTTTTAATGATAAAATGGCTGGAAATATTTGTGGGATTTAGCTAGAAAATCTGCTAACTGGCTTAAATTGTATGTCCAATTGAATAAAAATATCCATAAATAATAAAATAATCAATACATAAATTAATAAATACATACTAAAATAGCTGAAAAATATACGTGAAATTTAAGTAAAATCTGATTGATATTAAACAAACAAACAGTGGCTGAAGAACATTTCTGGAATTTAACAAAACAAACAACAATTGATATTTGTTTTGTTTGTTTGTGAGTTTGTTTGTTGATTAATTAATTCATTTGTAATAGTTCAAAATATCTGGAATTTAACTAAAATATCAGCCACATAAACGAATATACAGTTTATTAAACAAACAAACAACCAGACATTAATTAATTCATTCATGTCTGTTTTGTTTGTTTGTTTATTAATTAATTTGTAATGGTTGAAAATGTGATTCTATTCTATTCTATTCTATTAAACAAACAAACAGTGGTTTAAGAATATTTCTGGAATTTAACATAACATTGAATAAATAAATATTGTAATGGTTGAAAAATATAAATGGAATTTATAACTAATCTAATAATAATATCAATAAATAATATGTATCATCTATAAATAAAATAAATACATACAAACAAACATACATACATACTGAAATGGCTGAAAAAAAATATGTGAAGTTTAACTAAAATCTGTTAAATGAATAAATGGCTGACAATTATCTGATATTTAACTAAAATATCAGCTACATAAATCACTTTACAGTATATTGAATAAACAAATAGTGACTAAAGAATATGTATGGCATTTAACATAAATAAATAAATAGTAATGTTGAAAAATATATGTGGAATTGAATGAAAATATCAATAAATAATATAATATGTAATATAATAGCTATAAATAAATGAAAAAGTACATATATACAAAAAAATAAATAAAATAAAAACAGACATCCATCCATCCATATATACATACTGAAATGGCTAAGAAAAATGTGTGAAGTTTAACTAAAATTCTGTTAAATAAATAAATAAATGCATGGCTTTAACTAAAACATCAGCTACTAATCACTTTACAGCATATTGAACAAACAAACAGTGGTTAAAGAATATTTATGGAACATAAATAAATTAATTAATGAATAACTAAATATTATATCATATTAAATAATTAAGTTAACGTGTTAAACTGATGGCCTTATACAACATGTTGTCTATAAATAAAAAAATACATACATGCAAACAAACAAAGACATACTGAAATTGCTGAAAAATATGTGAAGTTGAACTAAAAATCTGTTAAATAAATAAATGAATTAAATAAATAAATAAATATTGTAATTCAAAAAAATATCTGTAGAATTTAATTAAAATATCCATAAATAATATAATATGTAATATATGATCTATAAATAAATACATACATACATATATAGCATACATACTGAAATGGCTGAAAAATATTTCAATTAACTAAATTTTAAAATATTTAAATGAATTAAAATAGCAGTTACATAAATGAATATGTAGCATATTAAACAAACAAACAATGGCTAAAACATATATATCTGGAATTTAACTAAAAATAAACAAACAAATAAATAAATAAAGTAAAGGTTGAAAAATATCTGTGCTATTTAGCTAAAACTGCTTAATAAAGTAATTAATTTATGAATTAATAGCGGAATGGCTGAAAATGTCTGTGAAACTGAACAACAAAAACAAAAGCTACAAAAATACTGAAATGGCTGACAAATATCTGTGGAATTTAACCAAACATAAGGGGATTTTCACTGACAAACAGATGATATTCAGTTGAGCAAGACCTGAACTTGTTACCTCTTGCAAGATATGGTCAATAGCTCATATTCAGGTTGAAATCCGAGAACTAGTCCTGTTTTTGCCTCAAAAACCGTTAATATGAAAATTTGATCGAACCTTATCAGTTATATCAGCCATTTCTGCAGAAGTCGTTTAGAAACACAAACAGACACAAACACATCTCAGAAATACCTTAATAAAGTGATTGTTATTCATGTCTGTCATTGGGCGGCTGACAGGCTTTGTCTTGTTCCTCTCTCATGGGACAGCATTACGTCACTGTGATCTCTGAATACTGAGCTCTTCACTCTTCTTCACTACTTCTTCTCAAATCTTCCATCTATCAAATATGAATCTCATTTATCACCGTTCTGTAGCGACAGTGACGTAAATAACACTCACATTTTTACTTTCCATTAACTATGCCCACTGCTATTTCAGAGGATTTCCATGGACTAAAGCTGTTCTACATTTCATGCACTGTTTGTAGGGGTATATTCGAGCAAACCGCAGCAATATGAGATTGTAGGGGTGTTTTAAGAGGGTCACTGGGATATTGGGTCACGCTTGCATAATGTGGCTAAAGTCAGACAACATTACTGTGGTTTATAGGGCACTGGAGTTGATGTGAGATTTGTTCGCTAATCGTTTTCTCTCTCGCTTTCTGTTTGTAGGCCTGCATTTGAGCCTGAGTCTTCCTCACCTGCCAGCCATGGACTAGACGAGAGGAGCGTGTGTGTGAGAGAGAGTGTGACCGCAGACATAAGCATGGTGGTGAGGTGGCTGCTCAACTCCCATTGAGAACACAGAAAGTAAGAATGCCTTTATTAATACGGTCGACATTTATTCAAATGGTTTCATGGGAACTTCACAAAGCCCACACGGAATCTGTGATCATGTCTTTCCGTAGAATTTAATCACCCATATTCTACAAAACGTAACACATTTCTGTTGAGTGTTTATTTACCTGAAAAAAACAGGGGGAAAGTAAAACAAACCTAATCTTAAAAAAGAGATTTACATTTACAAAATAACACATTTTATATACTCTACTATTTCATCTGCTGGAAATTGCTCTCAAACATTTATAATTTTTACTATTAATTATTTAAAATAAATGTTTACTGATCATGAACAACTAGAACTCATTGTTTTAACTGGTTGCAAAAGATGTTGCAAAAGTTAAAAAACATATATATATTATATTATAATTATTATAAAATGTAAATTGCA
Source organism: Garra rufa (assembly GCF_049309525.1). Taxonomy (NCBI): domain Eukaryota; kingdom Metazoa; phylum Chordata; class Actinopteri; order Cypriniformes; family Cyprinidae; genus Garra; species Garra rufa. The sequence continues at coordinate 25,907,316 of NC_133385.1, read as the reverse complement.
GATAATAATAATAATAATAATAATAATAATAATAATAATTATTATATTATTATTTATATTTTTATATGAATGATTGTGTACAAGTTTATTTCTATATAAGAATGAATATATATATAATTACATAAAAACATAACATTTATATATTTACTTTTATATTAATGATTACATGCAAGTTCAGTTATATTGTTAGAATATATTATGATTAAAAGAAAATATATAAACATTATATAATAATAATAATAATAATAAAGTAATGTTTACATGCAAGTTTAATTATATTGTGTTATAATATATTATGATTAGTTATTAGAAAACATAAATTACAGATTATATATTATTATTATTATTATTATTATTATTATTAATACTATAATACTACTAATAATACTACTACTAATAATATAACATTTATACTTTTACTTTTATATATGAATGATTATATACACGTTTAATTCTATATATTAAGAATTTTAAATTAATTTAAATTTATTATAAGCAAATATTAATAAAAATAATAATAATAATATAACATTTACATTTTTACTTTTATATATGAATGATTACATATACATTTAATTATATATAAATATTAGGAATTTTTAAATATATGAATTACAGATTATATAATAATATTAATAATAATAATAATAATAATAAAAGTAATTATTACATGCAAGTTTGATTATATTATGCTGTAATATATTATGATTAATTAACAGAAAATTTATAAATTACAGATTAATTATTATTACTAATAATAATAATAATAATAATAATAATATAAAATTTATATTTTTCTTTTATATATGAACAATTATATACAAGTTTAATTCTATATAAAAATTAAGAATAAAAAAATATATAAATTACAGATAATAATAATAATAATTATAATTATAATAATAATAATAATGAAAGTAATGATTACTTGGACATTTGATTATATTATGTTGTAATATATTATGATTATTAATAGAAAATATATGAATTACAGATTGTATAACAATAATAATAATAAAAAAAAAATTATCATTACTTTTATATATGAATGATTATATGAAAGTTTAATTATATGTAAATATGAATACTTTTAAAATAATATTAATTTTTAAAAAACATTAAATATGAATTATTATAAATGTATATAAACGTATCATATAAAATAATATAACATTTATATATTTACTTTTATATTCATGATTACATGCAAGTTTAATTATATTATCTTGTAATATGATGAATTCATAGAAAATATAGAAATGACAGATTATATAATAATATTTATATTTTTACTTTTATGATTATATACAAGTTTAATTCTATATAATTTTTAAAGAATTTTAAGTAATATTAATTAAAAAACCATTTACATGAAATATATAAATTACAGATTATGCAGTATATAATAAAAAATAATGTAACATTTATATTCGTTTATATTAAAGATTATATACAAGATAGTTTAGAACTACTTAAAATTATATTATATTAATATGAAATGTTATTAATATGCAATTGTAAAAAAAATTACAGATGATATAAAATAATAAAGCATTTGTTTTTTATCTTTTATATTAACACTATTTATATCAATGTTTATATACAACAATCTTAATTACATATAACTATTAATAATTCATTATATGTATTATAATTATGAATTAGAAATTGTAAAATGGTGCAACAAAATGCTGTGCTGATTTTAAATTGGCTGTTATTGACGAACAGGCAACAGCCATCATTAGTTTCAAACATTAACCACAACATTGTTCATTTTACATCTGACTGATTCTCACTGCCAGGAACCAACATTTCATGCTGTAGAGATTGCAAAAACGAAAGTTACCATGTTTGCTGAAGAAATATGAGCTATTTGATGGGCACAAATCATTTTAGAAATGTAACTGTTTTGATAACTAGCATTTATTTATATGAAAATAAAATTAAAAATAACAACTGCTGCCACTGCTTGATTTACATAAACTCCAGCATAAATCATTTATGTTTTAATATTTATGTTTGGGTTTTATTGGATGACGATCGTTGTGACATATTACAGAACAGGTCAGTCGGTGGGCATTGGATCCATAAATTAAATGTGTCTGAGGTGTTTTATAAACAGTTATACCCAAATACATTCCAGGGGTTTAAATATGGAAGCGCTGGATATTTTGAGCCAATGTTTTGAGTGCTTTGCTGAACTGGTTTTGCTTACGGTGAGGCCCGACGCAGACCCACAACTACAACACAATACATACAGAAGGATGTAACTGGGTCAGCTAAACTGCCGCTAAAGTGCTGGGCTTTCTGATAAATAATGCAATGCATTTGAAAAGAAAAATATCTTGATATGAGGAAGATATATGTGTTTGCTGTCAAAACAGAAAATCATGCAAAGACAGATATACTAGGTTTTGCTGCTATTTATGTAGTTGTCTGCTAATCTAAAGTTTTAAAGTCACTGTGATTATACTTAGTATGAAAAGTTCTATGCCTATTAAAAAGGAGTAACTGTTTACTTTTTTCAGTTATTAATTTAGCTTTTATAGATATCATTTACTTATTTGTCCTTAAACACATGGGAACCCTAGTGCTGTTGTGCACAATTAATTAATTAATTTATTACATACAAATTACAAAAAAAATACATGAAAAATTTTTAAATTTCAAACGCAAATTCGAATCCCTACAATATTTACCTTTGAATATTGAGTTGTATATTAGTATCAGGGTTATTATAGTCAAATTAAAGCTAAAATCGAAAGCTAAACAAAAACCTAAAACAAAACCAATGATTACTTAATATAAAATAAACGTTAATTGAAATAAAATATAATAAAAATTTTAAAAAGCTAGCTCCCAACGCTGCATTTCTTATTTTAATTTAGTTTAACTTTATGTACTAAAACAACTAAAACTGAAATAAAAATAAATAAACTCCCTAAATATACTTTAAAAAAAAAAGTCAAAAACACACAACAAAATGACTAAAACTTTAACTAAAATGAAACGGACAATACAAAAATAAAGAGAAAATTAAGCCTTTCTCTTCTGTGGGCAGGATCACATTCCGCTCATTTTTGTGTCACGCTCCGTAAATGGTGCGGAAGCTGCTGGCCGTCGGTCTGACCCTCTGACACACGGCACACGCGCACGGATAAGCAGTCCACTGTTATTGCAGAGGACCCGTAGGTTTTCCCTCCTCCCGCCAGCATAGCTGGGTTCGGTCTGATCTCACCAGCATCAAACAACGGCGCATTTCATGCAATGACAAAAATGGCCTTGAGCAGAATGTCAAAGCCAACATGTCCCAGCTGAAAAATCCCACACACAGCCTGCATACTGTCAGCAGGGTGTTGAAACATCACACCAGTCTGTCCGCTGTCCAGCGCTGTAACTCACTCACACGGCCTTGTGACAGCAGAACACACCCGTAAACACGCATGCAACAGGTTATTGACACACCAGTACTTAAAGGGACAGTTCACCCAAAAACGAAAATCCTGTCATCGTTTACTCACCCTGATGTTGGTAACCAAACAGCTGACATTAGCCATTGACTTCCATAAAATGGTAAAAATACTCAATGGGTTCCAGAAACCAAAATGGGGGTTGTTTACCAATATTATACAATACTCTTCTTTTGTATAGAGCAGAAGCAAGAAACAACATGAGGGTGAGTAAATGATGACAAATATAAAATATGATACACTACCAGTCAAAAGTTTTTGAACAGTAAGATTTTTAATGTCTCTTCTGCTCACCAAGACTGCATTTATTTGTAAAATGTAACTGTTTTCTATTTAAATATATTTTAAAATGTAATTTATTCCTATGATTGAAGCTATATTTTTGGCATCATTTTAGGGGTTCAAGCGCGTAGCAGACCAAACATTCCATAAGTCGTAGAGACTTGAAACTTGGAGGTAGTACTCACCGCTGACGTCACCAAGGCTTGCCCCAATCTTATGTCGTTGGCTCACGCCAGACAAAACGCTTCAATCGTGAGCTAATATTTTGAGTTTTTTGCAAAACGTCTAGGTTACAAAGGTAACCCTCGTTCCCAGAAGGAGGGAACGGAGATGTTACATATGGGAACTCGCTTGAGAGTCCAATCATCTCTGAGCCTTATTCAAAAGACCAATGAAAATTGGTGAGTGGCATTTGCATGCCAAGCCACTCCCCCGTACATACGGGTATATAAGATGGCGGCATGCAGCCAGTCATTCAGGTTTTTGCTGAGGAGCCGGATCGAGCCGGCGTCAGCGCGACGCCAGGGTCGTGGCAGGGGATGTTACGTCTCCGTTCCCTCCTTCAGGGAATGAGGGTTACCTTTGTAACTCAAGGCACGTTTCGCTAGAAGGCACAGGCAACACTGCGGGGGAACGCCAATCCGGAGTGTGCCACGGTGCCATGCCCGTCTCGGGACTCGGTCGTGTAACCAGCGCTGAAGCGGTCTCATATGAAGCAGGCCCAGCGGCGTGACCGCGGCTGCAGCTGCCATATGCCCCAGGAGCCTCTGAAATGTTTTGAGAGGAACTGCTGTCTTGTGTCTGAATAAGTCCAGACACTTCAGCACTGACTGCGCACGCTCGTTTGTGAGGCGGGCTGTCATGTTGACCGAGTCCAGCTCCACACCGAGAAAAGAGATCCTCTGCACTGGGGAGAGTTTGCTCTTTTCTCGGTTGACCTGAAGGCCCAGATGGCTGAGGTGCCGGAGCACCAGGTCCTTCTGTTCGCACAACAGATCTCGCGAGTGAGCTATGAGGAGCCAGTCGTCGAAAAAGTGGAGGATGCGATTGCCTGACTGCCACAGAGGGGTCAGGGCTGCCTCCGCGACCTTCGTGAAGACACGGGTAGAGAGGGACAGGCCAAATGGAAGCACTTTGTACTGATACGCTCAACCTTCGAAGGCAAACTGTAGAAAGGGTCAGTGATGAGGAAGGATCGAGACGTTAAAGTACGCGTCCTTCACGTCGATGGCTGCAAACCAATCCTGGGGACAGATGCATGTTAACATGCGCTTCGTCGTTAGCATCTTGAACGGCAGCCTGAGAAGGGACCGATTCAGGGCTCTGAGATCCAGGATGGGTCTTAACCCACCGCTCTTTTTGGGCACGATGAAGTAGGGACTGTAGAAACCTGACTTCATCTCGGCTGGAGGGACAGGCTCGATCGCATCCTTCGCCAGTAGGACTGCGACCTCCGCACACAGGACAGCAGCATGCGTGTCCGAATGGACAGTAGTGAACAAGACACCTCTGTACCTGGGCGGACGCCTGGCGAACTGAATCGCATAGCCGAGACGTACTGTCCATATCAACCACCGCGAGGGGCTGGGAAGCTGAAGCCAGGCTCCCAGCCGAGTCGCCAGGGGTATCAAGGGAACGTTGACCGACGTGACCACGGTGGGGCAGCCTGGGGGGGAAGGGGAAGGGGACTGAACCCAGAAGGATGAACGTCCTGGAGAAAAGTCAGACTGCCATAAGCAGCGCTTACCTTCTTCCCTGGTTCCCGCGCTGGCGATATGAGGGTCCGGTTCCGAGGAGTGTAAGTGCTGCTCGAAAGGGGAACTCGGGGCCGGAACCCCAGAGGTGAGGAAAATTGCTCTTTTCTTGAAATTGTGGGTACCGCCGAACGGCGGTATTTGAATACACAGTGGCTCCCGGCCCTCCACCAGGAGCGGGGGTGCTGATGTCATCGTCCCCCGAAGAGCAATCTCCATCACCTCCGGGTTGCCTGCATCAGGGACGTTTTGCAGATCTTTTGCGTGTGTTCTTGGCCAGTCCCTGAGACGCGGGCGGCACCGCTCTCCCGCAGCCAGCTCTGCGCCGGGCCGCTAGCCTGGCATCATGGGCCTCAGCAGGTGTAAGAGCTGGTTTCTTGGGGGCCACGGGGGGCGCCCTCGGCGACGGGCAGGCGGAGACTGGGCCACCGGCGGCGGGATGGTAGCTTCCTGGCAGGGCAAGATGTGTTTGATGGCCTCTGTCTGCTTCTGGACTGCCGAGAACTGCTGGGCGAAGTCCTCGACAGTGTCGCCGAATAGGCCGCTCTGGGAGATGGGAGCGTCGAGAAAGCGGGCTTTGTCAGCGTATGCCATTTGCGCCAGATTGAGCCATAGATGCCGCTCCTGGACCACGGCCGTGGACATCACCTGACCAAGAGAGACTGTGCCGTGACCTTCGTCGCCCATAGGGCGAAGTCGGTGGCGGCACCGAATTCCTGCATCACTTCTTGATCAGGACCACCCTCGTGCAGTTGTTTTAGTGCCTGCGCCTGGTAGACCTGTAAGGTGGCCATGGCGTGCAGGGCGGAAGCAGCCTGTCCAGCAGCGCGATACATGCGGCCCGCGAGAGCGGACGAGCGCTCACATGCTCTGGAGGGTAGATGTGGCCGGTCCCGCCAGGTGGCAGCGCCGCGCGGGCATAAATGCACCACGACAGCGCGCTCAACCTGGGGAACCGACTCGTATCCCCGGGCTGCCACGCCATCGAGGGTAGCGAGGGAGGAGGAGCCGGAGAGTGGGCGAGATGAAAAAGGCGCCCGCCATGTTTTAATCAGCTCCTCATGCACCACCGGAATGGGGGGAGGGCGCGGCGATGCCGCAGGCGCCTTCCCCAGGAACCAATCGTCCAGCCTAGAGGGATTGGCCGGGGAAACCAGTCCTAGGTTTACGCCCGATTGGAATCTTCCATTGGAAGATTCTATGATGCAGATAGATTCTATGGAGAACGAATATCAATAATTATATAACTCACTGTCATAAAGGGACACCAAAACGTTTAAAAGGGGCAGGGTCCACTTTTAGTAAAATGCCTATAACTCCAGAACAGAATGAGATAATCGCCAAACTTAGGTAAGAGCTCAATCTGAGCCCAACCCCAAAGGTCTGTGAGAAATTTGAAAGAAATCGGCCACTGGGGGAGGATGCTATAGCATTATTCAAGGACGTAAACGATTTTACATTGCACGGTTTTCCGCACATACACATGATATGCATATCATGTGACAGAATTCCTTATTCCGGACAACTTTGCCTCTAGAACCACTGCTGTCAATCAAATTGTTTGTTAAATGATTGAGAAGATGCAAAAAAAAAAAAAAAAACTACTTTTGTGAACTAGGTTTTTCATTCAATCTGGGAAAAAAAAAAACTATGTAGTACAATTCTCTAGACTCTCTAGGTCAATAATTATCAAAAAAAAAATGTTGAAATGTACCCTTTGGGAAGCTATAACGGGGTCTTTTAGAAAAGGGGCCTGTCCGAATTTACCCAAAATCCTATAAAACCTAAAGAAAAACTCAAAACTTCACAAAACCTTGTGAGCACATGCGAAAGGTGATTTGAAACAAACATGCAAAGTTTTGAGGAGCTCGGACTACAGTTGGCACTATAACAGTCATAAATGTTACAAAACATAATATTTCTATGGTAAATTACCTGTATTTGCAAAAAAAGGCTTGCAACATAATATATTTTTTCATATGTGCTTAAATGCCTTAAAGCGCTTGAACCCCAGTAATCACTGCTTGCAGCTATATTTATTATTATTATTATCAATATTTAAAATAGTGGATTTTTTTTCAGGATTCTTTGAATAGAAAGATCCAAAGATCAGCATTTATCTGAAATAAAAGCTTTTGTAACATTATACACTGTGCCATTTAAAAGCTTGGAGTCAGTATAATTTTTATATTTTTTTAGGAAAGAAATTATAGAAATTAATACTTTTATTTAGCAAGGATGCTTTAAATTGATCCAAAGTGATGATAAAGTCATTTAGAATGTTACAAAAGATTTCTGTTTCAGATAAATGCTGTTCTTCCGAACTTTCTATTCATCAAAGAAACCTGAAATAATTCTACTCTAACTGTTTTCAACATAATAATAGTTTTTTTGAGCAGCAAATCAGAATATTAGAATGATTTCTGAAGGATCACGTGACTGGAGTAATGATGCTAAAAAATTCAGCTTCGAAATCACAGGAATAAATTACATTTTAAAATATATTCCAATAGAAAACAGCTATTTTAAATAGTAAAAATATTTCAAAAATTTTACTGTTTTAACTGTACTTTAAATCAAATAAATGCAGGTTTGTTGAGAAGAAGAGACTTTAAAAAAACATTAAAAACCTTACTGTTCAAAAAATTTTGACTGGTAATGTATATCTGGCTTTTTTTTTTGTTTTTCTAATTAAACCACGTTGTGCCAAACAGCTGCGTCCCACAGAAAGCACTGGCGAAACATTCTCTCTTCTTTTTGGGAGTTTGTTAGTATTTCTAGCCGTATAATCATATCCAGGTGTCTCGCAGTCAGCTGTTGTGAGATCGGCCTCCACACACTGTGAAAAATTATTTTTCAAGTAAATGAAACAGATTACTAAAGTACGTTTTACAAGAAAATGCTTTCTCAGTCGTTCTGCTTCAAAATTACATGTTTATTCAATGTGGTACTTGATCCGCTAATGTTTGACAACCACTCCAAATGTTTTTGGTCTTTATTTTGTTTTTATATATTTACTATAGTTACTTTCCAGCTAGCAGGGAACATTCTTAGAACTTTGGTTAACATTGTAGCAATGTTTTCTCAGAGTTCTAAACAAACAAAACATTAATAGAATGTTCGTTCAAAGTTATCTGGTGTTTAATTAATATTGTTCTCGAAATATTATGGAGTTTTTGCTGCTGGTCTGATATAGGTTTTTATGTAGTTTCAGAAAATTTAATTTCTTAGTATTTGAGTAAATCCTACACCATTTTTTGTTATGTTTTCATTGCAGTCACTCCTCAGTCATATCACTCATTCCTCAGGCTGCATTCATCTCTGATTAATCTGAATGTGATCAAATAGCTTGATGTGCTGGTCATGCCGCAGCCCATGTTTTTGTTGTTGGTTTGTCTTTTACATGATATTCCGCAATGATTTATATGACATTTCTTGTGATTTTTTTGTGTAGATGAGAGCGTGAAGCTGCAGGGCAGGCAGCACAGCCACATGATCCCATGACTCTGGACATGGATGCGGTCCTGTCAGACTTTGTTCGGTCCACAGGGGCAGAACCGGGTCTGGCACGAGACCTGCTGGAAGGTAAGAGACCTGATCTGCACTCAATTTTGTTCTGATGTCTTTTTTTTCACGTATTGCTGGTTATTAGTTCTTTTAGATGCCTTATGTTACATTCAATGTTGATGATAGTTCATTTAAGCGCCCCAAAAGTATTCAGGTCAGTGTGTATGAACATATAATATTGACAGCCATTCCAAATACTTTGCTTGTGTTTGTGTTTAGTACAATATATTATTTTATATGTATTTGTGGATATATATAAGTTTGTGCTGCTGAGAATGTAATTCTCAATGTGTCAACGGTGATTTGGATTTTCAGCCCTCATGCTGAGTTTGCTTTCAGTCCATTAATGGCTATATTAATGGCAGTAATATATATATCAGCGCTGTAAAAAGTGAAAGCGTGCATCTGTGGCCTGTAGAAGCTACAGTCTTTGTAATATCTGTATCTAATATCTGAAATAAGGCATCATGGTACAGATTTTTATGTGTGCTTTTGGAATATGGGCTGAAATAAATAAAATAAATTTGTGTAATTTTATGAAATATGATTAGATTTTATAATATGTTAAATTATATTAATTAATTAAATAAAGATTTTTTTTTTGGTAATTTTATGAAATAATAATACAATGCATGACATGTTAAATTATGTAAAATAAATAAATATATATTTTTTAATTTTATAAAATATTATTACATTTTATAATATGTTCAGTCATATAAAATAATTAAATACATACTGCACATAAATATTTGTCATTTTAAATTATATCAAATGAATAAATACTGTTTTGTAATTTTATGTAAATTGTATGAAATAAATACATTTTTGTAATTTTATGAAATATTAAACATATTAAACATTCTAAATTATATAAAGCAAATTAATACATTTTTGTAATTTTATTAAATAACACATTTTAATAACACATTATTACATTTTATAAATAATTAATGTTAAATTATTTATTGTTAAATCAATACATTTTTGTAATAAAAACAATACATTTTATAATATGATAAATTATATAAAATAAATAAATAAAGAATTTTTTGTAATTTTATTAAATAATATATTTTATAATAGGTTAAATGAATAAATGCATGTTTTATTGTATGAAAAATGTATACATTTTATATGTTCAACTATATTAGCGAACTAACTAAATAAATAAATACACTTTTGTAATTTTATGAAATATTATTACATTTTATAATATCTTAAATTATATAAATTAAATAAATAAATAAATAAATAATTGTAATTTTATGAAATAGTAATACAAGTTAATGTTAAATTATATAAAATAAATAAAGAAATACATACATAAACATTTATAATAATATAGAAATAATACATTTTAATATGTTAAATTATATAAAATAAATAAATATATATTTTATTGTAAATGACATGAAATATTATTACATTTTAGAATATGTTAAAATATATCAAATAAATAAATAAATACTGTTTTGTAATTTTATGAAATATTAATACATTTTAAATTATATTAAATAAATAAATTAATTATTTTGTGTAATTTAATGAAATAGTATTACATTTTATAATATGTTAAATAATATAAATAAATAAATAAATAAATAAATATATAATTTTTTTTTGTAATTTTATGAAACATTAATACATTTTATGTTCAATTATATAAAATAAATAAAGTAAATACATACATGCATACATACGTACATAAACATTTGTAATTTTATGAAATATTAATACATTTTATTTTAAATTATATAGAATAAATAAATAGATTTTTTTTCCAATTTTATGAAACACTACATTTTATAACATGTTAAATAAATAAATAAATAAATAAATACATTTTTGTAATTTAATGAAATGAATACATTTTATGTTAAATTATATAAAATAAATAAATAGATACATTTTTGTAATTTTATGAAATATTATTACATTTTATAATATCTTAAATAATGTAATTAAATATATATTTTTTATAATTTTATGAAATATTAATACATTTTATATGTTAAATTCTATTAAATAAATAATGTATTTATAATTTTATAAAATATTACATTTTGAAAATGAAATATTATGTTGAATTATATAAAATTGAATTTCTCTCTCTCTCTCTCTCTCTCTCTCTCTATATATATATATATATATATATATATATATTAATATTTGAAAATATTGAAAATATTAAAAAAAATGAATGAATAGAAAGTTTAAAAGAACAGCATTTCTTCGAAATAGTTTCAAGTTTCTTTACAGAGATGGAAGATTTTTTGTAACATTATAAATGTCTGTACAGCCACTTTTGATCAATTTAATGCATCCTTGCTGAACAGAATTATTTAAATTAATTCTACACATTAAAAAATGACCCAAAACTTTTGCAAGTTATGTATAAATATATATTTATCCAACTATATAATCACATCAGACCTGTATAAATTGAAAAAAACAAAAAAAAAAAAACTTGAATTTGATTCCTAAAGATACAACCTCTTCAAAATGAGTTTTGTTTTTGTGTTACTGTACCTCATATAGTAAGGTAAATTGCTGAGCTTTACTAGATTTACAGCACTGCTGGGACAAAAAAAATAAGCGTCTCTGCTTTTGTTTGTGTGGCGTCTGTGTGTCTAGGCTTGATTTTTGTCCCGTCTGTGCTTACATTGACTTTGTGGTTCAGTCAAGCACAAAATGCACCGTCAAATCTACAGTGGCCCTGTGATTTAATTCAAGCTAGGTTGTTTTCTCCAGTATCATTTGTTGATGCACAGCCCATCTTTTCATGATGTCTGTTCTAGTAGTGTTCTCAGACCTGTGTTTTAACTCCAGTCCCTTTTTGCTCGTCGGGTTGCGACTCGTTCCAGACTCACTCGAAGGTCTCGAGGGTTTTGGTTTGTGCTGCGATAAGGGTTTTGTGCAGCTCTACTTTCTGCTCTGATTGGCAGCAGGGAGGGCCTGGCACGGTGGGCGGCGGGGCAGATTTAGGGCCCGTGTGATGGCTTTACGACCAGGCTCCCTCTGGAGACCTTTGTGCCCATTGAGTGGAACTCATTGAGGAGTGGAGGGCCGCAAGTGCAGTCTGTCCCGAGGAGACGGGCCAAAGAGAGAGACAGAGCGAGAGACATATCGACCAACGAGAAGTCAAGGCCGAGGGGAGAGAAATATTCCTTCTATTGAAAAGAATAGGATGGAGAATAGAGCCGGCTGAAGAAAAGAAGTGCACCCTTTTGAGAAACGACGTACAAAGAGAGTTAAAAATGTCCTTCAGAAATGAAGGAGAACTATGGCTGTGTTTCACCTAGACAGCATCATTTATAAATCACTTTATGTGATTATTTATTTATTATTAGTGTTATTTTATTATATTATTATTATTATATATTAAAATTTTTAGATTTATTATTATTGTGTTAATTACGCTATATTATTTATTTATAATTTATCTGTACTATACTACTATTTATTTATAAATTATACTATTATGCAATTATGCAATTGTTTTATTTATTTGTTTGTTTAGTTATGTACTATATAGTTTAAGTTGTATCTAAATTATTACGATTTAAAATGTACTATAATATATATGTTAAAATATTTACAATATTTATTTACTTATAAATGATTGTACAATTTTCAGATTTGATCATTTACGCATTATGTATTTAATTTATTGCAATTTATTTGTACTATAATATTATTTATTTATTTATAAATCATACTATTATTTATATAGTATTATAAATTATTATTATTAAATTGTACTATTTAATTGTTTATTTATTTATTTGTTTATTTATGTAATATATAGTTTAAGTGGTATATAAATTCTTGTCATTTAAAATGTACTATAATATATTATTTAAAAGAAAATATTTATTTACTATAAATAAATTATTAAAAAAATTCCAAATTTTCATTTAAGCCTTATTTTTTTTATTTCATTTATTGCAATGTGTTTGTACTATACTGTTATTTATATTTATTTATTTATAAATTATACTATTATTTATTAAGCATTATTCATAATTATTATTATTATTATTATTGTTAAAATTTAAATTATTATTAAATTATTGCCATTTAAAATGTACTGTAATATGTAATTTAAAATATATAAAATATTTTTTTACTTATAAATTGTTATACCATTTTCAGATTTTAGCATTTAAGCATTATTTATTTAACTTATTGCAATTTATTTGTAATATACTATTATATATTTATAAATTATACTATTATTTATATAGTATTTATACATTTTTTATTATTAAATTGTACTTATTTATATAGTATTTATACATTTTTATTATTAAATTGTACTTTACAATTGTTTGTTTTTGTTTATTTATTTACTAAATAGTTTAAGTAGTATGTAAATTATTGTAATTTATAAGTTATACTGTCATTTATATAGTACCATTATTAAATTACTATTATTATTAAACTGTACTATACAGTTGTTCATTTATTTGTTTATATACTATATAGTTTAAGTGGTATTTAAATTATTGTATTTAAAATTATTATCTACTTATAAATTATTATACCATAGAATTTAAGCATTATTATTATTAGTAGTATTATTTAATTTACTCTAGCCTATTCTCATTAAATTGCACAATACTTTTCTTTCGTTCTTTCTTTCTTTCTTTCTTTCTTTCTTTCTTTCTTTCTTTCTTTCTTTCTTTCTTTCTTTTTTCTTCCTTCCTTCCTTCCTTTCTTTCTTTCTTTCTTTCTTTCTTTCTTTTAACCATTATATATTTAATTTAGTGCAATTTATCTGTACTATATTATTATTTATTTATAAATTAAACTATCATTTATATAGTATTATTTATAAATTATTATTAAATTGTACTATACAGTTGTTAATTTATTTGTTTATATACTATATAGTTTAAGTGGTATTTAAATTATTGTATTTAAAATTATTATCTACTTATAAATTATTATACCATAGAATTTAAGCATTATTATTATTAGTAGTATTATTTAATTTACTCTAGCCTATTCTCATTAAATTGCACAATACTTTTCTTTCTTTCTTTCTTTCTTTCTTTCTTTCTTTCTTTCTTTCTTTCTTTCTTTCTTTCTTTCTTTCTTTCTTTCTTTCTTTCTTTCTTTCTTTCTTTCTTTCTTTCTTTCTTTCTTTTTTCTTCCTTCCTTCCTACCTTTCTTTCTTTCTTTCTTTCTTTCTTTCTTTCTTTCTTTCTTTCTTTCTTTCTTTTAACCATTATATATTTAATTTAGTGCAATTTATCTGTACTATATTATTATTTATTTATAAATTAAACTATCATTTATATAGTATTATTTATAAATTATTATTAAATTGTACTATACAGTTGTTCATTTATTTGTTTATATACTATATAGTTTAAGTGGTATCTAAATTATTGTATTTAAAAAATCATAATATATTAATATATTAATAATATATCATTTAAAAGTATATTAAAATACATTATTATCTACTTATAAATTATTATACCATAGCATTTAAGCATTATTATTTATTTAATCTACTCTAGTCTGTTCTTATTAAATTGTACAATAATTTTCATTCTTTCTTTTATTTTTTTATTTTTTTTCTTTCTTGAATAATAACGCTTAAATGAGTCTGAAAACATAATAACTTTAAAATAAATAAATAATTGATGAATTATAATACAGTTAAAAATATATATTTAGGACGTATTTTATAATGTTAATGTTTATAATGTCAAATAAATATTTAGTAAATAAAACATTATGTATAATAATTTGTTAATTGTGATTCATGTATTATTTAATATAATTTTTCAAAATAAATAAATAAATATAAATAGAGAGAGAGAGAGATCACATGACGACCGTTATTTGACAAAGAAATATTCTAATTTTTGCATTTTTTACATTAAACTGGCAATATTCTCTCAAAATAGGTGGTGGATCAGCAGATAGTACAAACAATAAAAGAGCAATATGCTTTTTCCTAATGCTATGACAACGATTGTATGATATTTCATTGTTTATGGCACTTTGGTTATAATGGGTGAATATAAGTGTACATTTGTACCCAAACACACACCTGCTTCAGTTCCAGCAGGGCCTCGCTCAGCATCAGCGTCAGTAGAAGAGGCTGTTCAGCTGCATGTGTTGTTCTCACCTGCCTGAGCAAGGCCACTTCACACCTTCATCACACGATGATATTACACATCTCTTTGAAGCTGACGCTGATAGAGCACTGCTGTTTTTAACAGAATGCTGGAGTAAAGACAAACACATCCGTCTTTGCCCGTCATCAGCCTGCTGATATATTTTCAAGCACATGGAAAATTATTCATGACATGGTCATTTCATTAGAGCATAAATGCAACTCTTAAAATGACTTATTATAGAATTATATAGTTTTTTCTATGGTATTTATTATTATTATTATTATTATTATTAATTTATCTATTTATTTATACATTTTTATAACATTAATTTAATATATTAACATTATAAGATTTAAGCAATATTATTTAATTTGATAACATGTTATTAATAATAATACTATAATATATGTATTTATTTATTTGAGTTTATTATTTTAAATTTAATAGTTTAAGTTATAGAAATTTAAAATGTGTTTCAATTTATAGTTTAAATTATATATTATATAATGATTTGTTTATTTGTAAGTTATAACGTTTAAATTTTCAGAATGATTTAGCCATTATTTTTAATTTGATTTAGTCATAAAGTGTGTAATAGTTTATTTATTTTATTTATATATCACAGATTTTTAGGCAGTATTTAGGCAGTTTTATAAATTTCATCGCATGTAAATATATATTAGTATTTTGATGAAATTGTACTATTTAGTTATTTATTTATTTAGTTATTTCAACATACATGTTATATAATATGGAGGACGAGAAATTACTTGAGTATAAATAAATGTAGAAATACATAAATAAATAAACAAACAAATAAATAAATGTGGAAATCCATAAATAAATGTAGTATAACACAAATCATACAAAAATAGCACAATAAAAAATGACACTTTTGACAGAATTATTTATTTATTTATTTATGCATATCTGCGTTTATTTTTTATCTTTAGCATTTATTTTTTTATTCATTCAGTCTTGTATTTCTGCATTTATTTATTTATGCATTTCTGCATGTATTTATTTATTTATACTTAAGTAATTTCTCAACCTCCACAATATATTATAATCCTATAAATTTTGTCATTTGTATAATATACTTTATAGTAAGTATATCGTTTATTTACGTCCATATTATTATACCATTTTAAGATTTTAGCATTAAAGCATCATTATTTGTTATTATTTATTTAATAACACATATTACGATAATTATTAAATCATACTATAATATTATTTATTTATTTACTTATTACAGTTTATTGTACTTATGTAATTAATTGAAATGTAAAACTTTTTATAATTTATAATTTAAATGATAAATTATAATGTTATAATTATAAACTATAAATTAAATAATGATTTATTTAAAGTTGTAAAATTTTAATTTTCAGAATTATTTATCCATTACTTTTTGTTTAATTTGGTCCCATAGTTAACAATAAATTGTATAATATTTTTTTATTTATTTATAAATCACTTTATATTATTATTTATATATTATATACAAATTATTAGATCATTTAAATATTTTTAAGCAGTATTTAGGCAGTATTATTTATTTAGTAATCAATATAAATTATACTTAATTGATACTATTTATTTATTTAGGTTATTTATTTATCTATTTATTAGTTTATCGTAGTTATATAATTTATTGAAATGTAAAATTTGTTAGAATTTATAATTGAAATGCTAAATTATGTAATGATTTATTTATTTGTAAGTTGTAACGTTTTAGTTTTCAGAATTATTTCTATAAATATAAATTAAAAAAAAATCATACATTTCTATAAATAATATTTCTAAATCACTTTATACTAGTATTTATATGTTTTTTAATTAATTAATTAAATAATGTTACGGTTTTTAAGCAGTATTTATGCAGTATTATTCATTTCATCTCATGTCAATATATCTAAAAATATAAATTATAACTAAATTGTATTATTTATTTATTTATACAGATAGTGTATTACAGTTTTTTACAATCGTTTTTGCTCTAATAACTGAACCTTAATGTAATTTTTCAAAACTCTAGATACAAAACTCAAAACAGTCATTATTTGTAACACAGGCTGTCCAGTGTTCAAAACTTTGCATATTGCGTTCATATCTTTAAAGAAGCCTTGCATTAGCAGAAGCATTGTTTCAAAAAACAAATTTATTATGAAATATTATAGGAACATTACTTTAGATCACCCATACACAAGTTACCCATAGTTTCAATGTGTTTTTGCTATTACAATCATTAAATATAGTTGTACAAAATATGTGATTCAGGTTTCATTTTTTTTTACTTTAGACTGAGAACAGTACAGGCACAGTGGTATCATTGAAATACTGTAATGTGGAATTTACTGATAAAATAAATCTCAGCATAGGTTTTCCAAAGGAAAAATTTAGATTCAAAGTTTACAGTATACTGTATCCTGCTGAAAAAACAAACAAACAGCTAAAACCAGCCTAGGCTGGTTGGCTGGTCTTAGCTGGTTTAAGCTGGAAGTAGCTGGTTTTAGCTGGTCTTCCAGCCTGGTCAGGCTGGTTTTAGCAGGTGGTTTCCCAGCCTGGCCAGACAGAAAAGTGGCCAATACACCCTTTTAAACAGGCCTGCTGACCAGCTATGACCAGCTAAAACCAGGCTGGTTGACCAGCTTAAACCAGCCAAACAGCCTAGGCTGGTTTTAGATTTTTTTCAGCAGGGCTAATTTGTGTACCAATGTTCTTGATAGATTATTTTTTAACTCATTAACATTAAAAGCACAAAAGCAATAACATAAAAATGACATCTTGCATTCAGTCATGTTGAATATGAAAATGTGTTCTGTAAAACAGGGTACATGGGGACATAGAAACCATATCTGATAAAGAATGAAATATGACATCCATACTGCCCTCCAAAGGCAAAGTGCAGTAACTACGCCAACACTGAAACTGAGAAAAATGCCTTTAAAGTTTTTACACCAGCTAGGCAAACATGTTGAAACTCTCATTTCTCTGAAACGGGACACAATTTAACCAGGAGACTTTGCCACAAGACAAAACAGTTGTCACAAAGTCCATTTTAAGCCTTAACTCAATTTTGACCAAATGTGTAGTTACTGCCCTTTGCCTTTGGAAGGCAGCATAGATAACTCTGCTAAAAAAAAAGGTACCGCAGAGGTACAATTTTGTTCCTGGGCAACACAACATATAAAGGTACCTTTAAAGGTACACAATGGGTCCTTATTGTACAATTATGTACCCAGAAAAGTGTACCCTTGGTAACACACCAGTGACAGCTACTTGTACCCTAAAAGGTATAGTTTTGTACCTTTTTTTCTGAGAGTTTAGTGTAGTCCATCTGGGTCATATTCTGTGGTAATTGGTGTCAAATGATCTATCCTGAAACTGTCATAATCTAAACATGCACTATTTTCCATAAAATATATGCTTCAAGAGTAATGCAACAGTTATTTATCATTTTAAGCAGATATATCAACTGATAGTTCGATCTTTGTAATGAAATGAATGCACACTCAACTCAGATGTAATTTGTGAGTTGCATTTTGAAATAGTAATACTTTGATGTTAAGTTGTGTCATTTTGAACAGGTGATTTAAGTTCAATGAACAAATGATCTTTGGCTTATGTGTATTGTATCCAAGCATTTGAAAAATGTGTAAAGTGATTTGAAAAATGTGCATTTGGATCATTGTGAATTATGTGTCAAGAATTTTGAAAAATGACATTACGGTTCTCTTATTAGTGCAAAAACGATTGTAAAAAACTGTATAATCTTATAAATTTTGTAATTTGTATAATTTGCTTTATAGTAAGTATATAATTTATTTACTTAAATATTAGACCATTTTAAGATTTTAACATTATTATTTTTTAAAACATTAATTTAATATTGTTGTTAATAAATCATACTGTAATATTATTTATTTATTTATGTACGTCATGTAATTTATTGAAATGTAAAACTTGTTATAATTTATAATTTAAATGATAAATTATAATGTTATAATTATAAAATATAAATAATATAATGATTTATTTATTATTATATATTATTTAAGTTGTAACATTTTAATTTTCAGAATTAAGCATTATTTTTTGTTTAATTTAGAATTTAGAATTATTTCTATAAATATAAATTTAAAAAATTATACATTTCTATAAATAATATTTCTAAATCACTTTATACTGTTATTGTAAGTTTTTTTAACTATTTAAAAAATTAAGCAGTATTTAGGCAGTATTATTCATTTAATCTCATATGTCAATATATCTAAAATATAAATTATAACTATATAATTATAATTGTAATATTTATTTATTCAGATAATCTATTATAATCCTATACATTTTGTAATTTGTATAATATGCTTTATAGTAAGTATATCATTTATTTACTTGAATATTAAACCATTTTAAGATTTTAACACTATTTTATAAAAAACATATTAATTTAATAATGTTATTAAATCACACTGTAATATTATTTATTTATTCATTACAGTTTATTGTAATTATATAATTTATTGAAATGCAAAATTTGTCATAATTTATAATTTCTAAATCACTTTATACTTTATACTATTTATGTATTATATACAAATTATTAAAATGGTTTAAGATTTTTAAGCAGTATTTAGGAAGTATTATTCAATTGAATGTATTTATTTATTTATGCAGGTTATGTTTTATATTCCTATAATATTTGTAATTTGTATAATATTTTTTATAGTAAGTATATAATTTATTTACTTACATATTATCATATAATTTTAAGGTTTTAGCATTTGCATTATTATTCATTATTATTCATTTAGTCTAGTCTGTTACCATTAAATTGTACAACTATTTATTCATTTATTCATTCATTGCATATAAATTAGTACTTATATTACACACACACAAGTATATGTGTATATGTAATGCAACCACTACTTCATATGCATTTCAATAGATTAAGCAGCTTGTTTTAGTGTTTCATCTGATCCAGCATTTATTCTCCATAAATTATGTGGTACATCAGAGTGAATGTCCTGAACCAGCTATTTCAGATGTTGCATAAGCACTCCTATCTCTGTGCTAATGTACATTTAAACCCCTCAGTGTTAGTAGATAGCCGTTAAAACACTTCCAACAAGCACGTTCCTCAGAAAAAAATCTCGGATCAGCACCTTCCCACCCCAATCTCTCCTAAAAAAAACCCCACAAAACTGTTCTCGGATCAGTACTAACTCCTCTTCTCTGAGGCGCTGCTGTAAAAAACAGAGGCTGAGGCTTGTTATTCAGAATTAGCAATTTGTTAATGCTCCTCAAATGGCCCCACCGCTGACATTTCCCTCCAACGAAAAACAATCCCGCTGTAGTTATGAATGAAAAGGCTACGAAGTGCCTTCAGTCCTCCCCCTAGATTGAAAATAAATTGCCCCGCTGCTTTCAAGCACGACATACTTTGTATCCAAAAAGCTTGGGGGGGAACAACCCTCAATCCACATGTTTATGGCTTATTAGGTCTGGAAATAAAATGCTGATTTACTCCTACTGCGCGGTTATGTAATCCATCGTATCCTATGAAGTTTCCAAAAAGCATTGAATCCAGAGGGGGTCGAGCGTCAGGTCGGGTGGGAACTTTTCACCGTCAGTTCCTCCGTGTGTACGTGCAGGAAGAAGTGCGACTATTGAATGGGGGCATGTAATGAGACATAACGTGGGCTTATTAGTCAAAGGCTGGCTGGGAGCGCAAACCCTGCCAGCTGTCTGCAGCGCCCCAGCCGTCACGCACACTTTCAAGCGCTCACAAAGCACTGATATTTATGTAACATGCACTCGGTAACCTTTGTAATACCCTGTTTACGACGCCATGCCGCTATACCACTAGTAGGCATTATTGCCTTAGAACTGTTTATAGCTTCTGAATATCTGATCAGAATAAATTGGAAACGCCCACAACTGATAAAGTGCAACAGTTGCGTTCCCTCTCAGTCGGTCTCTTCGACGTCACGTCGGAGACCGACGAATTGGGATATCGCTTTAGAGATACCAATCCTCTTCGTGTGTAAACTAAACGAGCCAATGCACATTGGCATGCATGATTGCATCCAGCTGTCGCTGATCACAGCGTGAGCATAAATACACAGCAGGTGCAATGCATAGACAGCATTTCGCTTCGGAGCCAATCTTCGGATGGTGAGACGGCGAGAGACGGACTTTGGACTTTTCAGCTGTTTGTGTTGGCGGCACGGCGCGTCAGCGATGGTGGTCTCCTGTGGGTGGAAAAGCGCACAATTAAGGACTGCACTACCCGCCTTCTGTGTCGCAGTGGCCATCTCTCCTGTGCGCTTCAGCACTAAAGAGCTTTTTAAAGACGAGGTGTTTGAAACACAATGCCGTTTCACCCGTGCGTTTCTGGATGCGGTCGTTACCTGGCGCCAGGTGATGGTCACGATCGCTGTCTGACATGTCTGGGTATTGAGCACGCTCAGGCGGCGTTTGTGGATGAGTCATGCCGTCATTGCGGCGGCATGTCCATCACGGAGCTGCGGACCAGACTCCGCTTCCTGCAAAGGGGCGGGGTGCCAGTTCCTCTGCCCAGATCTACCGTTCACCCCGGCAAATGCCGCTGGGCGGTCAGCGATACCGGATACCGACCCCGAGATGATGGCTATGCTTGCCCGGGCCGCCGAGAGGGTAGGGCTTGAATGGAACCCTCCATCACGTCCCAACCCCTCTCGGCTGGATGATTGGTGTCTTTGGGTGGCTCGCGCTGGTTCTCAGCATCCCACCCCAGTGCCCTTCTTCCCGGAGGTGCATGATGAGCTTACTGGGACGTGGATGGCACCTTTTACTGCCAGAAACCGCTCCAGTGGCACGTCCTCCCTCACCACCCTTGATGGCGGACCAGCGCGGGGGTACGCGGCTGTCCCGCCGGTGGAGCGTGCGGTGGCGATGCAATTGTGTCCCGGCGCCGCTTACACTTGGCGGGGCAACCCGTTGCTCCCCTCCCGGGCCTGTAGGCACTCATCGGCTCTGATCGGCAGTGCCTACACGGCTTGTGGGGCTGCTGGCTCCGCCCTACACGCTATGGCGTTATTACAGGTCCATCAGGCCCAGGCACTGAAGGACCTGTACGAGGGTGGTCACGACCCGGAAGTTCTACCCAGTCTCTGGGTCGTGCGATGTCCACAATGGTGGTCCAGGAACGCCATCTCTGGCTGTGTCTGGCCGACATGAGGGAAGCAGACAAGGTCAGGTTCCTGAATGCCCCCGTGTCCCAGACCGGCCTCTTCGGCGACGCGGTTGAAAACTTCACCCAGCAGTTTTCGGCCGCCCAGAAGCAGACTGAGGCTATCAGTCACATCCTGCCCCGGTGTGCTCCCGCTGATGCCTCCACCCAGCCGCCGGCGGCACCTCGGTCTGCTCGTCGCCGAGGGCGGCCCCCTGCTTCCGCCCCCGCTCCACAGCAGCCAGCGCAGCAGCCTTCACAACGGCGCCGTGGAGCCGGTCGCAGGGCGGCCGCCCCGCCCGTCCAGGCTCCCACCAAGACCAGTGGGAAACGCAAGAACAAGCGTCCCTGAGACGGGCGACCCAGAGATGGTGAAAGCTGCTCTTCGGGAGATGGTGAACGCACCACTCCCTCCCCCGGAGGAGGGCCGGACGGAGAATCTTTTGTTCCCTTTGTTTCTTTTAAGAAACCCGTCATCGGCCTCACGGCCGGTGACACCCAAATTTTCAATAAAAGAGCAATTTCCACTATCTCTGGGTCCCCAGAGGGGTCAGCGGGTTATCCCCAGGCTTCACCCCCTCTCCCCTCCCGTCAGCAAATGGCACTGGGCGGTTGGAGAGTGCTGTAGAACGGACTACTCACGCACCAGCTGCCAGAACGCAGGTAAATGTCTCGCACACACCACACACAGACACACTGACCCCGCTTCGGACCGGCACAGAGACGCCCGAGCGGGGTCCCTGCGTTCCACTTCGCTGCCCCCCCGCGGGTATGTCGGTGGTCCCGCTGGTTCCTCTTGTACGTTGGCTGGGTGCCTGGAGAGGGCTTCCCAGTCCGTCTTGCTGGCTCCTCCGAACCATCAGACTCGGCTACGCGATTCAGTTCGCCCGGCGTCCTCCCCGGTTCAGGGGCATCCACTTCACTACAGTGAAAGTAGCAGATGCCCCTGTCCTGCGTGCAGAGATTGCTACCTTGCTGGCGAAGGAAGCAATAGAGCCGGTCCCTCCAGCCGATATGAAGACAGGGTTTTACAGTCCCTACTTCATAGTACCCAAGAAAAGCGGTGGATTACGACCGATCCTGGACCTGCGCGTCTTGAATCGAGCTCTTCACAAGCTACCTTTCAAGATGCTCACACAAAAACACATCCTCAGATGTGTTCGTCCCCAGGATTGGTTGGCAGCGATCGACCTGAAGGACGCGTACTTTCATGTTTCGATCCTTCCACGCCACAGACCATTTTTGCGGTTCGCGTTCGAAGGCAGAGCATATCAGTACAAGGTCCTGCCCTTCGGGCTGTCCCTCTCGCCCCGTGTCTTCACGAAAGTCGCGGAGGCGGCCCTTGTTCCCCTCAAAGAACAGGGCGTTCGTATCCTCAACTACCTTGACGACTGGCTGATACTAGCACACTCTCGAGGGCAGTTATGCGAACACAGGGACCTGGTGTTGGCACACCTCGCCCGCTTGGGCCTTCGGGTCAACTGGGAAAAGAGCAAACTGTGCAGAGGATCTCTTTTCTTGGTGTGGAACTGGACTCGGTCAGCCAAACAGCTCGCCTCACACAAGAGCGTGCTCAGACGGTGCTGAACTGCTTGAATACGTTCAAGAGCAGGAAAGTGGTATCACTGAAACAATTTCAGAGGCTCCTGGGGCATATGGCAGCAGCTACGGCAGTTATACCGCTTGGACTGCTCCATATGAGACCACTTCAGCACTGGCTTCGTGGCCGAGTCCTGAGGAGAGCGTGGCAGCGCGGCACTCTCCGGGTCAAAGTAACCTCGGCCTGTCGCCTAACCTTCACCCCGTGGTCAGACCTAGCTTTTCTTCGGGCAGGAGTCCCCTTAGAACAGTGGTTCCCAAACTGGGGGGCGCGACCCCTAGGGGGGCGCGGAGTTATGATAAGGGGGGCGCGGCAAGGCAGGTGTACAGTCAGCCGATTTTTATAGAGATTCGAAAGAGATAAACGGCCGAAACTATCTGCTGCGTTGCTCGGCAGTATTCAGCGCGCACTGCTCAATGTGTGACGCTCTGATCAGTATTCCGCTCTATGAATGTGCGTTCCTTTGAGCTGCTCACAGCCCTTATGAATGTTCCATTCGTGTACCACTTATGCTCAACGGAAAAGCAAAGTCCGCTCAAATAACGCGCAGCGGCGCAGACAAAAAAATGTCGATGTATACTTGTTCCTGTTTGCAATAGCGCCACATACTGCTGTAACCATAGGCGGATTAACCATATGGGCAATTGGGCAAGTGCGGTGCATCGTGCAAATCCCATCTCTTCAACTTAAATTAAAATGCCTCACTTATGTGTGAATTCGCTACAGAGCGTCAGCCTTGCGCTTTCACGTTGTACTTTGCAGGCTGCAGCCGTTGACAATCAAAAAAGGGGCAGAGTGTAAACAAGTGAGTTTGTACGTATTATTTTCTGTTTAAATCCTTATAAAACTACGTAGCTATATACAGTGCTTAACAAACTTATTAGACCACCCGTCAAAAACTTTTTTAGAACTAAAAATTGTAGCAGGGCTCGAAATTGCGACCGTTTTGGTCAAATATGCTCCCAAAATTTAATGTGCGTGACCTCAAATTATATTTGGGAGCGTTTGTGCGAGTGCGAGAAATTGTTGTGGTGCGACTTGGTTTCATTTCTTTACAAAACGTTCGTAAGTCTAACTACTGCACAGACTGCTGTGAGCTGATACAGCGACAGGTTCGCCGTTCTCTCCAACATTACATAACATTTAAACTTCAGCTTTACATTATTTCCTTTAATGCCGATTTTAGATTTTAGCCGTCAATCACTCCCTGACACAAACACTGCGCTGCGCTGAATTAGGAACCGGACGTTTTTTTTTCTCCTCTCACCCAACCTCTGTTCCAGATTTGTACAAACTGCTTTGCAATTAGGGGTGTGTGATATGATGGTTTTTGATTGTGGACAATTAAAAGGTCTCCACAATCTGCTTTTGAAGAAATAAACTATATTTCTTCCTATAGCGCACAATTTGTCAGATACGATTCTGGCGCCTCCGTCTCAGTATACTGTCCAACGTGGCATACACACATCAGATGATAACTCAGCGGCAGAGTTCCACTCTGGCAGGGGCTAATTTCCACTGGGGACACGCTTTTCAAAATCCCGTTGGTGTCCTCCCACTTTCGAATGGTTTTGTTAAAGTTGTCTCTTGTATTGTAGAATGCACGCTCAGCGCCGCCGAGAGTTTCGCGCGACCTTTAAAACGAAACCAAAAGTAAAACGCACACACGCATTCAAAATAAATTTTAATAGCCCGCGTTTAGAGAGCTACTACCCAATTTTCGCAAATTAGGCTACATAACATATCTAAGCTGTTAGTATGTGGGCTATGCCAAGTTGTATAGTCTATAGCTCTGTATTATGCTTGAAAAATTCGGTCTCTATTTGCACTTTGAATATTAAAAGAGTAGCATACTTTGGTTATGGCTGCATTTACGATTAAGAAAGAACTGTATTGGTTATTTTTTGTTATTTATAGTATTGATTCTTTAAAAATGCAGTGGTTGCACCTACAATGGAGAAAATAAAAATCGTATTCATATTTTCATTTATTTGTGTCCCTTGCTTAAGGCATAAAATAAATATATAAAAAAGGCTTTCAGAATCAGCCCGTTTGCTTGTATGCTTTGGCGCATTACTAAAATGAAATTGGGTGCATGGGGGGGCTTGAATTTTTGTTATTATGCAAAAGGGGGGCCCAGCATAAAAAGTTTGGGAACCACTGCCTTAGAACAGGTCTCCAGGCACGCTGTGGTACACACGGATGCCTCCACCACCGGCTGGGGGGCCACGTACAACGGGCAGGCAGTGTCGGGGGTTTGGACGAGCCCCCAGCTACACTGGCACATCAACTGCCTAGAGCTGCTGGCAGTACGCCTTGCCTTGAACCGTCTCAAAGGGCGCCTTCGAGGCAAACACGTGCTGGTCCGTACGGACAACACTGCGACCGTTGCGTACATCAACCGACAAGGTGGTCTACGCTCCCGTTGTATGTCGCAGCTTGCCCGTTCTCTCCTCCTCTGGAGTCAGAAGCATCTGAGGTCGCTTCGTGCCATTCATATTCCGGGGTTGCTCAACCGTGCAGCCGACGAGCTCTCATGAGCTGCGCTTCCCGGAGAGTGGAGACTCCATCCCCAGTCGGTCCAGCTGATTTGGAGACGTTTCGGGGAAGCTCAGGTAGACCTGTTTGCTTCTCCAGAGACGTCCCACTGCCAGCTCTTTTACTCCCTGACCGAGGGTACACTCGGCACGAATTCCCTGGCATGCAGCTGGCCGCAGGGCCTACGCAAATATGCGTTTCCCCCAGTGAGCCTTCTCGCACAGACACTGTGCAAGGTCAGGGAGGACGAGGAGCAGGTCCTGTTAGTGGCGCCTTACTGGCCTACTCGGACCTGGTTTCCAGAACTAATGCTCCTCGCGACAGCCCCTCCCTGGTGGATTCCTCTGAGGAAGGATCTACTGACTCAGAGACGGGGCACCCTGTGGCACCCGCGTCCAGACCTCTGGAAACTACATGTCTGGTCCCTGGACGGGACGCGGAGGTTCTGAGTGATCTACCCCAAGGAGTGGTAGACACCATCACTTCGGCGAGAGCTGCATCCACGAGACATGCTTACGCCTTGAAGTGGAACCTGTTCGTCGAGTGGGCTATCTCAAAAAATGAGGATCCCCGAAGATGCCCGATCGGAGTCGTGCTCACTTTTTTGCATCAAGGGCTGGAGCGTAGGCTGTCGCCCTCCACCCTTAAGGTCTATGTAGCCGCTATCTCTGCAAACCATGACCCCATTGAAGGAAGGTCGGTGGGTAAGCACGACCTGGTCGTCAGGTTTCTCAGGGGAGCGA
Organism: Garra rufa; assembly: GCF_049309525.1. Taxonomy (NCBI): domain Eukaryota; kingdom Metazoa; phylum Chordata; class Actinopteri; order Cypriniformes; family Cyprinidae; genus Garra; species Garra rufa. The sequence continues at coordinate 25,879,997 of NC_133385.1, read as the reverse complement.
GGAGGTTAAATCCTCCTAGGCCCCCCTCCGTACCCTCTTGGGACCTGTCTCTGGTGCTCACAGCACTACAGCGGGTCCCCTTTGAGCCTTTACAGTCAGTCGAGCTGAAGTATCTCTCTAGGAAGACTCTGCTTCTGCTTGCATTGGCCTCCATCAAGAGGGTAGGGGACCTGCAGGCATTTTCGGTCGACGATTCGTGCCTTCAGTTCAGGCCGGCAGATTCCCAGGTAACCCTGAGGCCCCGGCCTGGCTACGTGCCCAAGGTTCCCACCACTCCCTTCAGGGATCAAGTGGTGAGCCTACAAGCGCTGCCCCCGGAGGAGGCAGACCCAGCCCTAGCTTTGCTTTGTCCCGTCCGAGCATTAAGATGCTACGTCGACCGGACGCAAAGCTTCAGGACCTCAGACCAGCTCTTTATTTGTCACGGAGGACGGCAGAAGGGGAAGGCCGTCTCCAAGCAGAGGATGGTACACTGGATAGTGGATGCCATCCCTCCTTCAGGGAACGAGGGTTACATACGTAACCAAGACGTTCCCGAAGTAAAAATTCTATATAGAAATGTATTTTTAAAATCTATTGCACTCTGAAAACATTTACTAAAAATGTGCACACCCCCAGGCCATCCAAGATGGAACAAATTTGGAGAAATTCAGCAGTACATGACTCACCAATGAATCCTCTGCAGAGAATGGGTGCCGTCAGTTCATTAATTAACGTTGTGAAAAGCTACGTGTTTGTTAGAAACAAGTCAACTATCAAAATGTTTTTTTAACTTCAAACGAGTCTTCTATCTATAATATTGCTTCCTCCAATGAAAAAGTCAGAGTCAGGAGAGAAATATGCATAGATTAAGCACCATTTACAAGCATAAACCATAAAAATATGCAGCTTTTAACTTCACAAGATGTTAATTGATGGACTGGAGTGGTGTGGATTAGGGCTGTCACTAACAATTATTTTAGTAATCGAGTATTAACGATTAATCGAGTATTTGAGTATATATATTTATAGCAGCACTAATTAAAATATATAATAGTTTATTTAATTTGTTTATATATTATATACAAATTATTAAAACATTTTAAGATTTCTATTGTTTATTTCATCTCATAAATCAATATATGATAATAGAAATTGTAATTAAATTGTACTATTTATTTGGGTTATGTTTTATAATACTTTAAATTTTGTCATTTGTATAACATACTTTATAGTAAGTATATCATTTATTTACATACATATTATTATACCCTTTTAAGATTTACCATTTAAGCATTATTATTTATTTAATAACATGTTATTAATTTAATATCATTATTATCAAATGGTAATATAACCTTTATTTATTTATTTATTTATTTATTTATTTATTTATTTAATTTTATTTTTAATTATTTAATTTATTTATTTTTTTAGTTATAATTTATTTCAATTTATTTATGAGATATAACTTTCTAATTGTTAGAATTATTTTATCATTATTACTCATTTAATTTAGTTCCATAGTTAACATTAAATTGTATAATCATGTACTTTACTCAATTTCCTAATGATTTTTGGCATAAAAGAAAAATCAATAATTTTGACCCATACAATGTATTTTTGGCTATTGGTACAAATATACCCCAGCGACTTAAGACTGGTTTTGTGGTCCAGGGTCACATATATATATATATATAGTGAAAGCCGAAAGCCCTAGTGTGGATTACTTGATTTTCTTGATTATTATTTTTATCAGCTGTTTGGACTCTAATTCTGACGGCACCCATTCGCTGCAGAGATTGGTGAGCAAGTGATGTAATGCTGTAATGGATCAGAATGAGAGTCCAAACAGCTGATAAAAATGTCACAATAATCCACAAGCAATCCACACCACTCTAGTCCATGAATATACATCTTGTGAAGCTGAAAATCTACATGTTTGTAGGAAACTAAAAAATGAGTCTATAATCCATAATAACACTTTCTCTGGTTAAAAAAAAAAAAAAAAAAAAGTCCATCCCCTGTTGTACTTTCACATCAAAATTTACCAGCATAACAGTTTTGGACTGTTTTTACTTGTAAATGATGCTTATTTCTCTCATGGTTCAGACGAGACAACTTTTCCACTGGAGAAAGCAATATTATGGACAAAGGAATCAATGGTTTAAAGTTAACAGGTTTTCATTTTAATTTCATTTCAACAGATGTGCACGGGACAAATCCAGGTGTGACATATTGGACCTTATTCATGAAACACACATCCATTTCTGTAAAAACATTACATTTGAAGCAACAATTTACGCATTTTTACAAACAATTTAAACAGAAATAAGTTCTGTTTCATGAATGAGGCACACTGTATTTCTATTCCTCACAGTCTTGTTTTTGTTTGTGTCTATTCTGACTAAGGTCTGTAAGATGATGTATCAGAAGTAATTTAAGGCTGATCTAGCCTCATATTTACCATGGCTGAACTGTTTTTCTGCAGTGTACTGACGTCAATTCTCACTGTTCATATGATCCTGGTGTTAGATGCCTCATGTTGACTGTATAGTGCGTTTTACAAACTACAGATTCATAGTAACTAGCATAAAAGCGGTGATGCTAGCTAAATTTTTTATTTGCAGTCGTTTTCAAAAATAACAGCTTTTTCAATAACTCTGGGTTTTAAGACTTGTTTGGCTTAATATAATGTAAATAATGTGTCTAACTGAAATATGTAGTAGACTACCCATGAAAGATTTACATAATTTAAAAAAAATCCACCTCATTTTATGCACTAAGGGGGGGCGCCATTATTTTCGGTGAGGTCAAATGGTTGCACTCTGCCACTACCTGTTGCTATTTTATTTCAACACAACTTGGAATATAAAATACTGATATGATGAACACATCTACTGAAAAAGCTTACAGGTTTATTTTGCAAATTGTGTTGTGGTAAAAAGAGCAACAGGTAATGCCAGTAGCTCACAGAGTGCAACCATTTGATGTCATCAAAATAATGGCGCCCCAAATAGTCCAAAATAAGTATAAAAAAACGATGTGGATTTTTTTTTAAATAACACAGGTCTTTCATGGGTTTTCTACTACATATTTCAGTAAGTGATATCATTTACGTTATATTAAGCCATACAAGTCTTAATACCTAGGGTTCGCTTTAAAAATGTTAGAAATCAATGGATACCAGCAACTCATTGGACACATTTGTGTTCATACAGGTTTGGCAAACTTGAAGGTACATAAATAATGACAAAATAAAATTTTCGGGTGAACAATCCCTTTAACCCAGAGTATTAAGACTGGCTTAATATAATGTAAGGCCATGTTCACACTTGGCGTCTTTTTTGACAAGAAAAAGTTGACAGGTTACAAAAAAATCTGGACGCATTGCGGCAGAGGGCGTCTTTTTGTTGCTATAACAACAGCTGCAACAGCAGCCTATGTGTGGAGCAGAAATGTCGATAAAAGAGGAAGCTGGCTCTTTTCTTTTTTGACATTTTTGCCTTTTATTTGATAGGACAGTATTTAAACAGAAAGCGAAGTGGAAGAGAGAGGTGTGCGAGCCGGGTCTGCGAGCCGGGACTCGAAAAAGGGACGCCCGAAGTGCAACGGCTCTACTGTACATGTCGATGTGCGGCTCAAGAAGCTAGCAATGCTGCACGTCGGTTTTTGAAGTTAACGGGGAGGCGATTCCGGTTCACAACAATAAAATAAAAGTCGACATAACGGCACCTTTCCTATTTTTTCTTGTTGTTATGGAAACGACAGGTCTAGCTACTTGCTTGTCATTAGTAAGCTCTCAAAAAAGTGCTTGACGTAGGGCGTTTTCTTCAAAAAAGTTTAACTTTTTTCAACTTGAAAAGACGCTCTGAGCTGCAGAAAAAGACGCCGGCGGTGGCGTTTAAAAAAGCGCTCAGGACTTTTTTGAAAGGACGGTTTACTCCACAGGGTTATAATGTAAAACAGATGCTGGCAGTTTGAAAAAAGACGCCAAGTGTGAACACGCCCTAAATGATGTTTCTTATTGAAATGTGTAGTAGAAAACACATGAAAGATTTACATTATTTAAAAAATCCACATCATTTTATACATATTTTCGACAATGGGGGGGCGCCATTATTTTCAATGACATGAAATGGTTGCACTCTGTGAGCTACTGGTGCAACCTGTTGCTATTTTTACCGCAATAAAAAAAAATTACTGATACAATGACTTACAGATGCTGATGGATGCAAGCAGAGGTTTAAACCAAATACCATACCATCGATTTTTCTCCACAAGGAGTCTAAACGCCCACGGATATCGAGTGAAATCCGCGCTGAGAAACTCCTTCAGTGGCTACGGCCTCATGACAAGCGTCAACAATTTTACATCCTGCCAGGATGGCATCTAGCATTTTTTGTCTCTGCCGTTTGTAAGCTCTTTTACTAGCTGTGGTCTACTAAAAGCCTCAAAGGCGCCAGGGTTAAAGTGGAGAGAACAAAGACGCGGGTCTTTAGCAAGTTTTATTCGATCACAGGCATCTTCCCATTCTTTTCTCCTCTAGGAAAGCAGTGAAGACTTAAATCGCTTCTCTTGTTGCCATACGACTGAAAATTACAACCAAAATGCGCACAATATGGCATCGTATCAGTATTTTATTTAACAGGTAGCACCAGTAGCTCACAGAGTGCAACCATTTGACGTCATCAAAATAATGGTGCCCCCCATAGTCCAAAATATGTGTAAAACAATGTTTTTAAAAAATGCCTTTCATGGGTTTTCTACTACATATTTTAGTAAGAGGCACCATTTATGTTATATTAAGCCATACAAGTCTTCCATACTATAGAAGTCAATGGATAGCAGCAATTTATTGGTTACCAGGTTTGGAAAAACTTGTGGATGCGTAATTGATGACAAAATGACATTTTTGAGTGAACTAACCCTTTAAGTACTGTAAAAGTGCACTTAGTAATACAGTGATCTTGGATTTTGTACTGACCCCTGTTGGTGTGGAAGAATGACAGGGCATTGCTTTGAGGTTGATATGGTTTTGAACATGCTAGAAGATTCTGAAGTGTGTTGCTTGTCTAATATATATTACAAATACGACAAATCTAATACATATTCACAACAAAAACCATACACTTCCACTTTGACAAGACAAACCGCTGGAGCTGTTTGAGGACGAAACTTTTCACTGATCCAACCACACAAAACTGCTCTCAGATCAGATCTGCCACAAGGCTCGAATGATCCCCGGCTGTGTGTTTAAGGTTTGATTGACTGATAGATGGTGGCAGGGGAAGGATGTGTCCCCGGTTGTCAGTGCCACTCATCATTAACACGTCATCCCACCTGGCTGTTGTTGCTGTCGGTCTCCCGCCTCCATCGGCTCCCTGCGGATCCACCGTCACAGACGTTGTTGTGGAAAGCTGAGTGGGAAGGGCCTCTGCGTTTCATCTCAGGCACAGGCCCTTTGTGTGGTTAGAGGTGTTCTGGGGAAAATGACTCAGCTGACACTGGCAGACATTGTGGTATGAGGCTTGTGCTCTTTTCAGTCACTGTTGTGATTGAGAGATGACATTTTACGCCAGCGATTTAACTTTTAGGATTAAAGACCTGTTATAGAAAGATTAAACTAAAAGTCTTTAGTTGTGTTATTATTGAAGGTTTATTTGTGGTTTGTGAGGGGTGTATTGTCACCCTCTATAGGACTGATGTGGTATCACAACTACAAATTTTGTGTATTCTTGTTGCACACTACTGTTTGAAATATTTATTGTTGAATGATGTGTTGTTTCACATACTGTATTAGTGGAATACAGTGTATAGTGTGCAGTATTTAGTATGTAGACAACAAACAAAAATGGCTATTGTCGCTGTGAGGTATTTACATCTCATGGGTGATCCACTGCAATGTCACTCTCTTCTGTGTAAATAAAGCAGAGCAGCTGATTAACGGGAAAAGAAAAGTTTAATTGCTGAAAGAACGTCTTGCAGAAGGACTGTGAATGTCTTCGTTCATTAGCAAAGACACAGAAAGCACCAAATTAGAGTTGTTCAGTTGTCTAGTCTCATTCTCCACCTGCTCATTTTGTGTTATTTGAACAGGGGAAATAGCAAGGAAATTGGTTGCAGTTTGCTAACTTTGAATGTTGATAGGCTTTAATTCAAAGAGACAATATAATATATAGTTGTATAATCAAAATAAAATATACTATCTAAAATAAACAATAAAAATCTATAGCATAAGCACAGTATGTTTTATTTATATTTATAGTATATACTATTTAGCAAGAAGAAAAAAAAATATATATATATAATTAGTATAAAATTAATTATGAATTATAAATAAAAATTGTACAAAGATATATCTGGAATTTTCTGGAATCAGTTCAGTGTAATATAATATAATATATAGTTATATAATATAAAGAAAACATACAATTTAAAATAAATGAAAATATATAGCATAAGCTATAGCATGTTTTACAGAATGTTTACAGAATATTTTGCAAAAATGGGAAAAAATTGCTTAAGAAAGGATTATGAATAAAAACTAATTGTACAACGATACAATAATATAATATAACATATAATATAATATCATGTATTGTTGAATAAAATAAAGAAAACATAATAAAAACAATAAAAATATATAGCATAAGCAAAGTATGTCTTATTTATATTTACTGTATAGTACAGAATATTTTACAGACATTTAAATATATATATATATATATATATATATATAGCATTTTATATTTTCAATGTTATATATATATATATACATTTATATAGTAGGGATAAATGGTTATATACAAAAAATATATATAAAAATATGGTATAAAAATAATTGTACATTTGCATAAAAAGAAATTATGTATAAAAACAAATTGTACAAAGATATTAAAACAGTTCAATATAATAATATAATATAATATATAGTTGTTTAAAATAAAGAAAACTTAAACACTAAAAATGTATAATATATAATGTAATATAATATAATATATAGTTGTATAGTGTAAAGAAAACATACAATTTAAAATAAATAAAAATATATAGCATGAGCACAGTATGTTTTATAGAATATTTTGCAAAAATGGAAAAAAAAGGGATTATGAATAAACAAATTGTACAACAATATATAAATACTGTACAGTATATCTGGAATATCTGAAATTATTTCAATAAAACAGAATATAATTTAATATAATAAAATATAATGTATGGTTGTATAAAATAAAGAAAATATAATTTAAAATACATAGTAAAAATTGAGGAAAAAAAAGAAAACATACAATTTTAAATAAATAAAAATACATAGCATGAGCACAGTATGTTTTACAGAATATTTTGCAAAAATGGAAAAAAAAAATGCCAAAAATACTTTACAGTATATCTGGATTCAGTTCAATATAATATAATATAATATAATATAATATAATAATATAATGAAATCTAATATATGGTTGTATAATATAAATGAAACATACATTTTAAAATAAACAATAAAAAATATATACCATAAGCACAGTACGTTTTATAAAAATGAAGTATGAAGTATGAATAAAAACAAATTGTACAAAGATATGTAAATACTGTACAGTATATCTGGAATATCTGCAGTCAGTTTAATATCACTGAATATAGCTGATTTTTAAAATTGGACAGGATGTTTTATTCTTTCCTTTAAAACCCTGCTAACCTTTTGCTTTCGAAGCTCCCATGGGAACTTGTTTAATTAAATTAGGTGTTTGACCACCGGAAAACTCTTCCAGCTCTGGAATTTAAAAACACTGACCTAAGATGAAACGAATTTCTACTTCGGAAATGATTGAAACATTTTATATATTTCTGCGGTCTGATCGTATCCACAATATGTGATAATGTCTGCAAAATCCAATTGCTCAACTAAAGGACAGACGGAGGAGGGGACGTCAACAGGAAACTGCCTTCAGCACATTGATTGAGACCCATAATGCTTAGCAATCTGCGAAACGCATGAATCAGAGGTGCTGAACGGTCATTCGATTAAGCCTTAAAATGTCTTTTAAAATTCCTGGCTGGTCAAAGGATGCACAAATCCATAAACTACAATGAGATTTGTATCGATCGATGTGGGTTCTGGTGCTACATAGGCTACAGGAAAAATGTAATAACTCTGTCCAGACTGGACCGATGGGAGACTTGCCAGTTAGAAAAAAAAAATGGATGCTAGTTGTTTTTTAAGTATAAATTTAAGTGTCCAAAAATGTATATTTTATTTTCATTTTTTTTGGGTGCACTGTCTCTTTAAATCTGATTCTTTGGGCATTAAAATCTATGAACATAGTGCATTATTTAGTATGTTATTTGTCGATGATTTCAGGTTTTACTATCCTTCCAGAGACACACACCCAGCTGTATGTATCGCTCTATAGATAGTTAGAACGACCTGTTTCTTTGCTCCCTGCAAGGCCTTTGGGTTACAGAGATAAGACAGTTGCTGGAGGACATGGAAGCAGCTGTGTGTGTGTGTGTAGGAGTCTTGAGGTGACTGTCATTTCACATTAGAGGGTTTGGCTTCTCTGTCCTTCCTGTGATTTTCCTCCCATTTTGCTTGGTATGAGCGTTCTGTGTCTCTTTCTGTGGACAAAACGAACTGAAGCGAAAACAAATCTTTATTGTTTTTTCATCAAATTGTCTTCGCTCAGAGCACGCCGGAGAAAAAGCACAAACGTGTCCCCTCTTTATTATCAGGCTTGATGTAAAGCGGAACTCCATTGTTTCGGGTTTGATGTGAACTGTAAGCGTTTTGTGGCACTCGTGTTGGCAGGTGGTGTAATTGGGATTAGATTGAAAAGCCTTATGGGAGTTGGCAGGTGTGCTCACACAGTAGCTCGGCGAAAATGAAAGAGGAAGACCCGGCCACGTTCATTAACAGTGACCTCCTATTTAGTGGGCATGGAAAGATTGTTGGAACTCAAGCAAGATACAGTGCAGTTGAAGTCAATCTGAGTCTGCAAAATGTTAATTATTTGAACAAAATAAGAGGGATTATACAAAATGCATGTTATTTTTATTTTATTTTTTTAGTACTGATCTGAATAAGATATTTCACATAAGAAACGTTTACATATAGTCCACAAGAGAAAATAATAGTTGAATTTATAAAAATGATGCTGTTCAAAAGTTTACATACACTTGATTCTTAATACTGTGTTCTTACCTGAATGATCCACAGCTGTGTTTTTGTTTAATGATAGTTGTTCATGAGTCCCTTGTTTGTCCTGAACAGTTAAACTGACTGCTGTTCTTCAGAAAAATCCTTCAGGTCTCACAAACTTTTTGGTTTTTCAGAATTTTTGTGTATTTGATGCATTAACATGATGCATTAAGAATCGCTCTGTTGAAAAAAAAAAACAGCATATGCTGGTTAGGTAGGTTTTGATGCTGGGATGCTGGTTTTAGCTGGTTTATGCTGGTCATTTGCCGGTTTATGCTGGTTTTAGCTGGTTTATGCTGTTAATTTGCTGGTTTATGCTGGTCCTTAGCTGGTTTATGCTGGTACTTTGCTGGTTTATGCTGGTACTTTGCTGTCAAGGACCAGCATAAATCAACAATGGACCAGCATAAAGCAGCAAAGGACCAGCTTAAACCAGCATCTCAGCATCAAAACCTACCTAACCAGCACATTTTTTTTAACAGGCCGGGGGGTGAAAACTTTTGAAATGTAAAGATCAGAGTAAATTGAACTTATTTTGTCTTCTGGAAAATATATAAGTATCTTCTGTAGCTTCTGAAGGGCAGTACTAAATGGACAAAAATATGATATTTAGGCAAAATAAGAAAAATATAAACATTTTAATTCTGTTCAAAAGTTTTCACCCCTCAGTTGAGTCCCTCAGTTGTCCTCAGTGTGAAAAGATGGATCTCAAAATCATACAGTCATTGTTGGAAAGGGTTCAAATACATAAAAATGCTGAAAAACCACAGAATCTGTGGGACCTGAAGGGTTTTTCTGAAGAAACAACCCTGCTGAAAAAACAGCTAAAACCAGCCTAGGCTGGCTGGCTGGTTTTAGCTGGTCAGCAGGCCAGGAAACATCATTTATGTGAAATATCTTATTCAGGTCAGTACTAAATAAAAAAACAACATGCATTTTGTATGATCCCTCTTATTTTGGTAAAATAAAATTTTTGTAGATTCTACAAGGTGTATGTAAACTTTTGACTTCAGCTTTATGTATTATTACAGTGTTTTTGTGTCTCATTTCCTGTTTCCTTGTAAACTGGTATAGATTAAAAATAGTAGACATCATATTATTTATCAGTGCTTACAAAGAAACAATTATTGGATATTTTGGTGCATATATATGATTACCTGATCAGTTTTCATGTGGATTGTGGCGCTGAGGGGAGTTTGTCCTGAGTCCTGAGGGGGCGATAGAGTTTATACGTCTGTAGCTGTAAACAGGATGCACTTTTTTTTAGGTTATATAGCTACAAACATGCTGACAGTTTAACTAACTTTAACTTTAGAAGAAGACTGTTGACAGTAAAGCATATTTTTACAGTGTATCATGATTTGTGTTGTTTGTTTGTGGTGGACCAGGTAAAAACTGGGACCTGAGCGCCGCTCTCAATGACTATGAGCAGCTCCGGCAAGTTCACACTGCCAACCTGCCCCACGTCTTCAATGAGGGCCGTTACTACAAGCAGTCGGAGCGTAGCAGCACCCCGCAGCACATCAGCAAGCCTGAGCAATGCCCCCAGAAACAAGAGGACAACACTCAGGGTGAGCAGAGCTCTCTGACAGTACCTTCTGTTGAGATTTATTGTTGTTTTTGCTCTATATTTTCTTCTATATCGATTTAAAGTTGGAATGAAATGAAAAACATGTGTTTTTTTTCTATGATTCATTTCACTCAGATGTGTGCTATAAATATGGATAAAATGATCTGTCGCTATTCCAATTTATTGCTATTGTAGTAATATGCAGAGAACAAGTATAAGTTAGCCATTTGTTGGTTGATTTCCCTGAGAATTTCAGTCAGCCCGACAACAACATCAGCTCCACCAATGGCGTGAGTGTGGGGTGGAGCTATCTGTTTTTCTGACCAATGAATGCAGTTTAGTGGTGGCGCAAAAATTACACCCTTCACTTTTCAACTGGTTAATAAACAATTTTCTGTAGTATTAGATCATATTAGCATTTAAGACAACATTGGTAATGCATTTAAACCATTTAATGTAATTTTTAAGATTAAGAAAAATAATATTTTATGGGAAGCTGGGCATTTTATTGATTGGGTTTTGATTAAATTTGATTTAGTTCTGAAAAGTTCTGAAAAGAACTTCTCAAAAATATTATTGGTTAGTATGTTTTTTTTTTCTTGCGCATGTGAGCATGACTTTGTTATATCAGAAGGAAAAGAAGTAGAAAATGTTTTAATAATTAGCATATTTTCTTATTTAAAAATTATTTGTTTGTCTTATTAACATTAAAAGACCTGGAACATTTAAAAAAATATATATAATATAACATATAACATAATATAATAATAAAAATATTTTTTTTAATGTTTTTTTATATATATATAATTAAGATATATTAATTTATTATATTTTTGAAATAAATATTTATTTTTTTGAAAAATATTCATTGATTTATTGTCTATTAATGATTCATAAACATTAGAAGGCCTGAATCATTTATTTAGAAAGTAAATGCAATGTTAAGTATTATTTACAAAAGTAGAAATGGTTTTGGTATTTATGTATGTATATAATTATTTATTGATTTATTCATTCATTTATTGTGAGGTTATGATTCATAGACAATAAAAGACCTGGGACATTTATTGAGAAAATAAATGTTAAAAATTGTTTAAAAAATGATTTTCATAATTAACATATTCCATTTATTATTCGATTTTTGAAAATAATTTATTTATTTGAAAAATATAGATTAATTGATTGATTGATCAGTTGATCAATTGACTTTTACTGATTCATAATCATTAAAAGATCTGGAGCATTTATTTAAAAAGTAGATGCAATTTTATTTATTTATTAGAAATTGTTTTCATAAAAACAGATTTAATTTATTACTGTATTTTTGAAAAACATTTATTTATTTGAAAAATATGGATTGACTGATTGTCTTTTAATGATTCATAAACATTAAAAATGGAAATAAAAAAAATAAATGGGTTTCATAATTAGCAAATTTTCTTATTTTTAAAAACATTTATTTATGTATGTAATTGATTGATTGATTCATTGTAAAGTGATGATTCATAAACAATAAAAGACATGGAAAGTAAATACAATTTGAATTATTACTTACTTATTACTCATTCATTCATTCATTCATTGTGCAGTGATGATTCATAAGCAAGGCCAGGAACATTTGTTAAGAAATAAATAAAAGAAAAAAGTATTTTGATTTCTCATCTCTTTCCACTCTCTCTCTGTCTTCCAGAGAAGCGTCTGTCCCGGGGCATTTCCCATGCCAGCTCTGCCATCATGTCTCTGGCCCGGCTGCAGGTGTCAGGGGATTGTGCCAGGGAGCAGTTCCCCCTGGAGATGCCCATCTACACATTCCAGCTGCCCGACCTGAGCGTGTACAGCGAGGACTTCCGCAGCTTCATTGAGCGTGACCTCATTGAGCAATCCACCATGGTGGCCCTGGAGCAGGCCGGTGAGCCCCAAACGCTGAATCCGAGACCTTGCCCCTTCACTGCAGTGATGGCAAACACAGATTTATGATCAGAACTAATGTCAGCTTAGATTGCATAACTCGATTGCTAGAGTCAACGTAACACAGCAGCGACAGAATTAAACTAATCCCTCATCTTAGATCAACAGCAAAGTCAAGCGGACTGAAAAACACAGACCATACAACAAAGCTCATGATAACACTCAAATTTAGGATTTAAAGGATACATCAGTCTCAAAAATACAATTCATGCATGTAGTACAATCAAAATGTATATGCAGAAAAACAATATGGGTCAGAGACATTTATTTATTTCGTTTATTTAGTTTGTTTATATATTTAAACTTATCAATAATATTTACATATTTTGTCAAAATGTTATATTTTGTGCACCTAGTTTTTTAATTTGTAATTCATTTACATAACATTTCCATCATCATTTTTTCAGGTTAGTTAAAAAAAAAAGAAATTGAACAAAAAAAACTTACAAAATATAAATTAAATATAACAAAAAATATAACAAAAAACAGGAAATTATATAATTTCATCAGTTTAGGTTTGTTGTTATTATTATTAATAATGGTAGTATATTATATTATAATTTAAATTGATATAACACATATTTTATTATTTTTAAACTTATAATTTAAATTAAAATAAAACTTATTTTTATTATTGTTATTATTGCTGCGGTTGTTGTTATTATACATTTATAATTACAATTTAAATGTAATTCTTTTTTATTTTATACAATTATTTAATTGTTTTTATATTTATTATTATTATTATTGCTGCAGTTGTTATTATTCATTTATAATTACAATTACAATTTAGTTATTTTTTATTGTATAAAATTATCTATTATTTTTAATTTTATTAATTTATTATTTTATTATTATTTTTAATTATTTTTATAAAATCATATAATTAATTATTTTTAATTACTATTATTACTATTATTGCTGCAGTTGTTATTATGATTTATTTTAAATTTTGTTGTTATTATTTATTTATAATTACAATTTTAATGTAATTGTTTTTTTCTAAAATAATTTAATTAATTATATTTACATTTCATTATTATTTTTATTGCTGCAATTGGTGTTATTATTCATTTATAAGTACAATTTAATTGTAACCGTTTTTTATATTTTTTTAAATTATTTAATGTATTATTTTCTAATTTTGATATTATTATTATTATTATTATTGCTGCGGTTTTTGTTATTATTCATTTATAATTTAAATAAAAATTTTAGTATTTTTCATTTCATAAAATAATTTAATTAATTATTATTTTTTTATTATTATTATTACTATTATTGCTCCAGTTGTTGTTATAATTATTTATTTATAATTACAATTTTAATTTAATTAAAATTTAATTTATGAAATTATTTAATTAATTATGTTTTAATTGTATCATTATTATTATTGCTGCTGCAGTCGTGTTATTATTCATTTATTTATTTCATTACAATTTTAATTTAATTATTTTTTATTTAATAAAATTATTTAATTATGTTATAATTTTATTATTATTATTATTGCTGCGGTTGTTGTTATTCATTTATAAGTACAATTGAATTTTAATATTTTTTTATTTTATAAATTATTTAATTACTTTTCAATTTTATTATTATTATTATTATTGCTGCAGTTGTTATTATTTATTTATAATTACAATTTAAAATAATATTTTTTTATTTTATAAAATAATTAATTTAATTTTTTTTTATTATTATTGTCATTATTATTAAATATAGTGTTTTTTTATTTGCTTGATTTTTTTAAATTATTAAAATGTGTACCCTCACATGTATTCAAGGTATAAGAAAATGTTATTTACTTAATAGTTAATGTACCACCACATGTAATTTTTTGACTTATTAAATGGAATTTACAAAACCATATGAAAGATTTAAACCAGATTGTTAATTAGCCAAAGATCAAGTATTGCAAGGACGCATTTCCAATCTGTGCAAGCTTAATACTTTAGCGAAATGCTAACAGGTTGGACATGGCCTCGGGGCTTTGGAAATGCTTTTGGACTGTGGGAGGAAGACCCTGTCCCAAAGGGAGGGCAGAGGGGCTGAGGGTGGAGGTGCTGACGTTCACCCGCGGTGAGCTTCACCAGCTCCAGAGAAAAGAGTGGGCGAATGGTCAGTGCCCAGTTCAAACCGCCTCAGGGCCAAGAGCTGCAGAGGGCCGCTTATTCTTCCACTGCATGCCAGGAAAAAACTATGTGTAGTGAGCTATGCATGTTAACTAAGCTAAACAAAAACATATAGTTTCAGAATCCAAAATTAACAAAAAAAAATCACAATCAGGAACCACCAAATAGGGCCTGTGACGATCAAACAAAGATAATTGGCAGTATGACTAGTAACTTTTTTTTTAAGTTTAAGGTTGATTTTAGTTTTAAGAGTGTCTAATCCATGTTTAAAGTTAATTCTGTGTGTTTTAACTGCTCTTTAGGTCGTTTAAATTGGTGGTCCACCATGTGCACCAGCTGTAAGAAGCTACTACCATTAGCGACAACAGGAGATGGCAACTGTCTTCTTCATGCAGCTTCTTTAGGTAAGACTTTCTGAATTCACTTTCATTCTCAAATGTCACATGTGTTCTATGAACACCTGCAACATCTGGACAAAAGAGAAGCGTTCGGTCTCAGATTTCATGTGATGTTCCTTTAAATAGAAACATTCCACCATTGTATGTTTCTCTCTAATATGGAGTCGTTTATCTGGTTTATCTGTGTTTTTCAGGAATGTGGGGCTTCCATGACCGGGATCTGGTGCTGCGGAAGAGTCTGTATGCCATGATGAAGAGCGGAGCGGAGAGAGAAGCTCTGAAGAGGAGGTGGAGGTGGCAACAGACTCAACAGAACAAAGAGGTTAGCAACTAACACACAAAATATACGTAAAGGGTTAGTTCACCCAAAAATGTAAAAACTGTCATTAATTACTTACCCTAATGTCGTTTAAAACTCGTAAGACCTTCAGTCATCTTCGGAACACAAATTAAGATATTTTTGATGAAATCCGAGAGCTTTCTGACATTGCATAGACAGAAACACAACATTTGATTTTTTAATTTGTGAAACAAATAGAGAATATTGTTTTTTTTTTTTCGTGTGTGCTGCTCAACCATTTCCATTTCCATTTCCAATGTCTACATACAAAACGAAGCAGACATCTCGGCGGGCCAGCGCCCCGCTGTGGTCGCTGCCCCGTCTGACATGGACACAGAACTCTCGGCTATGCTCCTCCGAGCCGCCAGGGGGATTGGCCTGGAGGTGCCGCCGGCCGATCCCTCTAGGCTGGACGATTGGTTCCTGGGGAGGGCGCCTGCGGCACCGCCGCGCCCTTCCCCCGTTCCATTCTTTCCGGAGGTGCATGAGGAGCTGATTAAAACATGGCGGGCGCCTTTTTCATCTCGCCCGCGCTCCGGCTCCTCCTCCCTCGCCACCCTCGATGGCGGGGCAGCCCGGGGATACGAGTCGGTTCCCCAGGTTGAGCGCGCTGTCGCGGTGCATTTATGCCCGCGTGGCGCTGCCACCTGGCGGGACCGGCCGCATCTACCCTCCAGAGCGTGTGAGCACTCGTCCGCTCTCGCGGGCCGCGTGTATCGCACTGCTGGACAGGCTGCTTCCGCCCTGCACGCCATGGCCACCTTACAGGTCTACCAGGCGCAGGCACTAAAACAACTGCACGAGGGTGCATCAAGAAGTGATGCAGGAACTCCGTGCCGCCACCGACTTTGCCCTCCGGGCAACGAAGGTCACGGCACGGTCTCTTGGTCAGGTGATGTCCACGGCCGTGGTCCAGGAGCGACATCTATGGCTCAATCTGGCGCAGATGGCAGACGCCGACAAAGCCCGCTTTCTCGACGCTCCCATCTCCCAGAGCGGCCTATTCGGCGACACTGTCGAGGACTTTGCCCAGCTGTTCTCGGCAGTCCAGAAGCAGACGGAGTCCATCAAACACATCTTGCCCCGCCGCAAAGCTACCATCCCGCCGCCAGTGGCCCAGTCTCCGCCTGCCCGTCGCCGAGGGCGCCCCCCCGCGGCCCCCAAGAAACCAGCTCTTACACCTGCTGAGGCCCACGATGCCAGGCTGGCGGCCCGGCACAGAGTTGGCCGCGGGAGAAACACGGGCAACCCGGAGGTGATGGAGATTGCTCTTCGGAGGACGATGACATCAGCACCCCCGCTCCCAGTGGAGGGCCGGGAGCCACTGTGTATTCAAATACCGCTGCCGCCCCACCATGGTCACGTCGGTCAATGTTCCCTTGATACCCCTGGCGACTCGGCTTCAGCTTCCCAGCCCCTCGCGGTGGTTGATACGGACGGTATGTCTCGGCTATGCGATTCAGTTCGCCAGGCGTCCGCCCAGGTACAGAGGCGTCCTGTTCACTACTGTCCATTCGGACACGCATGCCGCTGTCTTGCGCGTGGAGGTCGCAGTCCTACTGGCGAAGGATGCGATCGAGCCTGTCCCTCCAGCTGAGATGAAGTCAGGGTTCTACAGTCCCTACTTCATCGTGCCCAAAAAGAGTGGTGGGATTAAGACCCATCCTGGATCTCAGAGCCCTGAATCGGTCCCTTCTCAGGCTGCCGTTCAAGATGCTCACGACGAAGCCCATGTTAACATGCATTCGTTCCCAGGATTGGTTTGCAGCCATTGACCTGAAGGACGCGTACTTTCACGTCTCGATCCTTCCTCGTCACAGACCCTTTCTACGGTTTGCCTTCGAAGGTCGAGCGTATCAGTACAAAGTGCTTCCATTTGGCCTGTCCCTCTCTCCCTGCGTCTTCACGAAAGTCGCAGAGGCAGCCCTGACCCCTCTTTGGCAGTCGGGCTTTTGCATCCTCAACTATCTCGACAACTGGCTTCTCATAGCACACTCGCGAGACCTGTAATGCGAACAGAGGGACCTGGTGCTTCAGCACCTCAGCCATCTGGGCCTTCAGGTCAACCGAGAGAAGAGCAAACTCTCCCCAGTGCAGAGGATCTCTTTTCTCGGTGTGGAGCTGGACTCGATCAATATGACAGCCCGCCTCACCAACGAGCGCGCGCAGTCAGTGCTGAAGTGTCTGGACTTATTCAGACACAAGACAGCGGTCCCTCTCAAAACATTTCAGAGGCTCCTGGGGCATATGGCAGCTGCGGCCGCTGTTACGCCGCTGGGCTTGCTTCATATGAGACCACTTCAGCGCTGGTTACACGATCGAGTCCCGAGACGGGCATGGCACCGTGGCACACTCTGGATTGGCGTTTCCCTGCAGTGTCGCCGCCTATTCAGCCCGTGGTCAGTCCCTGCCTTCCTTCGGGCCGGGGAGCCTCTGGGGCAGGTGTCCAGGCATATCGTGGTTTACACGGATGCCTCCACCTCGGGTTGGGGTGCTGTATGCAACGGGCAAGCAGCATCGGGCTCTTGGACAGGACCTCGACTGCAGTGGCACATCAATTGCCTCGAGTTGTTGGCTGTGCTTCTGGCCCTTCGTCGCTTCCGATCGATGTTTCGTCAGAAGCACGTGCTTGTTCGAACTGACAGCACAGCGACTGTGGCGTATATCAATCGCCAGGACAGTCTCCGCTCTCCTCGCATGTCACAACTCGCCCGCCATCTGCTCCTTTGGAGTCAAACGTGGCTAAAATCGCTACGTGTCATTCACATACCAGGGGAACTCAACCGTGCAGCGGATCAGCTCTCACGGCAGTCCACCCACCCTGGAGAATGGCGACTCCACTCCGAGACAGTCCAGCTGATTTGGAGTCATTTCGGCCAGGCTCAGATAGATCTGTTCGCCTCCCCCGAATCCTCCCACTGCCAGCTCTTTTACTGCCTGACCGAGGCTTCCCTCGGCAGAGACGCGCTGGCACACAGCTGGCCTCCGGGGCTCAAGTACGCCTTTCCCCCATTGAGCCTCCTTGCACAGACCCTGTGCAAGATCAGGGAGGACGAGGAGAAGGTCTTGCTGGTTGCGCCACACTGGCCCACCCGGACCTCGTTTCCAGAACTCATTTCCCTCGCGGCAGCCCCTCCCTGGAAGATCCCCTTGAGGAAGGACCTTCTTTCACAGGGGATGGGCACAATTTGGCACCCGCGCCACCAACCTGTGGAACCTGCATGTCTGGCTCCTAGACGGGATGCGTCAGACCTCGCCGGCCTTCCCCAGGCCGTCAGAAATACCATCACTCAGTCCCGAGCTCCCTCTACGAGGTAGGCTTACGCACTGAGGTGATGTCTGTTCGTTGACTGGTGTTCCTCTCGAGGAGACGACCCACAGAGATGCACGATTGCAGTTAGCACCTGTTATACAACTTCTCAAACATACAGTTTTAATTTATTTACATATTAAAACTATCCTTACCACTACTTTTTTCCAGCACCTCATATTATGCTAATATGGTTTTAGCGGTAGTTTTGCTTTGTTTACATAGGCTTGTTTCTTTTCAGTCCTCGATTTGTTTCTTTAAGTGCCTACTTAGATATTACAAGCACAATATATGCACTTCCTACAAGTAGTTTGGTCAGAATGCATCTGCCAAGTGTGTAGTTGTAAAGCATAAACACTAGCCTGCAGTTCATAATGGCTCTCCCCATAAACACCTCTGCAGATTAGCTTGTGCATTTCCTCCACATCTTTTAGTGTAAGTGCTTATTGCTGTTACAGCATACCGGAGGACAGGAAATCAGCAGTATGATCGATAGCAAATCCTTGAATTCTTTATTAGCTGCACTGTTTTCATTGTCCTAAAGGCCCGGAGCTCTTGAATCAGCTTCTGCTGAACGAACCAGTGATTAAAGTCGTATGAAATGAGTGGGTGCGGATGGAGTGGAAATGTTTGTGAGAGGTGGATGGGAGCAAGCGAGTGGGTGTGTTTTCTATAGAACTTGTGCATATTGATGCCATTGAGATAAAACACACTATAAAATTGAAAGAAAGTGCATGTACAGAGGAAAGGATTTAAATTTGTTAAATACGTTGAGAGGTTTTCGCTTTATGTTTATGCAACCTCCTGCTTTTCCATTTACTAATGAAATGTTTTAACTTGATGTACGTGTGCCGTCAAAAACAAAAAAATATGCAAACTGCCATATAATGAAAAATCTTGTAGCCATTTAATTTTTTTCATGTTACTAATAGAAGCTATGTAAAATAAGAAATTATTTTTAAAAACCATCTAAAAATCACAATAATTAAAAATATATATATTTTTAATAATTTCAAATTAAAATATAAATACAGAAAATTATTATAAAAAAACATCTAATAAATAATTACACAATTTAATTACTATTATAAATATAATACAATTAAATTCTTATAAATGTTTTAAATTAACTTTTTTCTTTTAGGACACATCAGTTTTTATCATTATTAAAAATACTAAAAAGAGTATTAATTAAAACATTTATTATTTATTATTACATTTAAAATCAATGTTTTATTGGAATATTTTTATGGATTCCCCCTGGTGTTACTAATAAAACCTACATAAAATAGGAAATTATTTACATAAAATAAAAAATAATCTAAAAATCCCAATAATGTTTTAAGAATGTATTACATTTTCCTAAATATTCTGCATAATATTAATACATAAAACAACTAAATAATGGAATAAATAATAAAAACAATTTTTATTTTTAGATAATAAATGATATTTGTAATCTATCTGTCTTTCTATCTATGACACAGTAATACAAATATTTCTGTAATATAAGCATAATATACCTACCAAAAATACAAATAAGAGTATTAAGTAAAAATGGTATTATTTATTATTAAATTTAAAATTAATGTTTTATTACATTATTTTTATGTATTAAGTAGCCATTTTTTTTTTTGTCTGGTGTTACTAATAAAATGTATGTAAAATAAGGCATTATTTTTTAAAATCATATAAAAAATCACAATTTAAAAAAATGATTAAATTTTTCCAAATACTATGCATACTATAAATACAGAAAATTGCTACAAAAAAATGTATTAGTAAACAAAAATTCTAATAATTATGTATACAATTTAATTATCATTATAAAATTATACAATTAAATTATTATACATTTTTAAAATGTATCTATCTGTTTTTCTATCTACGACACAGTATAAATACAAATATTTCTATAAAATAAGCATAATATACCTACAAAAAATACTAAAAAGATTATTAATTAAAACATTTATTATTTATTATTACATTTAAAATCAACACCCCCGGTGTTACTAATAAAACCTACATAAAATAAAAAACATATCTAAAAATCCCAATAATGTTTAAAGAATGTATTACATTTTCCTAAATATTTTTCATAATATTAATACAGAAAACGACTAAATAATGGAATAAATAATAAAAACAATTTTTATTTTTAGATAATAAAATAACATCTAAAAAAAAACTAAAAAGAGCATTAATTGAACATTTTATTATTTATTATTACATTTGTTTTATTATTTTTTGTATTTATTTTTTTAAATATTACTTTTTATTATTATTAAACATTTTATTTTAATTTAAAAACTTTCTAATAAACATCTAGAAAAAATTCTAAAAACAGTATTAATTAAACATTTTATTGTTTATTATTAAAAATAAAATTGTATAATAAATTACATACTTAATGAATAAATAAATTACATTTATTAAATTATTTTATGTATTTGTTTTTATTTTTAAAATACAGATTTTGTTATTATTACTTCATTATAACATGAAATATAAATAAAGTATTGATATTATATTATTATTATATATCATTATTTATATTTCTTGAGTTTAATGGGATTTTAATAAATATAAAAAACATTCTAATAAATATCTAGAAGAAATACTCAAATGAGTATTATTTAAACATTTTATTGTTTATTATTACATTTAATATACATATTGTTTTATTAAATTATTTTTGTCGAATTATTTTTATTTTTTAAATATATTTTTATTATTGTAAAAATTAAAATTCTATATAAATTCCAATAAATATCTAGAGAAAATACTAACATAAATTAAACATTTTATTGTTTATTATTACATTTATATTTGTTTTTATAAATTAAATCATTTATGTTTTTTTTATAAATTGTTTTGTAAATTATTTTTATGTATTTTGTTTTATTTGTAAAATATTATTTTGTATATTTTTTACTTCATTATATAATGAAATATAAATTAATTATTAATATTGTATTATTATATATCTAATTATGTTATGTCTTGAGTTTAATGGGTTTTTAATAAATATGAAATATTGATTTGTGATCTGAGTAAAGGCAGTTTTGAATTTCTATAAAATATGCATAATATACCTACAAAGAAAGACAAAAAAGAGTATGCTATTATTTATTATTACATTTAAAATGAACACTATATTCAATTATTTTAAGTTTTTTTTTTAAATATTATTTATTCATTATTACTAAAAATGATTTATAATGAGCACAGGCAGTTTTGACGGGACATTTAAAATGGAACATCCCTAAATAATGTCAAGGGAAAACATTGCAAGTAGAGTTGTGGGAAATGTTATCAATCAGCGATATATTCTCTGTGTCTGTAGTCGGGGCTGGTGTACACCGAGGAGGAATGGGAGAGAGAGTGGAACGAACTGCTGAAGCTGGCCTCCAGTGAGCCACGCACACACTTTAGCAAGAACGGCAACTCCAGCGGAGGGTAATGCTCACCCACACAAACACACTTGCATCTTGTTATGTCACATTCACTTGTCTTTCCATTCCCACCTACTGTATAGATGTTTAACTACAAAACACTTCCTCTTATGCAAATCGTGTAACCATTTACAACAATAGGTTTACATCAAATGCTACAAAAAACATCAGCCTCCTACGCACATTTACCCATCATAACACACGCATACACACGTTACTATAAACATAACCAGTCATTTTTTTGTTATTCCCCATTCAAAACAATACAAGTGACACGTCTTGGGTATTCTCTAGTCTTTGAAAAGGTCTATAGAATACCATTAAAGGGACTTTGAAATAATGCACATAATTAGAATGTTCATCAGCCAATCAAATTCAAGCACCGGCCTGTAGTATAATTAAGCAATAAGGTACGAGAGGCCTCAAGCACCTTATTGCTTTTATAAAATGGTTACCACAAAATACATATATTAAAATCAAAAATATATATTAATTTATATATATTAGGTTGTACATTTTCATAAAGTGAAATCATTAACTGCCTTCCGCTGTAAAAAGTAGTCCCTAACTGCAACAGCTGTGTTACCGTTGCTAAGGGTGGTTGCTAAGGGGGCTCAATGATACACAAAACCGTTGAGTGAAGCGGTCCTAGCAGTGCCGTATCATGAATACGACACAGCTGCTGACCAATCAGGATCGAGGAATGGAACTAACCGTTTTATAATAACCAGTATGTCATAGGTAATGTGCAATAATTTCCACTTCAAAGTTGGAAAAAAATGCAGTTAAACTGAACTATGGGATGTCCCAGCTACAGATCCCACAGACCCCCTCACACTGCACTCAGACTGCCATTAGAGGCCACTAGAGATTCTCCATTCAGGATCCTCACTTAACACATGACCTTTAGATGGACACTATGCCATTAGACAAAACACAAACAACCCATCAAGAATCTTCTTTTGCAATTTGAGGGACTGTTGTAATGCATGGAGAAGAATGCAGTGATGTTGATCTTATTTTGTGGTTGGAAAATTACTTTGTTTTCATTTAAATGTGTGACACTGCCACCTGGTGGCAATAGTTGGCGTGTTACATTATATTTGGCTTTATTCAGAATAGCATACTGCCATACTGTGACACTGTGAAGCAGGGACGGATTACGGGTCCTCCTAGCCCTTGTTTCACTTACTAATTTTAGTACTTAATCTTATTTCAGTTTGTTGCTAAGGCAAAGTTTGTTAATGCAGTGTTACTTTAATATTATTTATGTACTATTATAGTTTTTATGAAGATTTTGAATTAGTGTTTTTATATTTTAATTTGTGTTTAATTCATGTTAAATGCTTTAGTCATTTTTATTATATTTTATTTATTTTTATTTGAGTTTTAGTTTTGTTTCACCTCCTAATTTTAGTAGTTCTGCATATTCCAGTTTGTTGCTAAGGCAACATTTCTAATTTTCATTATTTTGTTTAATCCAGTATTTATATTTTATTTAATAAAAAAAAAAAAAAAAACTTCATATATTATTTTTGGGACCATACGTTGAAAGTCAATAGGCCCCAATGCAGTGTTACTTTAATATTATTTATATACTATTATAGTTTTTATGAACATTTTAAAATAGCATTTCTCTTTATATATTAGTTTTTTTGTTTTGTTTTTTTATTCATGTTACATATTTAATATTTGTATATGTAGTCGTTTTTATTTTTTATATATATTTTTATTATATTATTATTATTATATTATTTTATTTGTATTTTTATACAAATTTCTTACGCTTTTTATTCAGCATTTCTCTTTAATCTTTTTTATATGTTGTAGTCTTTTTATGTTTTTATTCTATTATTATTTATTATTTATTATTCTATTATTTTATTATTTTATACGCTGTAGTACATACATTTACATGTACATACTATTAAAGTTCTATGAACATTATAACATTTTCCTTTATATTTTAGGTTTTATTAAAAAAATTTATTCATGTTACATCATATATATATATATATATATATATATATATATATATATATATATATATATATATATATATAATTCTTATTTTTTATTTGCTGTAGTCATTTTCATTTTCATTTTTTATTTGAGTTTTAGTTTTGTTTTACTTGCTAATTTTAATACTTAATCTTATTCCAATATTTGTATTATATTTTATTTCAGCTTCATTAAAAAAAAAATATATATATATATATATATATATTTATTTATTTTTTTACTATAGAATGAAAGTCAATAGGCCCCAATGCAGTGTTACTTTAATATTATTTATATACCATTATAGTTTTTATGAACATTTTAAAATAGCATTTCTCTTTATATATTAGTTTTTTTGTTTTTTTTATTCATGTTACATATTTAATATTTTTATATGTAGTCGTTTTTATTTTTTTATATATAGTTTTATTATGTTATTATTTTATTTGTATTTTTATACAAATTTCTTACGCTTTTTATTTAGCATTTCTCTTTAATCTTTTTTATATGTTGTTTTTATATGTTGCTCTTTAGTCATTTTTTTATGTTTTTATTCTATTATTATTTATTATTCTATTATTTTATTTTTTTATACACTGTAGTCATTTATATATTTTTTTAAATTAATTTTTATTTGAGTTTTAGTTTTGTTTCACTTGCTAATTTTAGTACTTATTAATCTTATTCCAATATTTATATTATATTTTATTTCAGCCTCATTTAAAAAAAAAATATTTATTTATTTATTTATTTATTAATGAAAGTCAATAGGCTCCAATGCAGTGTTACTTTAATATTATTTATATACTATTATAGTTTTTATGAACATTTTAAAATAGCATTTCTCTTTATTTTTTATTTTATTTTTTAATTCATGTTACATATTTAATATTGTTTATATGCTGTAGTCATTTTTATTTATTTTTATATTTTTTATTCTATTATTTTATTTGTATTTTCTTAAGTGTTTCTTACGCTTTTTATTTAGCATTTCTCTGTAATTTAGTTTTTATTATTTTTTTGTTATATATAATGTTTGAAAGAACTAGTATTCAGAATATACTGTATAATGTAGTGTGCAGAAGCAGCTTGTATTAATTTTGAAACAGTCTTAGTTTTGACACAAGTATGATTCCGATTTTTCAGAAATTTGTCCTTCGAATCCCTAACCGTGGAACTGGAAACACTCGGCTTAAATATTTCCTTTCTTAGTTTGACATACAGAGACAATCATGAGTAAACCACTTGTAGGCCGATTCCTGTAAAAGTGTAACTGTGTGCTTCTGTGCTGTTTTCAAAACATTTCTTTGTTTGTTTGAGTATTCCGACCAGCCCCGCATAGCAACACTGGCTCAGCCAATAGTGTACATTTGGAGTGTTTGTTCGACCAATGGCAGAGAGGGGAAGAGTTTGTTTTGGTAACCTGTTTGAAAACAGTCTATATTTTCACGGTTCCATTTAGTGACGCTGGTGCAGCAGAAAATATTTCACCTTTAACTGAGCGTGTGTCAACCAGTACAGTTGATCTCAGGTCACAGAACAGCGTAGTGGAAACTCTGCGCTGGCTGGTTTGCTTTCTTCTCTCAGTAGTGTCAACTGAAGCGCTGCGGTCGAAAGAGTTTCGACCAAATCTTGCTTTAGGAGGAAACTTACCCCTTACCTTTAATCTGCCTTCTGAAGTCGCGCTGACTGGAAGTGAAAGCATCAACCGCCAGGTCTCCGGTCATGCCTCAGTCTTCTAGATTGGAAAATATAGCTTCCTGTTTTTCTCAGAGCGATTAGGGTTGTGTCTGCTCTCACAATAGTGAGCTAAATATGAACTGGTTCCTTTTTTTGACATGTGTAAAAAGAAACAAAAGATTCAACTGTAAGTCTAATGCAGTATTTTAAAAGTCTAGTACAGTTTTTAACTTAACGGATGCATTAATAAATCGCTCTGCATGATGAAGAATAATCCAGTTAGTGCATGAAGGATATTAGTTGGAAAGGTTTGCCTATTAAAAAGCTTTTTATGTGTTTGGCTGCATTGCCGCAATGGAAAAAAGAAGGTTTTTATTATGCTGGCCTCTCGCAATATGATGAGCATGTTAAGACCAGAAGCTTTCTTCTTAACTCCTGCATTAATACTGTAGGCGATATATTTAATTTTGTAATTTTGTAACACAGTTAAGTACAATATTGTTATATAAGGGTCATTCTACAGAATTGGTGATCAGAGTTGGAAACATCTTTTTTCCACAAATTTTGTATGTATGCAAATTGTAAAATATATAAGGTACACATTTCTAGTAATTGTGAAATTAATTCTTATATTGTATTTTCAGTAAGTTTTAGAATATTTGTCCTCTCCCCAGATTTGTCACTCCATCTTTTCAGACTGAGGACAACTGAGGGACTCATATGCAACTATTACAGAAGGTTCAAACACTCACTGATGCTTCAGAAGGAAACACGATGCATTAAGAGCTGGGGTGAAAACTTTTGAACAGAACGAAGTGTGTGTATTTTTTATTGTTTTACCTAAATGTAATTTTTTATTTATTTTTTTTCACTTAAAACTGCCCCTCGGAAGCTACAAAAGATACTTACATGCTTGCCAAAAGACAAAATAAGTTATTAAATAATTTACCCTGATCTTCAAATTTACAAAGTTTTTACCCCCCAGCTCTTAATGCATAATTTTTCCTTCTGAAGCTTCATTGAGCGTTTGAACCTTCTGTAATAGTTGCATATGAGTCCCTCAGTTGTTCTCAGTGTAAAAAGATTGATCTCAAAATCATACAGTCATTGTTGGAAAGGGTTCAAATACACAAAAATGCTGAAAAACCAAAGAATTTGTGGGACCTGAAGGATTTTTCTAAAAAAAAAACAGCGGGCAGGACTCTATCACTATCACTAAAAAATATATATTTTTTGCTATTTAAATGTTTACAGAGGTAAATCAATCACAATTGCAATGCTAACAATATCTTCTTAATATATTCAAGTGTGATTTATAAGATTTGTTGTACTTTGAATCCAATTTTTATTTGTAAAAGGCAAAAAGTTGATCATACTGATTTCAAAATTAAGAATTTGTTAATTTCAATATACATTGAACCAAACACTTTCATAACATCTTAGTTGATGATTAAAATGTACTTTATTTTTGACAAAACATCCCATGTCTTCGTTGTGACTGCACATTTGCACATTTTGGTAGCAACCACATCACATTACAAAATTTTAACTAACATACTAAAACACTATAAAAACAAACTAAAATACTAAGGATTTGCAAAACTGTACTAAAATTTAGTTTATTTCCCCCTAAATAAAGGATTATGTGTTCCCTTTTTGTCACTACCGAAACAATGATGACATGTTTAGGGACGTGACTGTTACGGTAGTGACGATTTTATAGAATAACACCCAAAAAAACAAAGATGTCACTACCGAAACTCCGGTTGAGACAACTTTAGATACTTTTGAACCTAGCTTAAAGATGCTAATCAGCACATAGTTAGCTAACACAGTTCTGAACAGTTGTACACACATAAAAACTAAATGTTATGGAATAACACCCAAAGAAGTGTTTAATTATAGAAAAATGGTGTTCAGTGATCTAATTCTTTAAAGTTACACACAGATTTTTCATACTTTTGAACACATTTACCTCAAAATGATGGGGCTTATCTACTCACCATGTAGCTATGAGAGAGGGGTACACATGAATATTTCCTTGTCATAAATGTTGGTGTGTAGTTGTCTCAGCCAATTGACTAAAACTGACCTGAATAAGAAATTTCACATAAACGACATTTACATGTAGTCCACAGGAGAAAATAATAGTTGAATTTATAAAAATGACCCTGTTCAAAAGTTTACATACACTTGATTCTTAATACTGTGTTCTTACCTGAATGATCCACAGCTGTGTTTTTTGTTTAGTGATAGTTGTTCATGAGTTTCTTGTTTGTCCTGAACACCTAAACTGCCTGCTGTTCTATAGAAAAATCCTTCAGGTCCCACAAATTCTTTGGTTTTTCGTCATTTTTGTGTATTTGAATCTTGTCCAACATTGACTGTAGGATTTTGAGATCCATCTTTTTACACTGAGGACAACTGAGGGACTCATATGCAACTATTACAGAAGATTCAAACACTCGCTGATGCTCCAGAAGGCAAAACAAAGCATTAAGAGCCGGGGGTGAAAACTTTTGAACAGAATGAAGATGTGTAAATTTTCATTGTTTTGCCTAAATATATATATTTTTGCATTTAGTACTGTCCTTCAGAAGATACTTGCATGTTTCCCAGAAGACAAAATAGGTTAAATTTACCCAGATCTTTAAATTAAAAAAGTTCACCCCCCCGGCTCTTAATGCAACGTGTTTCCTTCTGAAGCATCAGTGAGTGTTTGAACCTACTGTAATAGTTGCATATGAGTCCCTCAGTTGTCCTCAGTGTAAAAAGATTGATCTCAAAATCATACAGTCATTGTTGGAAAGGGTTCAAATACACAAAAATGCTGAAAAACCAAAGAATTTGTGGGACCAGAAGGATTTTTCTGAAGAACAGCGGGCAGTTTAACTGTTCAGGACAAACAAGGGACTCATAAACAACTATCACTAAAACAAAACAAAACAAAAACACACAGCTGTGGATCATTCAGGTAACAACACAGTATTAAGAACAGGGTCATTTTTTATAAATTCAACTATTATTTTCTCTTGTGAACTATATGTAAACATCTTCTATGTGAAATATTGTATTCAGGTCAGTGCTAAATAAAAAATAACATGCATTTTGTATGATCCCTCCTACTTTGGTAAAATAATTAACATTTTGCAGATTCTGCAATGTGTATGTAAACTTTGGACCTCAGCTGTATATATATGTGACTTTGTTGGTCGGTTTGTTTTCCGAAGGCAGTGTAGATGTTTCGCCACCCACAGTATGAGTGTGTGTGTGGTTTGGTGGATAGTACTGATAAAGAGCTTAAAATGAGCAAATGCCAATTTTTTTCTGTCATTATGTTTTGCAAAATCACAGCAGTTTTCACATGCTACATATGCTTTGCATAGTTTTTTAGAAGTGTGAAAGTATTTATTTTGAACACAGCCATAGTTCCTTATAATGGATTTAGAGATGATTATCCAAAATGTCCTCTTCAAATTCTTATATAGTTTTACAGAGTCTAACAAGTGAAGTCTAAAGCTCACTTGAATTTGTTGGAAGCTGCTGTACCCTGGTTTAATTCTCTTACTTGCACCAATAAAGAATCATATTGTTTGTCAAATATTTCATTATATGTGTATGTGTGTCTCCTAAAGGGTTGACAACTCAGAAGACCCAGTGTACGAAAGCTTGGAGGAGTTCCATGTGTTTGTACTGGCCCATGTTCTGAGAAGACCTATCGTGGTGATCGCCGACACCATGCTCAGAGACTCTGGAGGGGAAGGTAAGACCACATTAATGTGACCCATATACATTAACGAATAAAAAATCTTTCCATTGATGTATGGTTTGTTAGAATAGAACAACATTTGGCTGAGATACAACTATTTGAAAATCTGAAATCTAAGGGTGCAAAAAATCTAAATATTGAGAAAATCGCCTTTAAAGTTGTCCAAATGAAGTTCTTAGCAATGCATATTACTAATCAAAAATTAAGTTTTGATATATTTACAGTAGGAAATTGACAAAAGATCTTTATGGAACATGATCTTTATTTAATATCCTAATGATTTTTGGCATAAAAGAAAAATCCATAATTTTGACCCATACAATGTATTTTTGGCTATTGCTACAAATATACCCGTGCTACTTAAGACTAGTTTAGTGGTCCAGGCTCACATTTGCTTTACCAGCTAGAAAATGTGCAGGTTTTTATTCACACCACTAGAGGGCTTCATAGTGTTTTCTATCTAAAACCTATGTCAGTGGAAAACAACTTTATTTTCTAGTTGAAAACCAATTAAAGCTGTTATCGGGGGTTATTAAACACCTGATAACTCAAATTTGTGTGACTATAATTACATGCTCGAATGCTTTTAAAGGATTAGCATGCCCAAAAATTAAAATTCTGTCATTTACTCACCTTCATGTCATTCCAAACCATGACCTTCTTACAAACTCATGCTTACAAACTTTACAAATGACACAAAGCAGAACATTTGAGTTGAACAATATATTTCCAGTCTTCTGAATTCATAGTTTTATGTGCCCTAGACGATTCACTAGAGGGGACGATTAGCCTTATTTAATAAGATTATCAGATTTTTTGCATGAATTATTTCTTTAAGATTCAGTTCCACCAATGTCAATAAAACTAAAATATGTCAATATGAGTATAAATTTAGTCTTTAAAGGGATAGTTGACCCAAAAATCACCCAAACCCTCATGTCGTTTCATGTTTGTTCATCTTCAGAACACAAATTAAGATATTTTTGATGAAAGCTGAGAGCTTTCTGACCTTGGATAGACAGCAACACAACTGACACGTTCAAGGCCCAGAAAGATAGCAAGGACATTGTTAAAACAGTCTGTAACAAACTGTAATGGTATTGAGCTTCAATAAATAGACAGTTTAACCATTTTATGTGCTTACTTTGCAGCTTTTGCACCTATTCCCTTTGGAGGGCTGTACTTGCCGTTGGAGGTGCCTCCCAACCGCTGTCACTGTTCCCCGCTGGTGCTGGCCTACGACCAGGCCCACTTCTCCGCCCTGGTGTCCATGGAGCAGAGAGACCAGCAGAGAGAGCAAGGTAGACACAGAGCAGACTGAATCAAACAATCACTTGAGATGATACAGCCAGGGTTAAGTAACTATGTCTAATTGATGCAAAATCCAATTTAGACTCAGTCGAGTGCTTTAGGCAGAATTATTTAGTGAATAAAATCTATTTCAAATCTGATCTAGTTATTGTTAAGAAGTAGATACAAGCCTCTGAGTCAACTCTGAAACAACAAAATTGAGAAATAGCATAAAAAACAGTAGCAGTATTGATATTGGATATTAAATGGTGCAAGTTTATTTTTTATATTTTTACATTTAGATTATTAGATTAGATTATTTATTATATTATTAGATTTTTTTTGTGTAAAGAATATACATAATGTTGAGATGTTATGCTTAAATGCAGTCGAAGCATTTAAATTAATTTTAAATTTTTAAAAATATATTTATACAAAATAGTATAACATTTTTACTAGTTTCACCTATTTATATGAAGAAAATAATGAAAATAATTATAGATTTTTTTTAGTGCATGCCTAATAATGTTGTGATGTGATGCCCAAATGCAGTCGTAGCATTTCATTTTTTTTTGTATATTTATACAAAATTTTGATCACCTATTTATGTGATGAAAATAATGAAAATAATAATTGATTTATTTGTAGTGCAGGCCTAACATATCATTTTTAAAAAATCCTATTTTTAATGCATAATCCATTTGATTTTTATTTATTTATTTATTTTTGTGTAAAGAATATACATAATATTGTGATGTGATGCTTAAATGCAGTCGTAGCGATTAATTAATTTTTTTTATATTTATACAAAATAGTATAGAATTTTACTACAGTATCACTGTGATGAAAATAATGAAAATAATTATTGATTTATTTTTTGTGCATGCCTAATATATGCATTTTTTGAAAATCCTATTTTTAATGTTTAATCCAATTGATGGGGAATTTTTTGCATTTATTTTTTTATTTATTTATGTGTAAAGCATATACATAATGTGATGTGATGCCCAAATGCAGTCGTAGCATTTCATTATTATTTTTTTTTTCTATATTTATACAAAATAGTATAGAATTTTACTATCACCCATGAAAATAATTATTGATTTATTTTTTTAGTGCAGGCCTAACATAGTATTTTTTGAAAATGCTATTTTTAATGTTTAATCCATTTGATGATTTTTTTTTTGTGCATTTTTATTTATTTATTTATTTTTGTGTAAATAATATACATAATGTTGTTTTGTGATGCCTAAATGCAGTCGTAGCATTTAATTTTTTTAATATATATATATTTATACAAAATAGTATAGAATTTTACTATCACCCATTTTTGTGATTAAATAATGAAAATAATTGATTTATTTTTTAGTGCATGACTAACATATATATTTTTTGTAAATCCTTTTTTATAGTTTAATCCAATTAATGGGTAATTTGTTTTATTTATTTATTTATTTATTCATTTATTTATGTATGTGTAAAGCATATACATGATGATGTGATATGATGCCGAAATGCAGTCGTAGCATTTAATTTAATTGTAATATATATATATATATATATATGTATATATATATATATATATGTATATATATATATATATATATATATATATATGTATATATATATGTATATGTATGTATTTATACAAAATAGTATAGAATTTTACTATCGCCCATTTATGTAAATAATGAAAATAATTACTGATTTATTTTTTGTGCAGGCCTAACATAGCATTTTTTGAAAATCCTATTTTTAATGTTTAATCCATTTGATGTTTTTTTTTTTTTTTGCATTTTTATTTATTTATTAATTTTTGTGTAAAGAATATACATAATGTTGTTTTGTGATGCCTAAACGCAGTCGTAGCATGTAATTTGTTTATTTTTTAAATATATTTATACAAAATAGTATAGAATTTTACTATCACCCATTTATTTGATGAAAAGCAGTCGTAGCATGTAATTTACATTTTTTAAAAATATATTTATACAAAATAGAATAGAATTTTAATATCACTCATTTTTATGTGATGAAAATAATGAAAATAATTACTGATTTATTGTTAGTACAGGCCTAACATATAATTTTTGGAAAATCTTATTTTTAAATGTTTAATCCAGTTGATTTTGGCATTTTTATTTTTTTTATTTATTAATGTATGTATTTATTTATTTATTGTAAAGAATATAAATAATGTTGTGATGTGATGTCTAAATGCAGTCGTACCATTTAGTATAGAATTTTACTTTCACCCTTATGTCATAAAACCAATGAAAATAATTATTGCTTCATTTTTAGTGCATGCCTAATATATATATTTTTTTAAATTCTATTTTTAATGTTAAATCCAATTAACAGGGAGATTTTTGCATTTGTATGTATGTATTTATTTATGTATATATTATTTGTATAAAGAATATTGAGATGGAATACCTTGGTGGCTTACCAATCTTTTTTGAAGTGCATCACTGAATATCACTTGATATATCACTGTAATTATAATTATATTATATTATGAAGTGCTAATTGTTACATTTAGTAATAAAATGTCTTTGTTTAAACATCTAATATTAAAATTCCCAGGTAGTATTACTTCAGGTTCATTCATGACACTTGAAATCGAGGTGTTCCATGCACACTAACAAAATTTGCATACTGCATACTGTAGAGTTAATGACATATTAGTATGACCCTAAACTCTAATTATTTAGTTTGCTGGTTTGTTCATTCCATTAAAATTAGCTAGAAATTTTGCAAAGAACATGCTCGAATCCATCTCATGCTAAATGAATAATGCAGACCTGAATCTGATCTAATTACCTTTGATCAATTATTAAAAGCACATTTTGTAGACTCCAGTCGATCAGAGTTTGAGACAGAGAGAGAGAGAAAAAAGAATTATACGGTTTAATATACTGTTTCAGACACTCTCCGGGACTCTGGCTCCCAGTTAAGGACATTATTAGCTGTCTGTCTGAATTAGAGCCTCCGTTCTAGACCATTATGGCCTATCTTGCGATCTGTACTATATAGTGTAATGTGCATTATAATGTGCCCTGCCCCCTCAGAAGTCCGTCTGTACACTGCAGTGGTGCCAGTTTGAGCGTGAGGTGAAACAACACACAACAGGCTGATGTTGTCTTGGGCTGAATGGGAATGCAGGCACAGATCCATGCATGCTTATCTCTTTCTCTCTTTCTCCAGCCCCCGTTTCACTGACACACTGAAGCTGTCAGTACAGTACAAGCTGTTCTCTTCACATACACATACACACACTGCAGTTGTCTCACAGTTAGGGCATTTGCCAGGCACAAACACACACCAACTGCCAACGATGGGCAAAACCTTGCCTGTGGCATGAGACCTTTAGACACCAACAAAAACCGAATGTATGCTGTAGGGGACACCTGGACTAGTTGTCAAAAATCTAATTACATAAATGTGTATATTATCTAATGGTGGTTTTTAAATATCTAACTCAAAAAGCTTTAAATCAGAGTATTTTTTGTGAGTTTTAACCACTTTTTGCCAGGAAGGCGTCTCATTTGTATTGTGGTAAGTTTTCACATATGTGACCTTGGACCACAAAACCAGTCATAAGGGTTGTTTTTTTGGAAATTGAGATTAATACATCATCTGAAAGCTGAATAAAAAAGCTTTTAAATCGACGTATGCTTTGTAAGGATAGGACAATATTTGGTCGAGATACAAATATTTGAAAATCTGGAATCTGAGGGTGCAAAAAAATCGCCTTTAAAGTTGTCCAAATGAAGTTCTTCAATGCATATTACTAATCAAAAATGAAGTTTTGATATATTTACAGAAATATCTTCATGAAACATGATCTATGCTAAATATCCTGATTTGGTATAAAAGAAAAATCGATCATTTTGACCCATACAATGTATTTTTGGCTGTTGCTCCAAATTTTTGTCACATATGTCCAGGGTCACATATGTGACCCTGGACCACAAAACCAGTCATAAGGTTAAATTTGACAAAACTGAGATTTATACATCATAGGAAAGCTCAATAAATAAGCTTTCTATTGATGTATGGTTTGTTAGGATCGGACAATATTTGACTGAGATACATCTATTTGAAATCAGAAATCTGAGGACGCAAAAAAATCAAAAAGACTGAGAAAATCACCTTTAAAGTTGTCCAAATTAGGTTCTTAACAATGCATATTACAAATCAAAAATTACATTTTGATATGTTTACAGTAGGAATTTTACAAAAAATCTTCATGGAATATGATCTTTACTTAATTTCTCAATGATTTTTGGCATAAAAGAAAAATCTAAAATTTTGACCCATGCAATGTATTTTTGGCTATTGCTACAAACAAACCCGTCAAAAGCGACTTAAGACTGGTTTTGTGGTCCAGGGTCACATATGTTTTATGTCTTATACACTCTTAAAAATAAAGGTGATTCAAGATGCCATAGAAGAACCTTTTTTGTCTAAATGGTTCCATAAAGAACCTTTAACATCTGAAGAACCTTCCTGTTTCACAAAAGGTTCTTTGTGGCGATAGAATCTTCTTCAGATTATAAAAAGGTAAGAAAGAAATGGTTCTGTAAAGAACCTTTGACTGAATAGTTCTTTGTGAAACCAAAAATGGTTCTTCTATGGCATCGCTTGAAGAACCTTTTAAAGCACCTTTATTGTGTAATAAAGTGTAATTTTATGTTAACAATCAAGTTGATTCTTTTCATTTTAAATTGTGCAGTTTTGTACTTTTAAAACTTGTTTTATCATTCAAAATACATGCAAAAGTCAAATAATAGTCTGGTTTTGCCTTATATATTGTGAAAACATACCCAGTGGAAATTTTCTAATTGCTTTTTCAAAAATGAACCAACCCTGAGAAATGTTTATTAGAAAAAAGTAAAAAGTTTGACAACTAGCCCCGGGTACATTTTAGTTTGCCAGTAAATAACTCTTTAAAGAACATATTTGATAGGGTTTTGTGGCCTAATATAAATATAGACAGCATTGTCTGTAGTTTATGTAAATAACATGTCTGGGTGATATAGAGAACCACTGGTTGAGTGTTTATCCCGCTAGATGGCGCGCTGTGCTTCTGTTAACCGCAGGAAACCTCCTCGCATAGCTTCACGTACCCATTGACCCCCAAAGCATGTGGTCGGTTTGAAGCAGCGGGTTGTTGACAGATTAGAGGCCTTCACTGTAGTCACATTTCTCCAGGATATGAATGACTGGCTACTGGGAAAATGCAAGAAAAACACCTTGCACACTCCCGTCTGGAATACCTCCACCTTTCTGTGAAGTGTGTAATTTATCTCTACAGGAAGCTGTGGGATTACCAACCTATTTTAGAAACGTGTAATTTATATTATGTTATATTATATTATAATAAAAGTGACATTACATTTAGTAACTTTTAAACTAAACACAAATGACTGACTAACTTACAAAGTAGCTACTTTGTTTGCTAAAGTTTTGACAGGTTAGAAACTTTCCTTAAAGGATTAGTCCACTCCAGAATTAAAATGCAATCCAAGGTTTTTATGTCTTTCTTTCCTTAGTCGAAAAGAAATTAAGGTTTTTGAGGAAAACATTCCAGGATTTTTCTCCACATAGTGGACTTTAATGGGGATCAACAGGTTGAAAATCCAAATTGCAGTTTCAACGCAGCTTGAAATCTGTCATTTTCTAAAAAACAAATACAATTTAGATACTTTTTAACCATATATTCTCATCATGCACTATTGTGTCTACTAGAGATGTAACAATATCCAAATCTCACAATGCACTTTGACAGTTCAACATTAAGAGCTTCACCCCATGTTCTTAACTAAGAAAACTTAAAGGGATAGTTGCCCCAAAAATGAAAATTTGATGTTTATCTGCTTACCCCCAGAGCATCCAAGATGTAGTTGATTTTGTTTCTTCAGTAGAACACAAACAAAGATTTTTAACTCAAACCGTTGCAGTCTGTCAGTCATATAATGGCAGTCAATGGGACCCATAGCTTTGCGAGTCAAAAAAACATACACAAAAAAAAATTAAACCCTGCGGCTCATGACGATACATTGAGGTCTTAAGACACAAAACAATTGGTCTTTTAGGAAGCCAAACAAATTAGAATATAATAATAAAATTACAATTAATGACAATAATAACCATATATTGTAAAACAATTGCACTGTAAAAAAAAAAAAAAAGGAATATTTATAGGTATATTATTTTTGCTTTACACTACAGTAAGGAAATTACAATACCTCTTTCCTAATTTATACTTGAAAGAGATATTTTTAATTTGGACTGGAGTAACCTATTTAAACTGCTAGAGCTCTGCAATTCATACTGCACTTTTAAGCTTTTATTTTGACGGAAAACTCCAGCTTCAATGAAAACAGGCTTACAAAAAAAAAGCTCACTACAAATCTAGTGAAATGCTGTAATCATCTGCCACGAAAATAAAATATAACAGGTGGCAGTTGCATTCACAAATGCGCGCTAAACTCACAGCACATTCAATAAACGAGTTCACTGCATTCATTCACTGTGAACGGAGACGTTCTGAGGCGCGGAAAACACCAGATCATGAGCTGATCGCCTGAACGTATTGCGCGCTTTGCTTTGAAACTTGATGAAGGGGTTGAGCCATATATATACCAAAAAGTACATACATTTTATATTTTTTTAGAAAATGACTGATCGTTTCACTAAATACGATCCTTATTCCTTGGCTGGGATCGTGTAGAGTCCTTTGAAGCTGCATTGAAACTGCAATTTGGACCGTCAGCGCCTTGATCCCCATTTAAGTCCACTATATGGAGGAAAATCCTAGAATGTTTTTCTCGAAAACCTTCATTTTAACTGTTCGACTGAAGAAAGAAAGACATGAACATCTTGGATGACAAGGGGGTGAGTAAATTACCAGGAAATTTTAATTTTGAAGTGAATCCTATAAGAATTTATTTAAACTATCAATAACTTAATAAAAAATACCTATAGTTAGGAATCATTGCTACACAGCGAGGTGAAGGAGCGCTTGCTTTGTTTTTTTCTGAGCCGAATGAGGTCATTTGTTGCCGCGTGTCTGGAGATGGTTAGCACCATGAGGCCCCATATACACGTTTACCACTCTTTTACACAAATGCGCACACTTGCACAACAGGGCATCTCCCTCTGACTCATTTCCCCTGATTCTATTCTTACCCACTTGCTTTCTCTCGCTCTCCATCCCCAAAGAACTTTGGCCTCTGCCATTTAGGGCAGATCAGACCAAGCCAACCGCTGCATGTGGTTTAGGCCCTAATCTGCTCCTCCCAAACCCCTACCTCCCTTCTTCCACTTCCCGACGGAGAGTCTGTCTCTGTGTGGCTGTCTTGGTGGGTGATACCCCCTCCCCCCGGATCTTCCGCTCGGGTCTGCCAGGGAGTGCCCGTCTGCCCAGTGTGTGTTCAGGTGCCAGCGGTTTCCCGAGAACACTGAGACTCTTGTGTGTGTGAGAGAGAGTTGTGTCAAAAGACCCGTGAAATTTTTCACTTGTGGCTTTCGATGTGCTAGCTTTGAAGCTAAGATCTTTTTTACTAGTGTACTTCTAAAAGTTCATATAATAATTTGTTTTTAGCATATATGTCATGCAATCTGGGAAAACCAGTAGGAGGTTTACTTTCAGTAAATTCGAAAAATAGGTTGAATGTCAATTTTTGGTCAAAATTAGGTTTTTATTAAATTATTATTCTTTAACATCTTGTCTATCATTTCTGAAAATATATTGGCAAAATTCACTTTAGTGCAGAAAAATAGCGATTTATTGCAGCAAGCAAAAAACTGTTTTCCTAGTTCGCATTACATATGCACATTAAATTTTAATCTTTACCTTCTTGAAAAGCAGAGCGAAATATTGATGACTCATCATGCATTTGTGGGCGGCTTATTTTTTTGTCCAATTAAAGCCTTTAGAATGAAAATTCCCCACCCCTTAAAGGGATAGTTCACCTAAAAAATCTGTCATTAAAGGGTTACTTCACCCAAAAATGAAAGTTCTGTCATTAATTACTCACCTTCATGTCATTCCAAACCCGTAAGATCTTTGTTCATCTTCGGAACACAAATTAAGATGTTTTTGATGAAATCCAAGACCCTCTCTTGCTGACCTTTCATAGACAGCAAGGGTACTACCACGTTCAAGACACAGAAAGGTACCAAGAACATCAAAAAAAATAGTGACATTAGTGGTTCAAAATACAAAAAAAAAAAAAAAAAAAAAAAACAGTTTACTTTTGGTGTGCAAAAAAAAACACCTTTTTCAACAATTCTTCTTTATGTCAACCTAGCACCATTTTGGAGAGTATCACAACGCATGCAACGCAAAGTCATTATTTTTGTTTTCTTTGCACACAAAAAGTATACTCATAGCTCCATGAAATTATGATTGAACCACTAATGTCACATGGACTAATTTGTCGATGTTTTTGGTACCCTTGCTGTCTATAGAGGGTCAGAGAGCTCATGGATTTCATCAAAAACATCTTAATTTGTATTCTGAAAATGAACAAAGGTCTTAAGGCTTTGGAACAACATGAAAGTACACTCTTAAAAATAAACGTGCTTCACGGTGCAATAAAAAAACCTTTTTTGTTTAAATGGTTCCATTAAGAACCTTTAACATCTGAAGAACCTTTCTGTTTTACAAAAGGTTCTTTGTGGCGAAAGAAGGTTCTTGAGATTATAAAAAGGTAAGAAAGAAACAATTCTTTAAAGAACTATTGACTGAATGGTTCGATTTGGAACCAAAAATGGTTCTTCTATGGCATCGCCGTGAAGAACCTTTTAAAGCACCTTTATGTATAGGAGTGTAAGTAGTTCACAACAGAATTTCATTTTTTGGTTAGCTAACCCTTCAATTACTCATCTTCATGTCATTCCAAAGCTGTAAGACCTTTGTTCATCTTCGGAACACAAATTCCGAAGAGAAATTGTTGAATAAAGTCGTTATTTTTGTTTTCTTTGCGCACTAAAAAGTATTCACGTAGCTTCGTAACATTATGGTTGAACCACTGATGGGCTCTTGAGTCAGAAAGCTCTTGGATTTCATCCAAAATATCTTAATTTGTGTTCCAAAGATGAATGAAGATCTTACGGTTGTGGAACAACATTAGGGAGAGTAATTAACGACACAATTTTCATTATTGGGTGAACTATCCCTTTTAGCTAATTGTAGTTGCTTACAAAAACATATTTGCCTTTTTTTGTAAACAAAATGTTTTTTAGTCCCTTTATCAAGCTGTTTTTATCAAATCATCAGTTGATCACTACAAAAATAGCAAAAGCTTTCACTGTTTCAAGGTTAGCATTAGCTAAAAGTCTTTGTCAAGAAAAACAAAATGTGGTCAGATATCTTTCATCAACTCTCTCTTTTTCCACTTGTAATCTTTCTTTAACCACAGGGTAATTGTGATATGTCACTGATTTTAAACTCTTTCTGTGATTTAAGGCCCTTTTGAAGTTTTTTTCTACACATTGCAGACATACTGAATGGTTTCCCTGTGATGTGACATGCCATTGCTTTAATGCACCTTCCTTCATTTTTCTGTGGTAACTCTTTATATGACACCAGGCAACCAATAGGAACCGCGCTCTGCTATTTTAAGCACGCCTGTCCAGTTTTACGAAGACCTCTATTTTCTTTGGCATTCAGCAGGCAGCTTTTAAAGTTTCATCTTGAAAGAATGAAAAACCTTCTTGTGCCATGACCAACTCACGCCAAGCTTGGGTTAAAATCATCCAGATTCCTCACATCGCAATCAGCGGTGAGCATCAGAAAGCCTATGTTTTTTTCCATATACAGTTTGCATGTTTTACGTGGCCCTGGAAAATATGTAGGCAATCACATTCCCACGCATGTTTCAGAGATTCACGACAAAGCTTTGTTTAGCCTCACGATTATTGTTTACGCTGGCTGTAAAATACACAAACTGCGAACGAAAACTCCTGAAATCACACCTCATCAAGCACAAGCACGGTTTGCGTGACTAAAGCGGACTAATTGTTTTCCTCAGTGGGCGCAACTGCAGTGATTGATATCACCCAGCAGAGGGGGGAGAGTCGAGAAAACCACAACGATCCCGGGAAATAATGCCTTGGGAGTCACTCTCTGAAGGATTATATCACACATGCCTCACATGACAGATATTCCCGCTCATTGCCTAACTTTCCTGAGGCGGTGCCATGTCGTGCAGCCAGACCCACTCGGCATACATCAACCTCCCCCTCGTGCCAATGGAATAAACTCTGCATGTAATGCGCTTGTAATGTTGCATGTCAGACTCCATGAGCAATGTTGTCTGTCAACAACTTCTGTTTGTATTATCACCGCAGCGCTCAGCGAAAGACCTTATTTACAGTCTCGTCATCTCCTGATTACTCGTCCATTCTCACTCGCTTGTTTATGTATTTCGCTTATAACAACAGACAGGCAATGTAGGGGTAAAGGAAACTAAGAAATACTCAAGGAATCAACGCCCCTTGTTCCTTGAGAGAAGGGCTTCGACGTCACAGTTTTGAACGTATGCGGTCGAGGCGGGTCAGTCAAGGACAGGTCTACACGGCTGCCAGAAGGGATACAAAATACATTATGCTCCAGTCCCGCAGAGTAGAACTGGCAGTGGCGGTGTTTGGACCTGGAACCGGCCCAAATGGTAACAACAGTGCGAGCTGAAGCGTGTGAGTGTGTATGCCGGGCCAGAGAAAGGATGACAGCTGCAGTGTAGGAGTCGGGACACAACCCCACATAGCTCCAGCGTTCACCGTCTGACCCCGCTCTGGTGGGAAACTGTATCTGTGTGTGCGACGGGGAACACAATGGGGTGCTTGTTGGTTAGGTTTATGTATGAGTGCATGCCCACGTGTACGATTTTGTGTGTTTTTCTGAACAGTGTGTGCTCTGCTTTGGGAATTCCACCTACATTTCTTTCAGTTTGGACTTTGGATGCTCTTTCTTGTCCTGGTGTGACTCCCTAAGAATTTGACCCACAAAATGCTGGACGAAACCTCATAGCCTCAAATGCGCCAGCAGTTTATGTGTTTCATTAACAGTGAAAGGAACGTCATGCTTGGGCTGAATGATTTTGGCAGTTTAGATGTTTTCTTGGATCAACGACTTTTGTTAGTCTTGGAACAACATTCTTATTAAACAAACATAGCTGTATATGAGATTTGAGATTGCGAAGCTATGATATATTCTTTTTGTCAGTGTTAGTAAAAATGTTTCTTCAGCTGCCAAATTCTTGTTGTAGAACTACACTACCCATAATCCCAAGGAGGTCTTTGATCCTCCAATCAAAAAAGTTACATCTTAGCAGTGACCTCCCACTCCCAATAGATAATTTACCCCAAAAATTAAAATTCTGTTATTTAATTATCTGTCATTATCATGTTGCTTCAAACCCGTAAGACCTTAGTTTATCTTCGGAACACAAATTAAAATATTTTTGATGAAATCCGATAGCTTTCTGGCCCTGCATAGACAGCAACACAACTACCACATTCAAGGCCCAGAAAGGTAGTAAGAATATCAATAATAGTCCATGTGACATCAGTGGTTCAACCTTAATTTTAAGAAGCTACTAGAATACTTTTTGTGTGCAAAGAAAACAAAAAAAACTTTATTTGTCCATTTCTTCTCTCTTGCGTTTAGGAGAGAACTGTGTGAGAAGACTTGAACGTGGTAGTTGCGCTGTTGTCTATGCAGGGTCAGAAAGCTCTTGGATTTCATCAAAATATCTTATTTTGTGTTCCGAAGATGAACAAAGGTGTTACAGGTTTGGAACGACATGAGGGTGAGTAATTAATGACAAAATGTTCATATTTGGGTGAACTATCCTTTTAAGTTAGAACTGCTCTATAGTCCCAAGCCGAGGTCGCCAGTAAGGTCAGAAAGCTCTCGGATTTCAGCAAAAATATCTTAATTTGTGTTCCGAAGATGAACAAAGGTCTTATGGGTTTGGAACAACATGACAGTGAGGAATTAATGACAGAATTTTCATTTTTGGGTGAACCATCCCTTTAAGCAGATAGTAGTTGCTATACTATAACTCTGCAGCTTATAGAAACATTTTTGCCTTTTTTGTAAATAAAATGTTGTTTAGTCACTTTATCAAGCTGTTTTCATGAAATCAAACAGCTTTGTGAACCATCACTTTCAGTCAGAACTGCTCTATAGTTCCAAGCCGAGATCACCTTGTTCAGACGATTTTAGATGAATATTTTATTGCGATTGTCGTGTTCGTATGTGCCTAAACCAATCAAACTAAGAAATAAAACATCCCAGGTTCCAAAACATATGCGCCAAGTGAGCCAGGTGTGAAAACAACATTAGTACCAGGCCTAAAATTGTATTATGTAGCCATCTGTTTGCTTCGGTCTCATTTGAATGTAGTTGTAAATGAGATTTGAGATTGCAAAGCTATGATATATTCTTTTTGTCAGAGTTATTTTGGCTTCATATTTTAAAAATGTTTCTTCAGTTACCAAATTTTGTTGTAGAACTATACTACCCATAATCCCAAGGAGAGACTTTCATCCTCCAATCAAAGAAGTTGCTGTTACAGTAAAAGCAAGAAGCACATCATAACAGCTCAGCATTGACCTCCCACTCCCAAAGGATAGTTCACCCAAAAATGAAAATTCAGTCATTGATTACTCACCCTCATGTTGTTCCAAACCCATAAGATCTTTGTTCATCTTCAGAATACAAAAAACGCTAACGTTCAAGGCCCAAAAAGGTAGTAAGGACATTGTTAAAACAGTCATTGTTAAAATAGTCATCATAAAATGACATCAGTGGTTTAACCTTAATTTTATGAAGCTACAAGAAGAAGGTCTTACAGGTTTGAAACGACATGCGGGCGAGTAATTAAAGACAGAATTGTCATGTTTGGTGGAACTATCACTTTAAGTCAGGACTGCTCAATAGTCCTTGTTCAGACAATTTTGGTGCGAATGTCGTGTTCGTATATGCCTAAGCCAATCAGACTAAGAAATAAAACATGCCAGGTTCCAAAACATATGCGCCAAATGAGCCAGGTGTGAAAACAGCATTAGTACCAAGCCAATCTGTTTGCTTCAATCGGATTTGAAAGTGGTTACAACCCTGGTTTGCAGTAAAGGCATTCTGCTTCTGAAGGTTGCATCAAAATCTTTTATTTTGCCTTTTTGTACCTGACTATTTTCTTTTTTTTTTTCTTCAAATCAAAATTTGCAATGTGATGATTCATCTCTGTGTTGGTTGGTTTGACTCACTGAGCTCTATTGGAAGAATTGAATAGGACTAAAAACCTAATTGTTGTTCCATAACTGTAATTGGTTGTTCCATACTTGATAATTCCTTAACACAAACTGAATGAACAGTACATATTCAAGACACAATGTGCTTGAAGTAAAAAAAGTTGGAAATTCTGAGAGGGTGGACTGAGATTTTGGATTGTATGAATGTTCAGTAGACCAGCTGGACATTTTTGGCGCTTCTGGTTGCCAGGATTGTGAATTAAAAGACGTGGGTGGGAGGCAAAGTCGTGTGTTGATTGAAAATTCAACAGTGAGGAAGTGTGCTTCAAGCAAGCTCATGTCTTACTGTGGAGAATGGCTCAATGGTACAGTTCTCCACACACTAGTGTTGCATAATTTTAAAAAAGTGGTTTAAAATGTTCCTCCATCCATATATCTGGTGTCATTTTCTCTTTTGTGTGATCGTATCAGTATAAATCT
Source organism: Garra rufa (assembly GCF_049309525.1). Lineage (NCBI taxonomy): Eukaryota > Metazoa > Chordata > Actinopteri > Cypriniformes > Cyprinidae > Garra > Garra rufa. The sequence goes on along the minus strand of NC_133385.1, from coordinate 25,835,148 downwards.
TGAATGTAAATTTTGTGGTGTAATAATCTTAGATCAAAATTTGATTTTTTTTGTCTACTTTTTATCAGCCCTACTACAAACACTTTCTCTCTCCTTGACCTTTTCTTACTTTCACACACACATTTATTCATTACTGTGACTCGATGTCTCTCACTCCTACTCTGCATAGTGTTATTTAAATGAGTCATCGAAGAGCAGTATGTTCATCATTGGTACACCGTGAGTTCTACCCAGCAGTCACCTGGCAAATGGCAGGCCGTTCATGAGGAGAGGAGACAGTTTGTTCTATCAGTGTGTGCGTGTTTGCGAGTGTACGGTTGTGACAGAAGGGGTTGGAGCGTCCTCTGTTCAAACATGCTGTATTTTCCAACAGTCACGAGAACTGAATCGCTCTCTTTATCTCTCTTGTTTCAACCCACTCTCTCTTTTTCCTTCCATTCTGTCTGGTCCCTGTGGTTTGAAAAGACTAGTCAGGTACAGTGACAAATACAGTGACGGGAAAGGGGGAAAAAGGGAAGCAGTTAGAACGGATGGAAGGCCGTGATATTTTCTTTTTAGGAAACAGTGCCACACCCAGGTCTGTTGATTTACGGTTAACATACCCCTTGATTAATGTTGAAATGTTTTTCCTGTCAAATGGCTTGGAATCATGGAAATATTATTTTTTTTCTCTTACATTTCTGCAGTTTTGTCATACCTTGTTATGAAAGAGTAACAGATGATTCTTAGAAAGAAACAGACCGTTTCTAGGGAAAAGATCACCCTAAATGAACTTTGTGTTTAGAAAAATCCATAAATTTAAGCCATTATGCAGTAATAAGTGCAGTTGCAACCTGGTACATCAAAATCTTTCAACTTGTCTTTTTGTCCCTCTCTTCCAGCCGTCATCCCACTGACCGACTCTGAGCACAAGCTGCTAGCACTGCACTTCGCGGTGGACCCTGGGAGGGACTGGGAGTGGGGGAGGGATGACAATGACAATGCTAAGCTGGCAAAGTAAGACCCCTCTTTTTCTCTCTCATCCTCCATCCTCTATCCTCCATCTACCCCTACAGCAAGCTTAGCTAAATTAAATTAATAACTTGCAAGCAGGTTCTAGCCTAACTAAGGGGTAATTAAGACAAAGGTCAATTGAGGCCAAAATCTATATGTTATCTTTACCATATGAGGGATTTAGTTGGACTAAATCTTTCCAGAAGGTCCCAGCACATGGCCACAGGCCACATTATCCTCACAGAGGTCGAATCTTTAAGCCTCATTCAGTCATTAAAGCCTGTACATGTTCCAAACTTTTATCAGTTTCATATTCTTGCATTTAGTCTAATGGTTAAAAGGACTTGTGCAGGATGTTTTCAAATCTGAGTAACTTTGCAGAGGTCAGCCAATTAAAGCATATAAATAAGTTGAAGCAGCACCACCCCAGCCATGACTTACGGAAGGAAGAACAGAGGCCCAAAACAAACATCTGCGCTGAAGTAACAGTAATGGTTTGGCTCTCAGTCCATTGGCTCCATAATGGACTGATGAGTACAAACTGTCACTCTCTGGTGACTAGATTTATGCATTGAGTTCCTAGTTGCATGCCTCAAATGGTTTGTAATTTCTTCCATTCCTTCGCTGGCACAGAAGAGATGACAAGAATATTTAATGCCTCATTCAAGCTGATAAACCTTTTGAGTTGACTATGTTCTTCTCTCTCTCTCTCTCTCTCTAGTCTTATTCTGTCACTGGAAGCTAAACTAAACCTTCTGCACAACTACATGAATGTAACATGGATTCGAATTCCTTCTGAAACAAGGGTAAGTGGTCAACCATTTATTGTTTGACGGGTTGCAATCCCTGCTTCTGGAGGGCTACCTACTGCGGACTACAATTCTAACTGCTTCAACACACCTGACTATGTTTTTAAGTAATCCTGAAGACATTAATTAGCTGTTTTAGGTGTGTTTGATTAAGATTGGTGTAACCTCCCTGGTCTTAATCACACCCGCTCCAAGCGGGACTCGAACCCGGGAGGCAGGCGCACTGACAAGACGACTGAAGACCACAGCCTCTAGAGTCAGTCGCTAGTGCACCTCTTGAAATTAGGGGAGTGAGGTTTACCTACACAGCACTTACCAGCTGGCCTCTGTTACACTCAAACCCCTTAACCTCACTCCCATCCGGGTCATGGCACCAACATAACTCTCCTGGGTCCTACTCGCACATGCTTCAAGTGGGACTAAAACCCGGGTCACCGGCAAGGGAGGCGGGTGCACTAACATGTAGGCTAAAGACCGCAGCCTCTAGCGTCTTGAGATCAGAGTAGTGAGGTTTACCTGCACAGCACTTACCAGCTGGCCTCAGTTACACTGGCACTAAACTCTGCAGGATAGTAGCCTTCCAGGAGCATGGGTGTGCCCCCATTTTCCCAAATTTTTGACAACAGTATTTGCTAAAGGTGACTACTGGTATGATTACTAATGGCTGATCTATGTTTTTCAGGCTCCCTTGGCTCAGCCCGAGTCACCCACTGCCTCTGCAGGTGAGGATGTACAGTCTCTGGCAGAATCCATGGACTCGGACCGGGAGTCTGTTTGCAGTAACTCCAACATCAATAATGGCAAGTCGAGTAAGGAAAAGGACAAAGACAAGCAGCGAAAGGACAAAGACAAAACACGGGCAGACTCAGTGGCCAACAAACTGGGCAGTTTCAGTAAGACTCTGGGTATCAAACTTAAGAAGAATATGGGTGGCCTTGGAGGACTTGTTCATGGAAAGATCAGCAAGTCCACTTCAACGAATGGTCGAACTGTAGAGAACGGAGAGCAGAAATCCAAGAAAAAGGACTCGAAAACACGAAAAGGGAGCAAAGAGGAGTCAGGCCAGTCGGCCAGCACATCCTCCTCAGAAAAGGCAACTAGTCCCTCTCCTACAGACCGCGCTTCTGGTAGCTCACCTGTTGAGAGACCGCCAGGATCAGGCAAAAACTCTGGTGATCGGACACTGGACAACTGGAAGTACAGCACAGATGTCAAACTTAGCCTGAACATACTTCGGGCAGCCATGCAGGGTGAGCGCAAATTCATCTTTGCTGGGTTGCTGCTCACCAGCCACCGACACCAGTTCCATGAAGAGATGATCAGCTTTTACCTGAGCAGTGCCCAGGAACGCTTCAGTGCTGAGCAGGAACAAAAAAGAAAGGCTGAGGCTGAGAAGAAGCCTCAGACCAATGGGGTGTCACTGAAGAAGCCTGAACAGGAGAGCGTTTTCCAAAGGGAGCGTTCCGATAGCTCTCCACCTGAGAGTTGCTCACCGGTGTTACAACTTAGCCATAGTTCTTCCCAGGCTGTGAAGGTCCAAGAAAGGGCAAGCCCAAAGCTTGCCGCTTCCCCTATCCCGATACCCATCCCAGCCTCCATCCCAGGATCCTCCATGTCCCCTGTCCCTTTCTCCTCCCCTAGTAACGGTGCTAAGAGACCTGGACCAGTCCCTGTTTCAGCTCACTATAGCCATACGCCACCAATCCAGAGGCACAGTGTCATCCACCTGCGGGATGTCAATGTGCAGTCATCCAGCTACCAAGATGAGTCATACAAGCCAATGGTGGGCACTCTCAAAACTTGTGCTACCTACCCCCAGCAAAACCGCTCACTGTCCTCTCAGAGCTACAGCCCAGCCCGCATGTCTGGTATCCGTACCATTAATGCCGTAGATGCCCTCCCGTACAACATGCCTGGGGAACACAAGTCCCACACTTATACCAATGGCTTCAACACCGGCGACATCCGGGACTGTCTGGAGTTTGCAGATGAGGACCCGGCGCCCCACGCCTGGCTGGGGCAGGACAAAACCAAAGGGCAGAGTGGCGTTTGCCCAATGTACTGTTTTCAGCAGAAACGTTGCCGGAGAGAGAACTGCACCTTCTATGGCCGACCCGAGACAGAGAACTTTTGCTCGTACTGTTATAGAGAGGAGCTGAAACGCAGGGAACGAGAGGTGAAGGTACACCGACCTGGATAGCCCTGCAAACCCGCACACATATATAGCCACCCCTCAATGTGTGTGACAAGAACAGCAACACCACCACCTTTTTGCACTTTGCAAGCGATACAAAGAACTGGCATAACATTTTCCTACTATATTTAAGATCGGCCTCCTTGTATTCTTGTTACTTTACTCTCAATAGCGAACGAACACTGCTTTACAATGACAGGAAGTGCAACCAGAATCAGTTTACAGCTTTGGCCAGAGATTGTTGTGTTGTTTGTCCTACGTCTGATTTAATTCAATCTTTTACTTGTTCTAGAGTAAAAGCTCTCGTCTGTGCATTTTGCTCAGTCCGTGTTGTAAAACTCCTTGTACCTGCATAAAGAGATGTAAAAGCATACGTCACTCTCTAACGGAGCTTCCCAAATCATGGACGGGAAAACTCTGTTTAGAGGTCATTATAATGCAATACTCCACAGCATAGCTCTTTGGAATCTTAATATTGAATAACATTGATTTTGCTGTGCATTGCAAATAATTACAACGGGAGGGAGATGCACTGTTCAGCACTCTGATTTTTTTGAAAGCAATAAGTTTGGTAACAACCGCCACCCCTCCCCCTTTTATCTATGCATTCATGACGTCAGCCATATTCTACTTTTCCCCATATGATTCTACGGGATAAAGATGAGATTATAAGAGGTCTGCTGTACAGGGATTATTATGGTGGAAAATATTCAATATGTGGCATATCAGAGTGTGCTTTTCGATTGATCTTGTGGGATATATATATATATATATATATATATATATATATATATATATACACACACACACACGTATATATATATATATATACTGTCCATCATGCAGTATATTGTAATATAAAGCCTCCTCATAGGAGGGTTTGCATTCCAACAATGATATCAAATGAAACCTTACTATTGTGTGCTACTTGAACTTGACATCCGATACAGTAAGCATTTGACTTCCATTCATTGCTATCTGTATTTGCAATATATAACACAGTCATGCTAGCGAATGCTAAATTACAAGAACCACCTTACCTGAGGATATCTGCATGAAATGCAAACCCTCATATGCTCAAGCAGTGGGCTAAAGTTGGAAAGCTTATGAAACTGTGTATTTGTCAACTGTTTTATACCTTCACTGATGGCACAGCTTGGCTACAAGTAATTGGCAACTGCTCATCAACATTCTGTAGCACTCATGCTAACACTGCCATGCTAGCCTCTCATGTGCCAAAAATGGTCCTTCACCTCCATTTCATTTGTCCTCAGGAAGTCTTAACACAAGTCACATAATTGTGATTATCATATACATAGAAGCATCTAAATCTATAAATGTAAAATTGGATATTTAAAGGTACAGATCTACCTCTCGAAAGCGTTTTAGGTTTTTGACTCATGGATTACATAGCAGTGTAAAATCGTAAAATCCTAACTAGGTGCAGTGAGGAATGTTAATAGCTGAAATTTTCATGTGTACAATAAAAAAAATAGTAACAACTAATTCACAGCCAATCAAAACATGTTTTATGTTTAATAGACCTATGAGATTGCACTGTGGGTGAATCTATGTCAGTTTGATTCACGACTGGTTAGCCAACAACGACACATTGCCAAACCAAATCTCTAAATGTAAAATTGGACATTTTATGGTACAAGCCTATTTGTTGTTTTAGATACTGATCACAGCAGTGCAAAAACCATCACAGCGAACATGCTAAGCTAATAACTAACCAGCTAACAAGCATACCGTTCAATTGCTCAAAGTGCTAATTCTCATTGTATGCTAGAAAATCAGGATGTTACCGATAACTGCGCCAATCAAGTAAACTAGCATGACTAGCATGTTAGCCACTTTGCCTCTGCTAAGCAAAGGCCCAACCAAGTGCTTTTCTACTTCATGGACAAGATTACCATAAGAGCAGCGCTTGTTGTGTTTTGTTGTGTGGCGGTGTCCAGGTAACCAACGCTGTGTCTCTATAAGTGTTTTGTCTTTCCTGGCCAAGGATGTCCACTGCTTTGTTCTCTTCCCACGTTTCTACACCTCCACAATCATGTGTGTCTTTCGCTTCCCATCTTCCTGCTTTTCCTCTCCCTCCTTTCTATTCGACAAGCTCATGGACTCTCACCGTCTTAGAATTGTAAAATATGATTTTGTATTCATTTGAGAGTTTTACACTACTTTAAATTATTAATTTGCACATTAGGTACCAATGTAAATAGCAGGAGAAAAAGAGACAAAATAAGATTAGTTTATTGTTAACTACGGTGTCTGTGTGGTTCTTGCGGAAGAAAGGTGTGTGCTTGTGTGCTAGCAGACTTGCGTGTCCACCGTGTGTGTTTTTCCTTAACGTTCTGTAATTTGAGCTGCACCCTAGGCTGCCGTTTCAGTCTACAATATACAACACCCACATTAGACTGTCTGACTTATATGATTGAGCCCGCAAAACTAGAATAGAATCTGGTATAAAACTTCATGTCTAGTGCTGTTCGGCTTCTATATCCTTGCAGTAGTTGCTGTCAGTTCTGGACCATGAAACATTGAAACATGGAACCAAACAGCTGCCCCACAGGTCACCTGTTTAACATCTGCCAGAAAGTGTCGCCCTGACAATGAACTCTCTGTTATGTTGTGTTCACTTAAGACAGACATTCTTCGCATACTGTACACAAAAGATTTTAAAGGCCAGAGACTGAAAATGTAAATGTTAAAACGCAAATCAGGTCACTTTAAAAAAGGAAGGTAAATAACTCCTCTAGTCTCCTTTTGAGACTGAAATATATTGAATTAAAAATGCTGGCTTATCTGTTATCAACAAATGTCATTTGCATCATGCGTGAGAGTTTTTTTTTACGACTGTCATGAAACAGGATACTCTCAAGTTTTTGCAAAAGGTTCATGGACACACCCACACATTTTACTGAGAGCTGATCTAAGTGTACATGGTATGGAAGATATAATTCTGCTGATGCAGAAACTAGGGCACTTTCCCAAGAACTGAACCATGTTCCAGCTGTCATAAAGATGTAAAATGACTTAGCGTTTAGCTGAGCTGTTCACCATAGTTTAACAAGTGGATTTGTGGGGAGGCCCTTTTAACACTATCAAGTGTTACAATGATTAAAATTAAGCAATAATTGTGATCTAATTTGTTTTATTTAGTTATGGTGGTCTTAGGGTGGGCAGACACTTTGAGAGTTTTAACAGTGCGATTCTGTGGCTTTATTTGACCTTATAATCATACAGAACACTGGTGTACAACACCCTAAATCTGCATTTACATATCTTCAAAATTCACTTATGATTGTCTCATTTTACCCCCAATGGTAATTTCCAACCTGATCACATGATGAAAACGTACCTGTGGGAACATTTTCGCGAGATGCCAAATATGTTTCAATAGGTACATATCACTGCAGTTTCCAACAGGAATGTCCACTAGAGGTGGTAAAACAGCAACCACTTGTAATCATTTTCGTACACAGTTATGATTACAGCTCCATATGTTTCGGTTTCTGGACCCAACAAGCTTGCTCGGTTGCTCAGGCGGCACGGAATTGGTCTCAGGATGTGGAAACTTTGGGTACAAATCTTGTCAAAAACATGACTCACGATGAAAGCGGTGGATGTTCACATCGAATGTGCCACAAAACGTACATGGCGTTACGTATTTCACGTATGGTACATTTTATGTGACGCTGGTTTTGTATGTGTCACCACAGTTCTGACTTGAAATGTCAGCTGAGTGGCGCTATAACGCTAATGCTCCTTGACGTTTTAAAATAGCACACCATCTGCACCTAAACCTACCCGATAGTTTGAACAAAAGCGAATGTGATGTAAAAAATTCAATTGCAAGCATGCCGTTTTAGCTTGTTTTTCAACCTCTCATCTTTCAGCTCTTTAAACTTGAGTCATGTTTTTTACAGGATTTGTACCCAAGGATTCCACATCCTAAGTTCAACTCTATGCCGGCTGACCTACTGAGCATGCTTGTTATGTCTGGTGTTCTGACAATTTGTGCTACCCTGTCATGTACATCTACACAAATCCTAAATCTACCCTTACAGTAATAAAAATGCAGTGTTGGTAGCATAATCTGATAGGTAGCATTACTTGTCAGAACACCGGAAAGCTAAACATATGGAGCTGTGATCATAATTGTGTATGAAAACAACGGCTTTTTCATTGTGAGTCATGTTTTTCGAATCCTGGTCTCATGACGAAAACATTCCCACAGGTACAAACTGGTACAAAAGTACAAAGGTACAAGGTACAAGGTACAAAATGAGACCAGGATTCGAAAAACATGACTCACAATAAAAGAGCCAAAGAGGTTGAAATTAGAGGTTGAAAAAATAGCTAAAACGGCATGCTTGCTATTGTGTTTTTACGTCACATTTGCTTTTGTTCATACTATTGGGTAGGTTTAGGTGTAGTGCAGATGGTACGTTATTTTAAAACATCACGGAGCGTTAGAGTTATAGCGCCACTCAACAGACATTTCAAGTTAGAACTGTGGTGACACGTACAAAATCAACATCACATAAAACATACCATATGTACGTTCATCTGTTCCGGGGTGAAAAAATGGAACACTCTTTTAGCGCCATTCAGTGGACATTTCACATCAAATATGTCACGAAACGTACATTGCGGTATGTATTTCACATCTTGCGAAAACGTTCCCACAGGTACGTTTTCGTCATGAAACCAGGATGTGAAAAACATGACTCTCAATGAAAAAGCCGAAAGATGAGAGGTGGAAAAACAAGCTCAAACGGCATGCTTGCTATTGTGTTTTTACGTCACATTCGCTTTTGTTCATACTATCAGGTAGGTTTATGCCGAGTTCAGACTGCACGATTTTCAAAGCAATCGCATCACAGATGTCTTCACACTGCATGACTATCTGGGGTAGCATTCTGTCGCTGCTGTGTTCACAATGTATGATGGATCGGCGACAGGGGGTTTCACACTGCATGACTTTACAATAGGAAGAATCGCCGACAACTTTGTCCCGGTCCACAAACTACGTCTCACAACCAAACACACGCGAGAAGTGACATGGAAACAACGCGAGGTCAGGCGTGCAAGTTCTCACGTGACACTGGTATTATTATATAAAAAAATGGTAGCCCGCAAGAAACTTGTCATACAAATTGCATGTGCACTCATTTGCAGCGAAAAGAAAAGAAGCCGAAGCTATTCTTGTTTATACTGTGGTCTATACCTTCGTAACTCCTCCCCCAACTTCCCACTGGCCTGGATGTTGCTGTCTCATTGGCTGTAGGTAATCGCCGATGTGATTTTCAGTCAGATCACCTTTCACACGGCATGATTTTGAATCGCCGACAGGTCCAGATATTTAGCATGCCAAATATCTCACGGGTGTCGGCGACACGTCGGCGATTCTCTCAGATCGCGTCTTTGATAGTTCACACTGTGTGATTGTCACTCACGTGAACGAGCACCGATTTGCCTTCACCGATTTCGGGCATTTGTCGGCGATTTCTCAAAACCTGTCGGCGAGTCAAAATCGGGGCTAAAATCATGCAGTCTGAACTCGGCATTAGGTGTAGTGCAGATGGTATGTTATTTTAAAACGTAATGGAGCATTAGAGTTATAGCGGATTTCAAGTCAGAACTGTGGTGGACAAAACCAACAGCACATAAAACTTACCATATGTTTGTTTATCTGTTCAGGGGGCAAAAAATGGAACACTCTTTTAGCGCCACTCAGTGGACGTTTCACATCGAATATATCATGGAACGTACATTGCGCTATGTATTTCATGTCTTGCAAAAACATTCTCCCAGGTACATTTTGGTCCTGAGACCAGGTTGACAGTTTCATATGGTATAGTCGCAAAATGTCAAACATTTCAATGCATCCAAAGTCTAAAGCACATCTGAAATTTATGCATATGATCAGAACATCTCTTTCCAAACCTGTAAGACCTTCATATTCGAAACACAAATTAAGATATTTTTGATGAAATCCGAGTGGTTTACAAATTGTCAGAACATCAGACATAACAAGCTTGCTCAGTAGGTCAGCCGGCATAGAGTTGAATTTAGGATGTGGAATCTTTGGGTACAAAACCAATGTCACATAAAATGTACCATTATGTACGTTCATCTGTTCTTTTTGCACCACTCACATTTGTCTTGAAAACTGCAGTGACTGGTACATATTTTGCATCTCACAAAAATGTTCCCACAGGTACGTTTTTCTCATTAAACCAGGTTGGCAGTTTCATATGGTCTTGCTGCAAAATGTAAAACATATTTTTTTAGATGAAATTTTAAAAAGAGAGATTTCTGACTCTACATAGACAGCAACGCAACTACCATGTTCAAGGCCCAGAAAGGTAGTAAGGACGAAATTGTTGAATAAAGTCATTATTTTTGTTCATAAAATTAAAAAAGCTTCATAAAATTAAAGTTGAACCACTGATGTCGCATGGACTACTTTAACTTTAACTTTCTGGGCCTTGAACGTAGTAGTTGCTTTGCTGTCTATGCAGGGTATGAAAGCTTTTGGATTTCATCAAAAATATCTTAATTTGTGTTTAGAAGATAAACAAAGGTCCTATGGGCTTGGGACAACATAACGGTGAGTAATTAATGACAGAATTTTCATTTTTGGTTAAACTTTACCTTTAACCTTGAGCTTATGATCAATCATCCGATCGTTGGAACTTGCTCATAACCTCCCGGTTGTTGGAACTTGCAACATAAAAATCTGCATGCAAACCTTTCCATGCCAAAATCATAAGTGTTTGAGTTCATATTAAAATATCTGACATTTGATTGGAAGCATTTGATTGGAAACTTGGCAACCCCAAGCATAATGTGAGATCTTATCTCTTGTGAAACTTTCAAAGACAAACATGTGTGAGATTACTTAGATCTTTTTTCTCCTGATAAACATCTGAGCTCTTTTCTAGTACAATGTTCTGAACTTGAGACCAAAATACTACTGACATACGTGTAGTGCCCTGACCTCTCAAGGGGTAAGTAGAAGGGGAAAGATGTTTTTCTTTCCAAGAAGGCACGTGAGCTCATCTCCGTTCAAGGCAGCATGCAAAAGACACCCTGCCATCTATCAATCAGCAGAGCGGCCCCTGTACGGCACTCCCATGACCTAGTTTGCATTTGTGCACAGCTCTCTTCAAAACATCACCCTGCCCACATATTTTTTCTCAGAAGTCTCTCGTCAATAATCCGACTTTCTGTTTGGCGGCTTACAGTTTCTCAAAAGAATGTGAAAAATGTGAGAAGAAAAATAAAGCAGGAGAGAGAGAGACAGTATAAGGTCATGCAGTTCTTTGCTACATTGTTTGCGATCCATGTCTTTCCTGCTTTGGTGGAGAGGAAGAAGGAGAAAGTGCAGTGTGCTCAACTGGGGCATGGTGTGCTGTCATGTGTTTATAGGGCTGAATGTTAATAGGTCTTGTGACATGGCAGCCAATGCTTTATTGTGCCTTACAGTACATAACAGCACAAGGCTGCGATAGTGTACCATTGTACGCTGTCCACACTTCACAATCTTGACTCTCCCGACTGTTGATACCACAAACAAATTTCATGCTATTAAAGCATTAAGCCGCTCTTTACCGAGTAAAATATGCTTGCACTGAATGTTTTTTGTTTTCTTTTTAGTAATAAATGATAAAAAAGCAACAGGAATCTGATATACAAAGTGTTCTAAACAGGTGCTATGTGACAGAGGGCTAAAAAAAGGGGTCATGGTTTAGCATGTTAGCATAGCTATGTTAGCCCTGATAACATACTAAAAGCTAAAATATCTATTCCATTGAAAACCTGTTTTTTAAGTCCTAACCATCTTTCCTAACCATTTTCACAAACATTTTCTTGGCTTTTTTTATTTTCTGTTGGCTGTTTAAAGAAAGGGCTCAAGGTTAAACGTGTTAGCAAGGCTAGCCTGGTTAGTGGACTGAAAGCTAAAATAGCTTTTTAATGTAAACCCATTTTTTGTCCTAACCATTTTCACAAGCATTTTCTTGACATTTTCTCTTAGTTTCTTTGTTTTGGGGTTGTTTTTGGTTGTTTAAGGGGTCGTTGTTTAGCATGTTAGCATACCTACATTAGCCCTGGTAACATACTAAAAGCTAAAATATGTATTCTAGGGATGCTCATTTCGGTTAATTTCCCTGACCGACAACCGCTGCTCGTTATCCGAACATTAACCGTTAACTGATAAAATTTGAATAATAAATTAGTTTAAAATAAAAATAGAATGCACGAGTATCTGTGATGATACATTAAAAATACAAGCAAATGTTTTATTTTAACGTGCAAACAGCAGCATACAGAGCAACAACAAAAACTGTATTGACATATACTCAAATTATCACGCATCAGCAGCGGTTCTGAGAACAGAGAAAATCTGAATGGAAAAAAATAATAATAATATAAATAGGCCTACACTAAATATGTATAAATTAAATAACTACCTAATTAAGATGACAAACTAAAACACACTGAATCCTTTTATGCGCTTTGAAGAACTGTACCGGTCTTATTCTTCTCGTCGGACATAAAAATATATAGCAGGCCAGCCAATACCTCAGTGTGCCTAGTTTTTAACATGTCCACATGCTGTACGGATAGGACCGCTGCCTGTTAACTCTTAGATCCGCGAAAAAAAAAACACCATCACAAAAACCCTTTCAATTTGCGGTTCGGGACTTCCATCCACTGTCATATGCGTGTGGAGGAGCGCGTGTTTTACAACGTTCAGCAATAGCCAATCACAGACATGTATGTTGATTTGATGATCAGTGGCCAATCAGAGGAGGCTATGTTGCAATCCACTCACCAACCAAAGTGCCGGTTTCAGTTTTACTGATTTCTACACTTTCGCGAACTCTCTTATTAAAACAAAGAAAGTGTTGGCATTACATAAATAAGAGATTACTTGTGCAGTGTAAAGGTTATTTTATTACTTTTTAATAACTTTATGAGATTGCGATGAATTACTCTAGGATGAGTGATAGCTATCCAGTGATTGTAATGGGAGCGCCTGTTGCGCACTTTCTAGACTATAATTAATTCAGAATTTGAATACATTCACTCACGGATTCTCTCTCTAATAATCCAATATCGCCTCTTGCCATTGAGTTGCATATACTACATCAGTTTACTAAGTAAAGGTGAAGCGAAATATGTCTGTACAGCCACACTGCATGTGTCGACACGCGCGCTTGAGTAAACAGATAACTTACAAATAGCATTATTTCTTTCACCATGCAGCAAACGTAAAAAAAAAAAAAAAAAAAAAAAAAGAATAGAAAAAAACCCTTTTAAACCGTTTAACTGATAGTAATAATCGGTTAAAATTCTTACTGTCGGTTAACGGTTAAACGGTCAATATGAGCATCCCTAATGTATTCCACTAAAACCTGCTTTTAAGTCCTAAACATTTTCCCAAGCATTTTCTTGACATTTTTTTGTTTCTTTGTTTTTGGGTTGTTTTAGGCATTTATAGCAAGGAGTCATCGTTTAGCATGTTAGCATACCTACATTAGCCATGTTAACATAATAAAAGCTAAAATATCTATTCCATGAAAACCTGTTAAGTCCTAACCATTTTCCTAAGCATTTTCTTTACATTTTTCTTTGTTTGTTTTTAGGTTGTTTTGGGTGTTTATAGCAAGGGGTTATGGTTTAGCATGTTAGCATACCTACATTAGCCCTGTTAACATACTAAAAGCTAAAATATCTATTCCATGAAAACCTGTTTAGTCCTAACCATTTTCCCAAGCATTTTCTTGACATTTTTTGTTTGTTTCTTTGTTTTTGGGTTGTTTTAGGTGTTTATAGCAAGAGGTTATGCTTTAGCATGTTAGCATACCTACATTAGCCCTGTTAACATACTAAAAGCTAAAATATCTATTCCGCTAAAACCTGCTTTTAAGTCTTAACCATTTTCACAAACATTTTCTTGACGTTTTTTGTTTGTTTTTAGGTTGTTTTGGGCATTTATAGCAAGGGGTCTTTGTTTAGCATGTTAGCATACCTACATTAGCCCTGTTAACATACTAAAATCCAAAATATCTATTCCATGAAAACCTGTTAAGTCCTAACCATTTTTGCAAGCATTTTCTTGACATTTTTTGTTTGTTTGTTTGTTTGTTTGTTTGTTTTTAGGTTTTGTTTGGTGTTTATAGCAAAGGGGCTATGGTTTCGCATGTTAGCATTGCTACATTAGCCCTATTAATGTACTAAAAGCTTTTCAAGTCCTAAGCATTTTTTGGTTTGTTTTTCTGTTGGCTGTTTAAAGAAAGGGCTCAAGGTTTAACGTGTTAGCAAAGCTACATTAGTCTGGTTAACGTTCTGAAAGCTAAAATATCTATTCCATGTTTATCTTCACAAGCATTTTCTTGACCTTTTTTTTGGTTGTTTTTGAGTTGGGTTGGGTGTTTACAGCAAGGGGTCATGTTTTAAAATGTTACCATAGTTAAATTAGCCTGGTTAGCATACTGAAAGCTGAAATATCTATTCCATGTAAACTGTTTTTTAGTCCTAACCGTTTTCACTAACATTTTCTTAACGTTTGTTTGTTTTTGGGTTTGGTTGGTTGTTTAAAGGGATCATGGTTTAACATGCTAGCGTAGCTACATTAGCCCAGTTAGCATATTGAAGCCATTTAAACCTGTTTTTTAGCCATTAACAATTAACCACCCTGCTGAAAAAAACAGTATATGCTGGTTAGGTATGTTTTGGTGCTGGGATGCTGGTTTTAGCTGGTTTATGCTGGTCATTTGCTGGTTTATGCTGGTCCTTGACCAGCAACATGACCAGCATAAACCAGCAAAGGACCAGCATTAACCAAAAAAAGAACCAGCATTAACCAGCTAAAACCAGCATCCCAGCACCAAAACATACCTAACCAGCATATGCTATTTTTTTCAGCAGGGCATTTTCAAAAACATTTTCTTGACTTTCTTTTTCTGTTGGCTGTTTAAAGCAAGGGATCATGGCTTAACGCGTTAGCATAGGTATGTTAGCCAAGTTACCATACTGAAATCTAAAATATCTATTTCGTGTAAACTGTTTTTCAGTCCTAACCATTTCACACACATTTTCTTGACCTTTTTTTGTTTGTTTTTGGGTTGATTTGGGTGTTTATAGCAAGGGGTCATGGTTTAGCTTGTAAGCATATAGCTACATTAGCCCTGTTAACATTACAAAAGCTAAAATATCTATTCCATGAAAATCTGTTTTTAAGTCCTAACCATTTTCACAAGCATTTCTTGACTTTTTTCCCCCTGTTGGCTGTTTAAAGCAAGAGATCATGGTTTAACATGTTAGCATGCCTACATTAGCCCGGTTAGCATACTAAAAGCTAAAATATCGATAAAAACCTTTTTTTAGTCCTAACTATTTTCACCATTTTTGACATTTTTGTTCGTTTTTAGGTGAAGTTGGGTGTTTACAGCAAGAGGTCACTGTTTAGCATGTTAGCATACCTACATTAGCCCTGTTTACATGCTAAAAGCTAAAATATCGATTTCATGTTTTTGTGTCCTAACCATTTTTCCAAGCACTTTCTTGACATTGCTACTTACAGCAAGGAAATCAAATTTGATCAGTTTAGCATAGCTACATTAGCCCATATAGTTAGCATGCTAAAACCTAAAGTAGGCCTATCTCTTCTATGCAAACCTGTATTTTTGTTCTAACCATATTCCCAATAATTGTATTGTATTTTCTCTGTAGGCTATTTACAGCAAGTTGTCAATAATTATCAGGTTAGCATGGCTACATTAGCCCTTTTATGTAAACCTGTGTCCTAACCATGTTTCCAAGCAATTTCATGTCATTTTTTCCTAAAGGACAAGGGTTAGCAGGTTAGATAATGCAGTAACCTTCTAATTAGTAGCTTTCTCTATTGACGTCCTTATTTGCACACGTTGTCTATGTATAGCCAATCAAGCATAAAAAGATCACAACGTTAGAAAGAAAGAAGGAGAACATAAAGGTCTTTGTACAGGTGAACCAGCCCACCCTGTGGAGGCGATGTACTGTCGACGAGCAAAGAAAGGAAACAACCAAAATACTCGCTGGTGGGAGGGTTGTTTTTTCTGAAAGAGACAGTGAGACATGGGAAGGGAAAATAACAAGAACTGTCTTTTCTTTTTGTGTGTGTCCGCCAGATTTATGGTTGCAATTGAAACCATCAACAGCTTTGCTCTTTTGGCAGAGACCGGAGAAGCCCCAAGATGGAGACACACCCTGTGATCTGTGTTGCCACTTGTATGGAAGCAATTTTCCAACAAAACCCTTATCAGAAACGCTAATTATCATCTTTACTTTCATGTCGGTAACAGCGCTGTCTCTTTTGGCTCTGACATAATGAGACCAAAAAGAGGAAATGAAGTTTCTAATAAATATGCATGTTTATTTTCTGCCAACATCATTGAGCATTTAAATTAAAACAAGAGGACTCACTGTAACAGCATGGGAAACGGATCATTGCTGTTTTAGCAATGCTTTTACCCTTAGGTCTTGAACAAAGCTGAAGTTTTTCACTGTTTAGGTGTGTTATTTTTAATAGACAAAATACTGAGATCAGTCTATGCAATTTTAAATCTGCTAATAGACAAAAGATAATATTATTTTTTCATAATGCCACAACTTGATTCTGGTCTTTCTTGCATGGCTAAAATAGCTGTTTTATGTTTAGTTTGTACAATATTTGTAGAAGGACACAGTGCATCAGGCACCATGCTAACTTTAACTAGGTCATGAATTTTAAAACAATAAATATAATTTACAGCATCTTAAATGAGAAAACTTTGCATCTCAGTCTGGTTTGATTCAGATGTTTGAAGTGTTATTTCATTTCAGGAACTTTGTGCTCCCATAAACCTGTCTAGTTGGCTCATATACTGTTCATGAGCCTGATCAAACTATAGATGCTAGTTGAGGTGTGTCTGTGATCTATGTGTCCCTAGAGAAAGATGTTTCCTTGCGCACTGTGTGTCATCCAGGAAGGCTTAAGCCCAGCCCTACAAAGAGCTTAACAAAGAGTTTTCTGCTGATAGAATGATAATGACTCTTTTTGGTCAATTTGGTTGGTAAAAGAAACATACTTCAGGATATATTCTATTAAAAAAAAGACAAATGTACACATTTACACATTACGCAAGTCACATTTTACACAATTTTCATTCTGTAGGTGTGTATGTGTTTATTTATTTACTTTCTTACTTACTGAAAAAGTTTTAATACACCAGTGTTATTTTAGTATTAATTATATACTTTGTACTGTTTATTAATATTAATATATTTTATTTTAATTTTAATAGTACATGCTTTTGTGATTTTTTAGTTTTTAATATTTCCATTTTATTATAATATTTCTATTTATTTTATTTTCATTTTAATTACTTCAACTTAGTAATTAGTAAATACAACAACTGTTGTAGTATTTATTAATATGAATTTTTTTATATAATTTTAATACTAATTAATAATTGTATGTGATTTTGTGAGTTTTTAATATTTCTATTTAGATTTAATTTATTTTATTGCAGTTTTAATCACTTCAACTTAGTAAGAGAAATTGTTTTTAAAACATACTAAAACTAATAATAATAAATTAGTCTAATGCACCGGTTTTATTTTACTATTAGTTATATAAAAACTATAAAAACTAGCTTTTGTTTTATTTATTTAAATTATATTATTTATTTTTTTTATATATTTTTTGTGATTTTTATGACTAGATTTAATTTATTTTTAAGTTTATTTAATTTAATTTTTTTTATTACTTTGTATTTCGTTTTAGCTTTAATAAACTGATGACATTTTCACGTGTTTGACTTTTTTGTTGTTTTGTTTTAATTAATTAAAGCTTTTTAGCTTTAATTATATTATTTTCATTTTTAATTTTTTATTATTTTTTGAGTTTTTAGTATTTCTATTTAGATTTAATGTATTTTTGTATTGAATTAATTACTTTATATTTTATTTTAGCTTAATTAAAATTATGACATTTTTGTTTGACTTTTTTTGTTTGTTTTGTTTTGTTTTTGATGCTTTAAAAGTTTTTTTTTTACAATTCACATTTGACACAGTTTTCTGGAACTTACTGGAAAAGAACACCAAAATTAAAAAATGAGAGACAGAATTTTTGTTTGTTTATTTGTTTTTGTTGTTGTTTGGAAACATATTAAATCTAGTAATAATAAATTAAAGTCTAATGCACCAGTGCTATTTTACCATTAATTATATAAAAAAGCTTTAATTGTTAACTTTTTTAGCTTTAATTATATTATATTCATTTTGTATTTTTATTTTAATAATTTTTGTGATTTTTATGACTAGATTAAATTTATTTTTAACTTTATTTTATTTAATTATTTTATTTTATTTTATTTTATTACTTTATATTTCGTTTTAGCTTTATTAAACTAATGACATTTTCATGTGTTTGACTTTTTTGTTTTGTTTCATTTAAATAATTAAAGCTTTTTAACTTTAATTATATTATTTTCATTTTTTATTTTCATTTTATTATTTTTTGTGATTTTTAGGAGTTTTTATTATTTCTATTTAGATTACATTTATTTTTAAGTTTATTTAATTTAATTTGTTTTTTACCATTAATTATATAAAAAGCTTTAATTGTTAGTTTTTTTTTTTAGCTTTAATTAGATTATTTTTGTTTGTTTTTTATTTAAATATTTTTGTGATTTTTATGACTAGATTTAATTAATTTTTAAGTTTATTTTATTTCATTATTTAATTTTATTACTTTATATTTAGTTTTAGCTTTATTTTAGCTTTATTAAACTGATGACATTTTCATGTGTTTGACTTTTTTTGTTTCGCTTTGATGCTTTAAAAGTTTTTTCTTTTTTTTACACAATTCACATTTTAAACAATTTTCATTCTGCAGGTATTTATTTATTTTTATTTGAAGAATTTTTGTGATTTTTGAGTTTTCAATATTTTTACGTTCTCAAATGTTCAAAGCACAACTGCATATTCTGCTTTATTTCAGTGTTGTCTCTGAAATATTTATAATTTACTGCATCTGGATGGAGTTTTAAAAGTTTCTGGCTACTTTGTTGTCGTTTTTGTTGTCTGCAGAACTGACTATAGCGTCACAATGTCGTAAAGGAGCTTCCTACTTAAAGGAATAGTTCACCCAAAAATGAAAATGAGCTAAAAATGTACTATTGTAAAAAATGTTCTATTATGTTATTTCTTAATCGCAACAGATTTGAAGAAATTTATCAGTACATCACTTGCACACCAGTGGTTCCTCTGCAGTGAATGGGTGCCGTCAGAATGAGAGTCCAAACAGCTGATAAAAACATTGCAATAATCCACAAGTAATAGGCTACACATGACTCATCAAACTCTGTATTAATGAAGAAACAAACTCATCTACATCTTTTAATTTTGGGTGAACTATTCCTTTAAAAGACAGAAATTATCTAAAGAGAGAAATTATCTAAATTAGGCTAATATCAGTCTGGCTTGCATTACATCGTTTTAGGATTTTTAAAACCAGACAGAAAGTACACCAGTTGAAAGTTGTCACCAGTTTCAACTTAAAAACATAGGACATAACATAAGTTCAGCAGCTACCTTAACATTTTAAGTTAAATCAACTTAAAAGTACAAGTCATTTTAACTCATTTTATTGTTGCGAGTTGAAATAACTTAAAGTTTTAAGTTGATTTAACTTAAATTTTTAAGGCAGCAGCTGAACTTAAGTTTTTACATAGAAACAAGTGAAATCTTATACAGTGTAGGTAAGAATGGGACCAGGCTCCCGGACGGCCATTGAATATCAGTCTGGCTTGCATTACATCGTTTTAGGATTTTTTAAACCAGACAGAAAGTACATTGTAAAAAGTTGTCACCAGTTTCAGCTTAAAAACATAAGTTCAGCAGCTGCCTTAACATTTTAAGTTAAATCAACATAAAACTACAAGTAATTTCAACTCATAAGTTAAATCAACTTAAAAGTACAAGTCATTTTAACTAATTTTATTGTCGTGAGTTGAAATAACTTAAAGTTTTAAGTTGATTTAACTTACAATTTTAAGGCAGCTGATGAACTTAAGTTTTTACATTAAAACTAGTGAAATCTTTTTACAGTATAGGTAAGGATGGGATCAGGCTCCCGGACGGCCATTGAATATCAGTCTGGCTTGCATTACATTGTTTTAGGATTTTTTAAACCAGACAGAAAGTACATTGTAAAAAGTTGTCACCAGTTTCAGATTAAAAACATAAGTTCAGCAGCTGCCTTAACATTTTAAGTTAAATCAACATAAAACTACAAGTAATTTCAACTCATACGTTAAATCAACTTTAAAGTACAAGTCATTTTAACTAATGTTATTATTGTGAGTTGAAATAACTTAAAGTTTTGAGTTGATTTAACTTAAAATTTAAAGACAGCTGCTGAACTTAAGTTTTTAAGTTGAAACTAGTGAAATCTTTTTACAGTGTAGGTAAGAATGGGATCAGGCTCCCGGACGGCCATTGAATATCAGTCTGGCTTGCATTACATCGTTTTAGGATTTTTTAAACCATACAGAAAGTACATTGTAAAAAGTTGTCACCAGTTATAACTTAAAAACATAAGTTCAGCAGCTGCCTTAACATTTTAAGTTAAATCAACATAAAACTACAAGTAATTTCAACTGATAAGTTAAATCAACTTAAAAGTATAAGTCATTTTAACTCATTTTATTGTCATGAGTTAAAATAGCTTAACGTTTTGAGTTGATTTAACTTAAAATTTTAAGGCAGCTGCTGAACTTAAGTTTTTAAGTTTAAACTAGTGAAATCTTTTTACAGTGAATAGGTAAGAATTGGATCAGGCTCCTGGACGGCCATTGAGTGTGCGCCAGTGCCACCCGGTGCCGCCCCCTTGCCATGCTGGAGTACGTGAGGGACAGAGGAGATTCACACCACGACGGCACCCACAGAGACGCCCACTCACAGTCTGAGCTTGTGAAGCCTCGAGTCCTGATCGCCCAGCACAACCACACGGCTTCACCCACTCTTTATCTCGCTGCCTCTCTCTCTCTCTCTGTCTCCCACACACACACCTTCTTTTCTTTTATATTTGCAGTTTATACGCCCCGTTTCTGTTTTAAACTCAGTAGCATTGATGTTCTAAAGCAGGAGTGCCACAAAACTGAATGAAATGCTTGTCAAATGATTGCCAGCCGCACATCAATTGGCCGTAGGCTGCCATTTAGCATCCCAGCTGGTGAAAACCAAAAGCAGATAGAGAAAGAGACAGAGAGAACGAAAGATAAACTCTCTCTCTCTTTTTAATCTTTCCCTTTACCCCTCCACCCACCAGCAGTAACTGTACACACACACACACACATACACACACACATTCAGCAGAGGAACAGTTCGTTCTCTGCGCGCTCACATGGTCTGTCTTTCTTACTCACTGGCTCCCACTGCAGTATGATCACTCACTGAGGGGGAGAGAAATGAATGATGTGTCTTCCTGTCTTTCTGTCTTCCTGTCTCTCTGTCTGCCTGTCTGTCTGTATGATTGACTGCTGGACCCTGGATATTCAATGTACAAGTGGTGCAAAACTCATCCGGGGCTATTGATTTAGGTAGAAATACACAAAATGCAATTCAAGCATACAGTGACTTAAATACACCATTTCAGTATTAATATTCATGTTGCTGTGTTTGGGAGGTCGTCAGAAATATCAGGGTGATATGACTGTACTCGTATAATGAAAAAAGTCGAATTCAAATATTTAACCTCTTGAATAGAAAATGTTATTAAAGCAACTGTATGTAAAGTTTTTTTTACCTTGAAATATCAGTTTGGAAATGTTCAGTTGGTTCACTGACTTTTAATAAGGCAAATGGCTTTCTGTTTATTTCCCGCAATGTTCTTCAAAGGTTTGTTCGGGATGTTTTGGTGAGCAAGTACGAAATTCCATGAAAAGGGCACTTCCGGTTTGGGAGAGAAGACCAGAGGCCGTTTTCTTTGAATGGATGTCAATGTAGGAGAGACTTCACTACGCTGAATAAACAGCTTTTTAGAGTAAACAGCTTATCGTTTATTGACTCGACCACCTATTGGCTAATTTTCAGCATGTTTTACACTAAACAATATGTTTGATTGGCCGAGGAAAGAAGGGTCTTATCTAGCAAAACGATCTGTTATTTTCTAAAAACATTTACAATTTATATACTTTTTTATCTCTAAAAAGTATATAAAATGTTAATTTTTTAAAGAAAATAACTAGATAAGACCCTTTTTTCCTCGGCTGTGATCATTTAGAGCCCTTTGAAGATGCATTTTGGAAGTTCAAACTCGGGGGCACCATAGAAGTCCATTTTATAGAGAGAAATCCTGAAATGTTTTCCTCAAAAAACATAATTTCCTTATACGACTGAAGAAAGAAAGACATGAACATCTTAGATGACAAGGGGGAAAGTAAATTATCTGTCAATTTTTGTTCTGAAAGTGAACTACTCTTTTAAGTACATTTTTAAAGTAGCTGTACTTTACTTTACTTTAGAGTAGTTTTATTTTAAGTATGCATAAACTCACTTTAACATGTTGTTTGAACATTAATGTGTGTTGGCAGTTTGTGTACACAACCACCTTACAATGATAAAAATCCACCCAATAGTATTTTTTTAATCTTTAAAAGTAATATCCACTTTTTAAAATCATGGCATTCTCAGCTTTTTGTCGGTGTGACGGCACACAGACAGAGGCCACTCCCACAATAGTTGATTGACATGAGCGCCTTACCTTAGACCCGCCCTCACCGAGCTCAAACAGTCCGACTCCGATCGCTATTGTGTGACTCAGGTGCAGGGGAAGACAAGAATGTCTCCGTTTGAGCGATTGAGGTGTTCTGTTGGATGTAATAATGAACATAGCAGTCGTTATTTACTCCCGACATCTGAGCCGCTGAAGATGCAGAGGATTAATGTTACTTTCGTTTTTGAAAGGAAAGCTCCGCTCCCAATCTACATATGCCTCTATGTTCGTCCGAGTCATTCGTGATGCAGCTTCACCCACAGCAGAAGTGAGTATAAGGGGGGTTTATACATCTTTGCAAATGGCCTTTCTTAATAATGTGCTAGTTAGCAAGTTTCACAGCTAAACACAGCTAAATGCGGTTAAATGTGGCTAAAGTAAAGAGAGGGGTGGGGCAAGCAGAGCTAATTAGCATTTAAAGGAACGTGCAACAAAATAGCTCGTTCTAAATAGGGCTTATTTTGACAAGGTAAAAAGAGTGTTTTTTACACTACTATTGAGAAATTTTACATTTTCTTTAGACCCTAAAGAATCATTTCAATTTGTGGAAAATGGGCATCCGATGACCCCTTTAACCCTTGTGCGACCTCATGGACATTTTTGTCCATTTCAGTTTTGTTTTTTGTTATAAGTGTGTCTGTGTTAATGCCAACTGCATAAAGCTTATCATTTAGTATATGGACATTAACTACTATTTTTCATTTTTTCATAAAAAACACCTGTGGCATTATGTAAACAAACCAGCATTTAAAGGGTTAAAATTCTGAAAATTAATGAATGTTTGGTATCTATGGATAGAACAGATGCTGGTTAAAAAATCGACATCAGTGAAAGTGGAAAAAAATATTAATAAATGATATTTTTATGGCAGTTTTTGGACGTGGACATTTTTGTCCATTTTGCACCTATGTGTAACTTTTTTTTTTTTTGAACGCACAAGGGTAAATGTTCAAATGTGTTAAATAATATGAATACATATAAAATATAAATTAGTAAGTAGTTGCTCTACCTGCAAATTCCATTTCACAAAAAAACTGTATTTTCTCTGAGAAAAAAAGACAAAATATTAAACAAGTTCATGCATTACAAAAAAAATTAAAAAATCTGCCAGTAATAAAAATAAATTTGTTGTCCTGTAATTTTTTTTACCCCATTGGTAGTTTTTATTTCTTGCAAAAATTACTTTTGATTCTAAATAAACAAATAATGTTTTACACTTTTTTCACAGTCCATTCAGCAATGAATTCTCTTTTTTTGGAGAAAAAAAAGGAAGTATAATGGCAATATATTAAAGGAGTTTATGCATAAAATTCTAAATAAACTCAAATAATATTAATAATATTTTTTTTTCACAGATTACTTTGCAATAATAATGCACACTAACATGACTGTTTACAAATTATATTTACATTATTATTATTATTATTATTATTATTGTTATTTAAATCTAGATAATATTAATAATAAAAATAACATTAATAATAATGATATTTAATAAATTAAAAAAAAATTGTGAAATCTCTCTAAGAAGTAAAATGGCAAGATATTAAATGTTCATGCATTAAAAAAAAAGAAAAAAAGAAGAAAAAGAATCCGTAATAAAAATAAATTTGTTGTCCCTTTAATTTTTTACCACATTGGCAATTTTTGTTTCTTGCAAAAATTAATTTTGTTTTAACCAAACACAAAAGTCTATGGGGGGTGAAATCTCTTTGAGAAATAAAATGGCAAGATATGAAATAAGTGTATACATTAAAAAAAAAAAATTCATTTCTTGCATAATTTTGATTCAAAATTCTACATTTTCACAGTTCATTTAGCAATGATGCACACTAACATGACTGTTATAAGAATACATTTCTTGTCCCTTTACAAAATTTCACGCCACTGGCAATTTTTATTCCTTGCAAAAATTAATTTTAATATTCAAATAATATTTTACACTTCTTTTAAGCAAAGAAACGCAAAATTGTTGGGTGTCGTAACTTGTGTAACAAAATAAAATAAAAATAAAAATCAGCAAAATCTGAAATCTGGTAGTCTTTATACAAACACCATGGGACATTAAAGCAGGGGAATGTGAATCTGAGTGCATATATCTGAGGATATATAAATGGATATCAAAGACAGACAGAGCGACAGGAGGTGAGCAGACGAAGCGAAAATCACACCAGCCTTTTCTCAGCATATTTTTAGCTTTCTCATTCTTCTTTACAGGCTTAAAAAATGAGACTAACAAGAGAAAGACAGGCCAGTTAGTGGGTGGTTGTGAATTTTGAAAGTGTGGCTTCATTGCATAACTGAGTGGGACAAAATGTGGGCCACTCATTCTTTAGTTTTCAATCGGTCCTTATTTGATATCGTAGTGGTCCAGTCTTTTCTGTGTGAAATCTATCACTGGACACACATGGCGTATGACGCGGCGCACATGTGCCAGCCACATTGCTCCTTTGATATCTCACCATCTTGACCCTCTCTGTTCAACACAGGCCGTGTTCAGTGTTGCAAATGACTAGACAGGAGACACAAATGCCACCTGTTTTGTGGTCTCTGTTGACAAGTCCCTGCATCACTTACAGTAAATATTTGCATGAGTGCACTAATGCCAAGAACAAGGTGTACTTCCTGCAGACGGACGTATTTGAGCGCATTATTCCACTCAACAGGCGTCTCTCTGTTCTCGCGTCTCATTGGCGTCCTGCTGAGCAACAAGTGCAGCCATTGGCTGTGCGCTAAAGGGTTCGGCTGAGTTTGTGATGCAAAGTCTGCCCAGAATTGTGCTCCGCGCGCCAAAGCTTTTGATATTCAGAGCCAGGGACTGCAGTGCGCGCAGGGCTGCCAGATACTGTGTATGTCACGGGTGTCTTTAAGGAGTACAGTCTCACAGTCTGTGATGAAGTTACTGAGCATACAAATGAGCAAGTCTTTATAGTTTGATGGATTTGTGTAGTCTGATGAGAATAAATCTTTGACAAGTTTGACAACTGTTGTTTAAGAACAAGTTTTATAATTGATGGTGTCAATTCAGTTGGTCATCCTGGCTGGGGTGATAATATAATCATTAAAATAATTGCAATAGCTTATCCAAAATAATTTAAAATAATTATTTTGAATGTATTAACTGTAAGGTAAAAAAAAAAAAAAAAAAAAAAAAAAAAAATATATATATATATATATATATATATATATATAAAATAGGTTATTCATTTTATAATTATATAAATTATTTTAAACGAAATAAAAAATGTAATTCCTTTAAATTCATTAATTGTAGGGTAAAAAAACTCAAAATCTTTATAATAGATTATTTAGTTTAGAAATTAAACTAAATTAAATATGTCACATTTTAAGTAATAATAATATTTATATTAATTATAAAATATTAAATATATGTATAATTAAAATAAAACGAAAATATAAAACAAAATGAAAAATTTATTTGTAAATAATATGTGTGTGTGTGTGTATAATTACAAATTAATAATTATTTAAATAATTACAAAAATGTATTCAAAATAATTTCAAATAATTTCTTTAAATTCATTAATTGTAGGGTAAAAATATGTAGTAAATCGCTTGTAATTGTTTATTTACTTTATAAAGTAAGCTAAATTAAATATTTCATATTTCAATTAATAATAATATGTATAATATTATTTATAAAATATTAAATACATGTAAATTAAAAATAAAACTTAAATATGAAACTAAATTAAAAAATAATATTTTTAAATAATATGTGTGTGTAATTACAAATTAATAATGATTTAAATAGTTACAAAAATAATTACAAAACTAAAAATAATTTTAAATAATTTATTTAAATGTAATAATTGTAGGGTAAAAAATGTTACAAAAATAAATAAATAACCACTGCAAATCGTTTATAATAGCTTAATTAGTTTATAAATGAAGCTAAATTAAATATTATATATTTTAAGTAACAATAATTATAATATTTACAATATTATTTATGAAAATGTTAAAAATATGTGTAATTCAAATAAAACTAAACTATAAAACTAAATAAAAAAGTTTAATGTTTTTAAATAATACATGTATATGTGTGTGTGTATATATATATATATATATATATATATATATATATATATATATATATATATATATATATTATATATATATATATAATTACAAATGAATAATGATTAAAATAATTACAAAAATGTATTAAAAATACTTTCTTTAAAATCATTAATTGTAGCGTAAAAAAACATCTGGAAATCGTTTATAATAGTTTATACATTTTGTATTTATAAAAACAGTTTATAAATTAAACTAAATTAAATACTGACAATATTATTGATAAAATATTAAATATATATATAATTATTATAAAATTACAAATTGATTATGATTAAATCAATTATAAAAACGCTATTCAAAATCATTTTAAATAATTTCCTTAAATTCATTAACTGTAGGGTAAAATAAAAAACACTGGAAAATAATTTGTAATAGTTTATTTAGTTTATACATATTTCATATTTAATATAGTAGTAGTAATAATAATAATAATTAATATTATTAATATTAATAATTAATATAATTAATATTAAATATGTATAATTAAAATAACTAAATAAATTTTTTTAATTATTTATATATATATATATTTATATATATATATATATATATATATATATATATAT
>NC_133385.1:25736527-25807159 GCF_049309525.1 Garra rufa | reverse complement strand
AATTACATATATTGCACAAAATTAAAAACCTGGAAATTACAAATCACAAACAAATGACACAGAGCAGTGCCTCTTATTTATGAATTTATTCTCAAATGTAAACTTCACTATTTCATGCATACAAGTTAAGACAACATACATTATTTGACAAATTCTTGTTAATTCTCATATTTGCATAGGACATAGTCACAATATTGTCTAACATGTAAAAAATAAAAGGTCATAAAAAGGTACAGCAGAGCAACCATAGACCAGCAACAATAATATAATCTGAATAATTCAAGGAACTGTACAACTGTAATACTTCACTGTAGTGATTTGGTTGATTGCAAATAAAAATCAAAATCAAAAACAAACAAAAAAATAAAAAAAGTTTCATTATGCGGCAGTTGTTTTGAATGATGAGGTTATGGAGAACAGAACTGGCCATTGCTAGAGAAGAGCTATTGTACAAAGAAGTACAGAGGTGCTGGGAAAGAGAAACCCAGCGTCATGTAGTCACTGGAGCAGGCATCACACGGTGTCGTTAAAATAGATTGTTAAAATACAGACGAATACGTACAATAGGAAGGCAAGTCGAGTTCACGCGGCGAACGTCTACAGGACGGCATGAGGCCCATAGTGCCCCACTACGATTCAATATACAACACTTATCGAAATCTCTACAATAGGAGAGCGTTTTGCACACAATGTGCTTGACTGGTATGTACTGTATGAAGAGGAGGGGGATTTGAAATCACGTCGGGAAAACTCGCACTGAAACTGCGAAGGATGAGGATGCGTTCAGTCTTTCGAATGGCTCATTCACAGTGTCTGATCTTGAGAGCTCGTTCACTGGGTTTAATCTCATGGGAAATGTCGGCGTATTTATTTGAAATGAATTTCGGCGATTTCAGATTTTTTTTTTTTTTTTTTTACACGAGTGAGGTTCGAATCCAACCGCACGGTTTGGCAGACGACCAGACTAACAGAAATGACCACAGCCCTCAAAAAGCAGTTAGAGTCTCCTGAGTCCAGCAAGAGACGAAACATAAACTACAGTCGAAACTAAGCCACGGCTAAGACTTAAATTCACTTCCACCATTTCAAATAAGAGGCTGCCGTTACGCAAACCTCAACTAAACGACCTTTGTTAGCATTAGCACGTTTGACATCGTTGTCTAGTGACTCCCGAAGCGTTTCGCTTTGTTTACCTGGATAGACAATCACTGTATGGCATTTACACATCCATTAGTTCTTTGGAGAAACATCTAACTGCAAAAAACACAGTGTAATTTTCACCAGCAAGTGATCTTCACACTGAAACGTCCATCATCAACTGATTAGACTATAAAGGCATTGTTTTGTATGTGGACATATTCACGGATATGCATTTCTTGGAACTATGTTAAATAAAAAAAAGTCAAACTTTGTCGATTTTGCATAAACGGTTAACCTTATTTGATTGTTTTCACTGAAATGAGTTTAGGGTGCAATATTCTCTTTAATAAAACACTTCAAGTGACTGAATTCCAACTATGTGACGTGAACATTCATTAATTCGATCCTGAAGCCTTTGGTAATGTCTTTAAAACAAGAACTCAATTCTTCGAATGCCAAAAGTGAAAAAAGTCGTGGCACTACAGCGTCCTTGGCAATAGCATCCTACTAAAACGTCATCCTCCATCTTATTTTGCATGGGAAGACAATATTGGAATTGATAACTGCACATTTGCATGGAAGCCATCTTGTCTTTTCTCTATTCTGAAAGAGTTAAGGGTTGTTTCAGAATGTGGCATGGCTTAGAAAAGAGGGGGAAAAGTTAAGTACCAAATTGAACTAGTAACAAAAGTCATGTAATACATATATCACAGTCAAAAAGAGTAATAGGAGCAAAATAAATACATAAAGAAAAGAAGCTTTGATGCATTGGTTGGATACAAGCAGCATATTTATAGCAAATGTAATTTTGCAATCCTTTGGAATGGTCGAGCTTTCACGTAGGATGGTGAACAGGTTAATATCTGAGTTTTCACTTGTACTAATATGTGCATTTGTTCTGTACAACAATGACAAATTAAGAAAAACACAACTGAAAGAAACAAAAAGTACACCGAAGGGGGGAAATTAGAAATACTCGCGCATCTAATACATCATTCACCCCGCTACATACACGTAAAAACGTACATGACTTATAGAAAACTGTACAAGGTCATATTTATCTTGACTATCATTGTATATGATGAAATAAAATCACCTTTTCAATGCCTTTGGCACTATTTATTGAACTACCATGCAGTTGAATAGGATTGAAGGATTCAATCAAATTTGAATTTGATTTTGCAAACAAACAGCTTTGTACAAAACAAATCGTTTCTCGTTGAGTCGGGTGAGTCGCAATCCACTTATTAATATGATGCTCTGTGGCTCATAAGACCATGATAATTCATAAAAAATATTGTTTTTAAATTTACAATTCTTTCAGATATGAAATCCAACAAATCCCCAACCCCATCCCACCAGGAAAAGAAAAAAAATCATAACCTTCTTGATTTTATAGAGGTATGAGTTTGAAAAGATACATAACAGACAAAATTAACACATAGATGGAATTCTAATGTTAAATAACAAAATAATGAATGAATAAAAACATAAAAGTGACTATCTACTCACAATGCTGTGGTCTCTATGAAAATGCGATATCGAACGTGTTCGCGCGAATCGCATTCAGTCTCATGCAATGCTTTTGAGAAGTCAGGACATTTCCCTTTATTCTCAGTTAAAACCACCCATGTTTTCAAATTCGGTGGTTATACACCTAAATCCTGCTACTGAACTTTCAGTGTCTTTATCAAATGTCTTTTTCAATATTACTAGCATCGCTGCAGCAGACAGAAAAGGAAAGCCTTATGAAAGACTGACAACAAACTTCTTGAGAAATACCATAATAATAATAATAATAATAATAACAGCAAAGATTTGAACACAAACTCAATGCAGAAATATTGAACAAATTAAAAGAATGAGTACATCCATGGGTTGTAAGCTGAGAAACGTAGCAGGTACAGTTTGACTTGTCATGACCTAGACATGTTTCCACCTGTGTTCAATGGTCTTGCTTCGCATTCAAGTAGTATCGGTACAGTGAAAAATACAGAAACATAAGCACGCATGTATTCGTTTGTACATGTAATTCACACTAACCCGGGTTGTGAGTGAGAAAATACATTTTCAGTAAATATTATAAGGAAAAAAATATAGATTTTGTTGTGTATACTCTATCTAACCAGTACCCGAATGTTTCGGGTTTACGAGGTTTACTGAACGTTTTACCAGGTTTGAGAAATATGAAGAGGAGGTTGATTTAGACCAACCTTATCCTGCCCCGAAATACCCTCTCCTGTCCAGCAGTTGCGAGTATTTCCAGATACAATCAAAGGCGGTTGAACAGAAACTAATATAAAACATCTACAATGAGTTTCTTGCACACAGTGAATATACATGGCCAGCTCGCTTTGGAAGTAAAGCTGACGTGCGAAATTCTACAGGAGAAATCGACTAAAGTTG
Organism: Garra rufa; assembly: GCF_049309525.1. Lineage (NCBI taxonomy): Eukaryota > Metazoa > Chordata > Actinopteri > Cypriniformes > Cyprinidae > Garra > Garra rufa. The sequence continues at coordinate 25,803,613 of NC_133385.1, read as the reverse complement.
GCGACGTCACAATGGCGATGGTTGACGTTGCATCTTAAATGACTCTGAAGGGCCAGGGGAGTGGGTTCACGAGAGTTTATTGCAGAAATAATGCCGCCGTGGCACTGTTTATTTTGATTAGAGCTGTTTTCTTTAGCTGAAAGCCGTGATTATGTGCAGTTTTTTTTTTAGGGCTATGAGAGAGGCCCCTGGAAGGGGGATGGGGACTGTTAGGAAGTATAAAGGGGGACAAGGCCTGGCATTCACAGGCCTCCCCACCTGCTCCTCAAGCCCTGAAGCGCTCGTCCAGCTGGGCGACTCTGATGCTGGTTTCCCTGCGCTGGGCATGGAAAACGTGCAAGATAATATGAGACGAGACAAGATGGCTGGTGTTGAATGAGCTTATGAATATAAAGTGAAAAACTGTCACAGAAAGCTTGTTATATGAATATTAAAGTGTCACTTTAGGAACATCACGCGTATGGGAAAGCGAGATGGCGGATGAGGATGAGGATGAGTTTTGATAGCGGTGCCTCACTTCCTGGAGGGTCTTGTATGCCTTTCGCCTGAGCGAGTTAAGGCTCGGTTGAGTTTCTCACGGTCACCTTGCAGGCTGAGGCGACAAAGGACGGCAAATTCATTGTTCACTTGATATGTATGATTATGCACAAATCGAGTAGTAATGCCTAAAGCCCCCTTTTCAACAAGAGTCAAGTTTGAAAGCAGCTGTTCGTTGAGGTAATGAGTGGTCTGCAACAGTAAAACAAACAAAAAAAAGGATGCGAGTTTCCCTGTGCTTGTGTAAAAAGTACAGTCCTTTAAAGAAAGAGTGACTGATCTTGTCTGAGAAGTAGTCGACAGTGTCAAACTGGGGACGAAATACTGAGAGCATCTCATTTGAAAATTCCCAACACGCTCAACTCTGATTTGATAGCATATCATGCCTATTGTCTGTGAGCCGTTATGATTTGGGCCTCAACTTCCTATATTAAAACTATCCCTCCCAACCCTGGCTGGTTGCTTGGATGCTATCCAATCAGATGAGGCCATTTTCCCTCTTTAAGCTCCTGCAATGCATTGTGGGATGCTGTTGGCGGGCGAGTGGGGAGTAGTGCAGAGGGGAGGGAGGTTTCCGTGTGAGAGAAAGAGAGAGAGAGAGAGAGCTGACTGGGTGTTTCTTCTGCTGGAGTGCTCAGCTCCTGATAAAGCCTTAGTCTTTATCTGTCTCGCTATGGGTCAACCCCCTCTTTCCTGCCTCCTGTAGATAGTGCTCTTTGTTCTCATGGAGGCCTGTTGCTCTCCTTACCACAAAGTGAAACAGCTCTGATGATACAAGCAATCTAATTTATAATGAGTTGTAAATCTGTGTGCTAACTAGTGGTCGACCGATATATCGGCAGTGCCGATTATTTGCTAATATCTGGCCATTTCAAGAATACCTGTATCGGCCGATAATAGTGTCTGACAGACCAATACATCAGCTAGGCTGATTAATTGGCAATTTTGTGATCATCGGTATTAGCCGATAACATATCTCACTGACTGATATTTTGTTCAGGGCTACGTTTACAAAAAGGATCGTAAGCACCAAGGATCTCTAAGATTTTTGGAAAATGCAGCCCAGGCCGATTATTCAAATTTTGAGATTGCAAGTATCATCCCAAAACCGATATATCAGACTAATTATTCAATCAAAAAGGTGTTAAAATGGTTCAAATTTAGAAAATAGGTGTAAACATTTTTAACATTTTCTGTCATTAATTTTTTTTGTAAATATCGGTTACTAAGAAATGCATATCGGCCAACCACAAGTCTTCACCGGGTGCAATAACAATTGATATCTGACAAGACATTTTGTTAACCACATGGTTTTGATTTTTGTTTGTTTTTGGACAGTAACTGATACATCAGACTAACTATTTAACCAAAATTGGTTAAAATATTGTTAAATATCGGTATTACACCAGTCACTAAGAAATGCATAATGGCCAAACACTAGTCTTCACCACGTGCAATGACAATATATCTGACAAGACATTTTGTTAACCACATGGTTTTGATTTTTGTTTTCGGCCAATAACCGATACATTATTCAACCAAAATTTGTTAAAATATTGTTAAATATCGGTATTACATCAGTCACTGACAAGCACATATCGGACAACTAGTCTAAACCAGGTGCAGACAGCTAAAATATTGTTAACATATTGTTAACCACATGGTTTTGATTTCTGTTTGTTTTCATCTCAGTGGTCCAAATTCCAGCTTCACGTAGCCATATATAAAGCGTCAAATATGGCTCCAATATTGTCACTTCACTATTTGTTGCATGGCACCTGGTGTGTGGATTTGATATCTCTTTCTTTTAAACTTTTGCTTTGGCTCTCTATCCATCTATCTCTCTCATACGCCCACTCCTTCTTGTCAGATAGAGTGAGCGAGACAGAGTGCGTAAAGCTCCACTGTAATGGCTCTCGTCTCCCTGGCTAGTGTGCTATGAATAGCCCTGTGTAGGATGATGCAGTTTCCTAAGTGGAAAGCCTCTGCAGATGGAGCTCTGCGGAGGGCAGAGGGCCAGGACTTCTGCTGTTACCTGAGAGAATGCCAACATCCCTCCCTCCCTCCCTTCTTCCTCTGGGTAGAATAAAAAAAACCCTCTCATTCACACCTTGGTCTTTGGTGGATTCTGCTCATGTGCTTTTTGTCTTTATTTGAGTCTGAAGTAGGCGTACGTCCAGACGAGTCCCTTTGAATGTGTCGTACTGTAGTGAAAAACCCTGAAGTTGATGAATGTGCTGTTTTTATTGAGGAAACAGCTGCTTTGAAACTTTTCAAGGGGAGTTTAGTTTAGTCCACTGAGAGAAAGTGGTGCTGTCTGTTCTCCTCATTGGGCGGCTCAAGCATGTAAAAGTGGACTGATAATGACATTCGAGCTATATTGAGAGGATTCCCTTTGAAACATGGACTCAGGCCAACACAGCTCTGTGTGTCTACAGGGTTAGCAGGAGATAGCGATGTTGAAAATAAAGTCATTTCCAGTCTCAAGGAAGAATTACCCCCCTAACCCTTCGTATTCGGCGAGTGGTTCTGCCACTCTAGTTTAAAAAAACAATATTAATAAAGAATATGAATGACTGTTAAAACCCAGAATTTGCTTCCCCTGATGTGAAAACCAACCAAACAACCAAACAACTCAAAAAAAGAGTGCAAAGTTTCCTTTTGTCCAAGTGTAAGGCTGTTTCTTAACGTATGTTTATCTTCATCATGTTCATTCTTTCAAGCTAACGAGGCCATCCCTGAGCAGGGCGCAAAATTCAACCTCTGTTGAATTTCAGAGTAAAGTGATGCTTGTATTGTGCAGTCAATGTGAGGATTAAAGGAGAAAAAACTGTTCTGAATCCTGAGGTGTATGTGTGCCCCTCTCCCTCACCCGTTTTAAATAAAAAAAAGAAAGAAACATCTTTACCTGTCAAACCTTTCAACTTTTTAGTTCACTTGAACAGAGCGGTTGTATGTGAAAGAAAAAGCAACAAAAAACCCATATTGGAAAGAGGCTGTGGCCAGAAGCTATAAAAATACAGACATATGGTACATCATGTAAATATTGCCATGTGGAAAAGGCATTTTCTTTTTTGTGTTTTTTTCTTTTAGGGGTTGCACAAGAAAATTGCACTACGAGAAGCAGTTATGTACAGTACAGTACACCACAGCAAGCGACGGGGGTTTAGCATGGGCGCTTTTTACGCCGGTAATTTTTTAGGGAAAAAAAGATGGATAGAGAAGAATTAAAAAGGAGCCTGGATACCCAGGCTCTGTGGGAAGAAAGTGCAGCCAGGTTAAGGCGAGTTGGCTGGGCTGAGGGTGGGGCTAAGGGTGGGGCTTGAGGCGTCAGATCGACTGTAATCGCTGAGGGAGCCGGGACGCGTGCTGCTCGAGACTGTGGCATTGCCGCCGCCATGCTGCCTCTTCAGCATGGCTGGCTGAAAGTCGGAGTGGCGGCGTGCGTGCTTCATCAGGTGGTCGCTCCGCATGAATCGCTTGTCGCACAGGGGGCAGCCAAACTTCTTCTCGCCCGTGTGGGTGCGATAGTGCCGTGCCAGCTCATCAGAGCGAGCGAACTTCTTACTGCAGTCAGGCCAGGTGCAGGGAAAGGGGCGCTCTCCTGTGACAGAAACATAGAGAATGCAGAACACACAGCTGTTAGTGTTTACTACACACATTCATGATCGCACAGACATATGTGATGTTTTCAAAACAGACTGTAAAGCTATACAAAATTATAGGCCAATGTGCCATCTACAAATAAGAAGTTGCAGCTGTGCTGCAAAGTATTTGATTGTTGAAACTGCTTTGAATCCATTTGCTCCAAAAACAAGGTGTTAAGGAGGCCACATCATAAACACCACCATGCGTCGCTAACAGCGATAAAAAGGGGCGGCGGTGCCAACTGATGTGAACCAAGTCCAGCCCTTATGTGGACAATGAACTCTTTCAGCACAGAAAGTCCAACCGCGGCCTTTTTCATTCTATGTGGCCCCCATTAAGCCCGTGCCGACATGCCTCATTGGAATAATATACTCTTTTAAACTGATCTAGAAGCAGTTTCGTGGTTTCTCTTGGTGTGCTAATGTTGAAGAAAAGGCCATACAGGCTTATACAACCCCAGTTCACACACCAGAGTAGCTAAATCACCACAGAATCAAGATCAGTTCAAACTAAAACAATGGTGAATGACCCAAACCATTTAGATCCAGGTCACGCAAGGGTTTACCTTCTAAGGATGGCTTTTAAATCCTGAAATGAGCAGTCTTTAACAAGACCTGATGTGGCACAACTATTTAGAAGACTATTTAGAAACTATTCATGAGAGCATGCTAATCCTCTCCTATAGAAGTAAAAGTCTGCAAAAAAGTTTTTTTTTTTTTTAAATCACTAAGCTGAGTGAAAAGGCCACACATTAAACCAGAATGCACTGCATTAAAAATGAACCATATGTTCCAGCCCAATAAGCATTGCATCATGCTAATTGGAGAATCATGAGAATACTAGGGGGACATGTATCACTTTGACTGCTCCAAAGAGGCTTATGGGATTTACTGACTCATTATTGAGATAACTGATGGACACACAAACACATATTCACTGGTTTATTTGGAACTGGCACACATCTTGAAACAACCTTGCTAAGTATTTTGCAAGGTTGCAAAATACCCCCCCCCCCCCTTACTGCCACATGTTACCGAGCCAGACATCAAGTTTAATTAGGCAGGTTAACAGTCTTTACTATGGTACCCTGCCCCAGCTTGTACTCAAACATGAAACTAGCAGTGAGCCAAAAGCATGGGAAATTACACCCTACCCCTTCCCCTTCAGGCAATAAAAGTGGGCTTTGACACAAATGTACCCAAAGCCAGATGGGACCATATATCTCGGTGTGGTTTCCTCATAGACGAGTAAATGCGGTACCAACGCCCTCTTTCTTTGTGCACACGAGGGCCCGCATGTCAGATACAACATGTATTTTAGCTCTATTTCATTGGTTGTCTTTCCTCACAAATGTGAGAACTGCTTCTTAATTTACCAGCAGTTTTTACCACAAAAGGTCTTGAAACCACTGCTGAATAGTATAGGGGCTCTGTGTCTGCACTTTTCATAATTTTGAAAGGCAAAGGACAGGAAAGAAAAAAGCCAGACATCTCAGTTATTACTTGGTTAAATTAGACAGAACAGGCAAAGTACACAGAGATCCAGACAGCTTTTTGCTGCTGCCTTTGTTTTGTGGTTTCCCCTTAAGGCCCCAATGGAAAACAACTTCAAACAAAACATATACGTGATGCCAAATTTATGTGTGGGATGACAGCTTTGCTGGGGTCCCTTCCCCCTACTATAAAAGATTGAGAAAGAGAGAGAAACAGCGGGCAGAGCTTGTCTAGACTGCCCCCATCTAAATCTAGGACCTGTCATTCACTTTTAGACAAACCTTCTACCATCATGCACACAAACAAATACAAAAAGTATGTGATGACATATGCACCTCACACGTAGACCTTTGCTATGTTATATGTCAACAAATAAAACCTGTGTGTGTGAATGAGCTTTGTGTCTATAAAAATGTCTGTGTAGGTTCACTTGTATCTGTCATATATCCTCCCACACACTCCCATGTGACAAAACGCACAAAAATACACAGTTACACACACACACAAACGCTCAATCCCACCCACCAGTAAAGCAAATAACTTCATTGGTACAAAAACACATCATCTGATACTCATTTGCCACACACATATTCAAGCCCATCCAAACATACGGTACAAAGTCACAATTTAAATCCACTAACCTTCAAACGTGCCACACCCACGAGAACTAATCTGAGAGGGTCACTGTTGTTTGACCTTTTTTAAACATCCTGGATCTAGTCATGATTGTGGCGTATAAACATAAATACATAAGATCTAACATTAGTGTAGTAGGAATGAGGACCAAGCGGTGGATGGTCTGAGATTCTCCCTTCAGCAATGACAGGAGCCAACCTGTAATTTACAGTCTAATTAATACGCGAAAGAGTCTGGGAACTCAAGGTTGTAAAGTGTGAGATATGAGTGGCGAGGAGCTTCACAAAAAAGGTAAGAGTTCCAATAGTGTGAATATTTTACAGGTTAAAACAGAGACAAGCAGGACTAGGCTATGTAAAGGTGTAAATAGTGACATCAACACAATGCACAGGTGTTAGTCTAATTCTCCAGAGAGCAAAGAGTTTGAATAAGCCAGGTTTTGAAAAACAACACACACACACACACACACACACACACACACACACACACACACACACACACACACAAAAAAAAAAAAATCTGCTCTCTAATAGTCGACTAACCATAAGTCGACGAGAAGAGGCTTGGTCGACTATTACAAAATTGTAGTAGTCGCTTAGTCACAGAACAAACACTGTGTGGTCACTTGTTTTTAAAATACTCCGTCATTTTTAGTCATACAAATCTGTAAAGATTATGTTTATTAGTTTATTGTTTATTGTGTGCATTTAGAATAACAATGAAACGTTGTGCTTTTGTAAAATAATTAAAGCAAACAGGATGCGCTTTCTGCCATTTTGGTCTCTGTGAACTTGAGCACGAAACTTTGAAACTCCATGTATACTTGCCTTACAGACATGAAAAATATATCTACAGAGAGAGTATATTCTCAGAATATATCTACAAATATTCTCAGATTAGGTTGCCGACTTAGGCAAAAAACAAAAACAAAAAAAGCGCTAGTTTATCAATAAACAAAAACAAAGAAAGCGGTAGTTTATCAATAAATTATTAAAACGTTAATGCAGCCTCCTTGCCATTTTACCCTGACACATTCATAATTATTATATCTGTCAGTATATCTTTTTTGTGTGCTTGAGCACTTATTAGGAAATGTAGGCAATTAAATGCTCATTATTAAATTTATATAGCTTATTAATAAATGTTTTAATAATAGTCGGCTAATGCTCATAATGAACTACTAGTCAACCAGAAAAATCTTTAGTCAAGGGCAGCCCAAACAAATGCATCACCCTACAGACATGACCATTTGCAACTACCATGCATGGTGTGACCATGACTAAAAGTTCAAGTGCGACTCGTTTCCAGGAATATTATTATAACCAACGAGGGCGCTCTTGACGTGGCTCTGAAGTAGGCTTATGTAAAAAGGTCACGCTGTCCAGCGTTTCATAACAGATGGAAGTTACTGTGGCTCTATCCACCGTGTCAAAAACCATGCAAAAGGGACACTGAGGGGACTTCCTCTTTTTGTCCCTCTGGGAAAACAATAGCAGAGCCGTAACTTGTGGTGCAACTTTGTCATACTGTTCATGCAAATACCCACAATAAAATTTATGTAAACTTTACTCATCCCCTTGCCAGTGGTCAATATGTTTATGCACAGCATTGCATCCTGGTGTTTGTACAAAAGGAGAGTTTTTAAGTGGTTTGTGTTGCATGAGCACTGGCATGTCCTCACACTGAAGAGCTACACCCTCTTTGGTGTGGTGCAACCAGCCCAAGTCTTTTTCGCAACAGGGGCCAGTAATTAGTAGAGCTTTAACCTCTGTGTTAACGAACACAGTGACCCAGTTACCCTTTGCAGCACTTACATCACAGTTGCTAGTACGGACATCCCATAGCAAAGGTAGCCGAGCAACAGTGTTTCCCTTCAGAGGCGATACCATTATGTCACAGACAGCAGCCTTACATAACTGTTCCCTTTTGGGGCCACTGGGTCAGTAAATAAACTCATGCTCATGTCTTCTCTCAAGTACAAAAACACATTGCAAATCCACGGCTCGATTTCTGATGAAAGAACAACTTCAGATCTCTTGAAGCTTTAGGAAACAGGAGAAAAGGGCCTTTTGAGGTGAACAGTCTATGGCACAGACATCTGATCAGGCCACTATCTGAGCAATACAAATGCAGACTGAATGTCGATCCAGGAGACTTGGTGTCGCTCACCTGTTCCAACAAGAGCTACCAGCATCTCTGTGTGGGTGAGATAAAATTCCTCAGGTTTCTTCAACCATGAGGCCACTTACGCAGGCGAAGACACTGCATAAGAAAGGCAGGCAGACATTGAGGATCTCCAGTGGGAGGTCTTACAAATGCTTCATAACCATGAGCTAAAAGTACACTCTCCAGGCTTGCACAAGGGCTACTTGATGCCCTAGAACATGCTCTGAAATTAGCATATTCTGCAAGTCCACGTCAGCTGCTGTTTTTAGGGAAGCAATTCTGACTGAGAAAATGTTTTAGGAAGGCAATTAGAAGATGATTTTGCATTCATCCTTTATATACCAGACATTACACAATGCTCACACATAATGGAAGACAGGAGTTTATAGTAGAAACCCTGTGCTATTTGTTCATTTTGACTTGCAGTAATGAAGGTCAGCACCAGGACAGTGGAAACTGATCTTACATTAGAATAAAAGGCCTACTTGCAATCTAGAAGGATTGAATTTGTCCTTGTTTTTGCAAGGCCACGAATCTTACAGACAGTACACATGTGCCTTCAGTTATCTTTAGCCAGAGGCAAAGCAAAAACGGTTCAGCAAATACAGATGTAAACTAGAGCAAAACATGATGCTTTTAATATAATATGTATTAGATCCTGAAGTTGCCGATGGTGATCCCAATTAGATCAGACATTTTGAATCAGGGGCACACTGTGTCCTAGCCTCCGGTCTACAACTTTCCCTATTTCCTTATCTGTGGAAAACCACAAGAAGCCTGATCTCCAAAATGCCACCACAAAAAGTAGCTGCAACACTTACCAGCAGGTTGTAATTTGTTCCTGGTGGGTCATGCAGAAGTCTGCCAGCTTAAGCCCTCATTGTTAATGACAAGACTCCTCTGGGCCATTGGAGACCCAGACAGGCCTCCTCTTAATCTCAAAGTTTCCAAAACCGTCTGCAAGAAAGTTCACAGCTTTTCTCGGCAAAGCAATTTAGGGAATTTCTGCCAACAACCCAGCTTTCCCTTTTCCACCAGGGCTGAGATGCTTGCCGAGATGATCTCATCGCTACCCCATAGGAGCAGGGAATTTTTGGAGTGTATGCAATCCCATCAGCAACCAAGTTGGGAGAGAGATATAGGTCACGCCCTCTATCTAAGGTTGCCAAGAAGTGAGTTCACACCATGGAGACTAGAAACAAGTCTGGTACAAACATTGCTTGGACTTAGGTTATAGTTGTGGGCAATTTAACAAATAGTCAGAATTATCATCATATCTACATTAGACACGACTACATATTAATCTCGTGAAGGTCTAGTGAGCAGATTGCTGACTGAGCGAAAACTTTCCTGGTGATTTGACCCAGATCGCAGCACTTAGAGACTGTGGGAATGGAACAAAAAAGACAGAAGTGCCGCACACATATGCGTGTGCTAATGAAGGGAGGGGGTGCAGGGTTGACTAACCACATTGAGTCTTGGTGAGTCAGATCAGGCTTTCAGTACTCTGTTCGTGCCAGTGACTTTGAGAAATTGAGGATTAATGCTAATGGACGTGGGTGTAACAAAGACATTACTGCTAGGTCAGGTGCAACCATTAGGACTGGACCAGACTTGTCCGGAGACACTGTGACAAAGGCAACTATGTTTAATTTATCATCCTTCATTGTCTTTAATGAAAAACGCTAAAACCACTTGCCTTTCAATTGCACATTCTCCTCCCATGGTTTTAATGCTGTTGAGAAATAAACAATAGTACTGGCCTTGTGTCTGATGGAAGTGCCTTCACCATCAGGCATTTCAATCAAGCTTTCCAAGCCTAGTAGACATAACTCACTCCTCCCAGTCTCTACAGCACATGTGCACACATGGTCTAAGACACATTATATGAGGAAGCAGCCACAACTCCTGCAGATTTATGTCCCCTCCCCTCTATATTTTCCCACCTCACAGTGTTGCCCTACTCATCATTGCAGCTTTGAAATGGACCTTCCTGTGGCTCCTGGCCTAACTGGGCCACTAGGACTGTTTCCCAACACATTGTAATTATTCTAACTCCGTTTAACATTAAGACAGCTGTAGCCATAAGCTTGTGAATGGTAACAGGCAAGAGCAGGTGGGTGGGGTCACCCACAGCTCTGACATTCATGTACAGCCACAAAGACTACTAAATGTCAGGACACTGAGCTAAATTTTATTTGTTTACTGTCAAAAGAGTATAAACTAAATGGCCATTAACTAAAAATGCTAGTGAAAGCTGATCTTGAATAGGCTTCCTCTTTTCAAATCCTACTTTTAAGGACAAACTGTCTTCTCCAGCTGATTAATTTCTATTCTCAACCACATAAATATTCAGAAATTAGTCAAAGCTGTTTGAGGCTGTGTTGATCATCCCAAGTTCATCCCAAAATGTTAATGCAAACCTGTATGAATGTTTCTTCTCTCAGAAATGTCTCAATGCTTTATTTGTCGACACAATGAAAGATAGAGGGATCCTATGTTATTTTGTGTTTGACTGACATCAATTGATTTTCATTGACAAAAACTGCTAAAACAGTCTTTAGTTTGGAAGGACATGGCACAAGGGTACTATTTTTCAAACTATTCTTTGAACATATTAAGTTCCTGAAGGTTTACCTTGAGTAGACACCACTGACAACACTGTAAGTAATATCCTCTCTACTGGAAACTGCCAAGTCAACCCTCCCCCCATGACTGTCCACTGAATGATCCTTTTCATCCCACAGCCACGCCTGAAAGAGCACAGGCCGGGATCCTCCACATACAGATTTGTTAGACAGTAAGGGGTCAAACATCTCACTGGTGAGAGCTAATGTCAATAGAAAAGCCTGGGAGGCAACCAAGGTTCTGGCACACAGCAGAAAACAACCTCTCTCTCTGTTTCTTTTTGTTTGTCCCCTCAATCCTCATCTCAAAAACCCACTACTGCAGAGAATCACCAAATCAGATTGCCAGCAGATGCAGCTGAGCAAGTGACCTACATCAATGGAGGGCTTTGACAACGGATCCCACCCTGTACCCACCCCCACACTTCTGCCTTTGCGTACAGTACGTCCCCACCCACAAATTGCAGTGTTAGCGCCCCACGCAGAGTTTGCGTGAGACCCTAAGCTGGCGGCTCATGCTTCAGGAAGCTGAAAATACAGCTCCACACTTGCTCCAGATCCCCTTCTTCCTGCACAGAGAAATCGACACCCATGCATTGAAAATTTAAGAAAGCAAAAGAGCTCAAACTATACAACGCTTCAGCAGTTCTGTCACCTTACGCCCTTATGGGTGGGCGGAGAGGACACAGGGCACTGGGGGGATGGTTAGGTAGGAACAGACTGGCTTTTATAAGACTCTGCCAAAGCTGACTAAAGTATACATAAGTTCAGCAGAGTCGGAAGCAGTGGCCTTATACCAACTCTACAGCGAGTTAACTACGACTGACTTTGTTTTAATGTATGGTAAGGTCTGAGCACATTTTTTGGTTAGGTTTTTATAGCAGCTAAAGACTGTATGCTTTTCTTCATGTGAAAGAAAAATAAGAGAATTGCATTCCCATCAGTGAGGGCTGCTTCAGGAGAGATGGATGACTGTGAAAGGGTGGATGAGTGCATGATGAAACACCCAAGGGGCTTCAGCACTTTAGCCTATCATATTTGAGTGTGAGAGAGAGATGCACCAAAGCATCTTTCTACCACTCACACTAGTCTGACAGTAAAAATCTGACTGTACCATCACAGAAAAGAAACATACAAAGTGGACAGAACTGATGCATGTAGATAACTCAACCAAGGCTCACTGGAAATACATGCCCCTATATACATTTCTGCAACACACAGTACTGCACGTTTTGCGGCAGTTTCAAAGTGAAATGTACAGAGAGTGGCGCTAAAACACACGCTCCATATGTAACCGTGGCACGTTTATATTATGTTGGTATAGGCACGTATTGCTGCGTTTTTTATCACGCAGTTTGAGGTACGTATTGCGGCTGGTCCGAATTCAAATATCCGGGGTGTGTCGCTACAGAGCAAACCTACTGAATTAGAAAACTCATGCATATGAAACTATATATGTGATGACAATGTTCAGAAATATCAGTTTTCAAATTGTGCAGGATTGTTTTGCCATAATATAATATTCTGCAAGTACTTGTGTGTAAATTATACTTTGTGTGAAAAGGAATAAACATTGTCATAGTTTTACTGCCTCTATTGTTCATTTCAACTGGAAAATGCCATGATTCATACATATAGGTAAGTTTTTTCAGTTTTGCAGAAATGTATATAGCACTGGTTAAATGATGTGAAGAGTGTCCGCAACTAATAAATAAGTAGGCATATGAATCAAGACCCTAGAACTGAAATCCTAGAAATTTAAAATTAAGCATTATATTTTTTGGGAGTCCCAACATGACATTTTACAACCTGACCTAAAATAGTTACCCAATTTCCCAAGTATAGCTAAAATCTTTTAACTTCTGTTAATCTCTCAAACATAAACACTTGTGCGCATATACACTCATATGATCCCTGCTTAACATCATTCAGAATTAACGAGCTGGGGCGTATCCTGAATGACAAGTGGGTCAGCCAGGCCCATGCACTCTTCGGCATCCAACATATATTCTGGTTACAAGGTAGCAGGCCAGGGGTGTGGAACGGAAAATAGTTTTAGTCAGAGAGAGTAGAATCCCTGTTGTGAAGCCATCACCCTCACACTGAGCCCGAGCCGAGCCCCACCCCACCCGGTCCATGGCACTGTGCCCACCACAGGGCAGAAGGCCCAAGTCCCACCCATCCTTTAAAACCTTCCACCTGAACCATGGGCAGGATGACTGCACAGGATGTCATGTCTGTAAATAACCCAGTGCAGAGGAAAGAAAAATGGCTGACGAATCAGTTTAATTTTGACTGTATTTGCTATAAACCTGGGAGGAGGGTGTTCTCGGAACTGGCTACTTTAATGCGCACTTGAACCAATTGTTCGAGCAAGAACATTTGACCACGTACACCGTTTTTTGTCAGCGTAGCAAAACAATGTCATCTATACATTGCACACACTACTGGGACCCTTGTAGACAATACAAAGGGCATGTAAGGAACATAAGAGTTCAGCGGCCAAACATAAAAACTAACCAACTGTAAAATATGTCATTATGGGCTTTGTATGCATTTATGGTGCTTCTGGTGATTAGTGCGAATACTTTCTAGCCACACACAGCGGCAGCATGACCTTTATTGATAACCTTACCCATAGTGGGTCACTCAAGGTGGACAATAGGACTACATCACGCTGAGTTGGTTTGTATAAAAGCCCATCCTGTCTTTGGTGGCACAGTGTCCTTATTAGCATCCTTCCCCCAACAAATCTGCTTTAGCCAATCTTGCTCATCAATTTGTGACAAAATCTGTCCTCCTATTCTCCATAGCATTTCGGGTTGGAGAGGAACCCCGCCTCTTCATACTCGCAGGAGATCAGACAAAGCTGTCTGGTAACCTTAGACCCTCAACCTGCTGTGTTCCCCTTCTCCTCACCGACCAACTCAGCACAATGAGCAATTTGTGTACCGCATTTGCTCTCATCTTCTACGTCCCACCACTCCGCTCGCTCATACTTACCATCTCAATGCGGTGGAGGATTAGAAAAACCTCTGAGGCCTTGGAGGCGATCTCATTTAATCTCCCTTGCACAGCACATCATGCAACAGTGTGATCTGAGGTGTGCTATCAATATTCAAGACTCTCTCAAGTACTTGGTGGCTTGATGTGGTAACATGCCCCTCCACTTTCCTGGAGATATTCCCATGAGTACAAGGACTAGTGATACAGGTCCTGAGTAGCCCAATCAGGATAATGAGTCTAGGAACCAGGCCCAGATGACATTGTGGAGTTGTACAGGGAACAGATTAGATTATGGGGCGAGGGAGATTAACCCAGAACACAGGGGCCACAAGTACCCAATCTGATCACAAGGGTCCATCATGGGTTTGCCATTGAAAGCAATTTATAAACCTAATGAACTTTTTCATTTAGCCTTGACTTTCAAAAAGCATTGGAAGAGAAAGCTAACAAATTCAAGTCTGGTGAATACAAGTGATGTAACTATATTATTAATATGATATCGTGATAGCAGAACTGTGTCAATATTATCGTGGTCACAAGATGATATAAAACAATAGGTCTTCCAGGGAAAAGTGCAGTTTTTAAAATATATTTAAACTTTTCTTTTTCTAATATAAAAGTTCTTTAAAGTTGTGTTTTGGGCCATTATGCTATGCTTTGACACAGTCTCCGTTCACAGTGAATGAATGCAGTGAACTCGTTTATTGCATGTGCTGTGAGGTTAACGCACGTTTGGGAATGCAACGACCACCAGTTAAACTTTATTTTCGCAGCAGATGATTAAAGCGTTTCACTAGATTTGTAGTGAGACGCGATATGAAAAAATTTTATTAGAGTTTTTCTAATAAAATATTTTTATATATTTCTACACTTGAAAGATTAGGGAAAAAGTAATTTGCCTATAGTGTAAAGCAAAAATAATATAGCTATGAAATATTCATTTTCATTTATTTTGCAGTTAAATTGTTTTACAATAAATGGCTATTACTGTCATTGTTGTTAATATTATATTCTATATTCTTATTTGTTTGGCTTCCTAAAACACCAGTCTGAATGTAATTTAGACTGAGACAGTATATCACAAATAAAAAGAGTTCAGGCACAAGTCAATTCACTGACTTAAGTTTACTTAGTTGGAGCTCATAATTCTCAAAGTGCATTATAGAATAATTTAACTTCAAAATGTACAATACTTTGACAAATGAAGAATTGGAAAAAAAAATGTATTTTTTTGTTTTAAATATCACAATATCGTATTGAGGACTTCATATCGTGATATTATCGTATTGTGACATTTTGATATCGTTGTGAATACCATACCTTAAAACTATAAAAGGAATTATATAGGAAAGTGAGCATATTCTGGGTTCAGTACAAGTTAGGCTCAATCAACAGCATTTGGGGCATAATGTTGAATTTCAATAGGAGTGAATGGGGCCAGAAACATTCAAATACTCCCTGATTCAATAGTATAGCAACAAGACATAAACAATGCCGATGGAAACCTGATTTTAGTGTGCAAATTAAAATGGCTTACTAATCTTTTGTGTAAACTTACATACAGTCTGTTGCCATAACAGCACAACACTTAAATCTGTAAAACCCTAAAATGACTTGATTTAAATAGATTTACAGCTCAACACAAGTTTTAACAGAAGACAATTATGTGCTTTTCTGCATTTACCTCCTTTTAAAAACGATCCCGGTTTACTTCCATTGTACGTACCTCATGTAACCTTGATTTTTTCAAATAAATTGACGGATGAGTCGAGATTATATGTTGAGGTAATCAACATTATGCCACAAATGCAGTTGAACCGAACCCAAAATACAGTGCTTTATTGGTGTTACATTAAATCTTTAAGGGCCAGTTTTACTAAACCGTCTTTTGGCGTTAAACATAGTACTGTCAGGGTTTGCTAAAGACATGCAGTGCAAATTATTTTTGCGTCCGACTTATTGAATATGCATCTGTTGGTGTTTCCCTTAAGATGCATTATTCAACGAACCAAAAAAGCATGTCTTAAAGCAGGCGGTAATTTCAGGTGCTCCTGGTAGATTGTGCTATTCATTATAAAAATGATCTGGCTACAGAATTTAAATTTATACTAAAACCTAAATGTGTAGAAATCCAATGCTTCAGAGGTATAAGTACTAATACAGCGGTTTCACTTTGAGTAACATTTTTTCAAGTCAGGTATTGCATGCAAAACACTTTCAGAGGAACTACTCTTATGAGAAAAGTCACACGCACTGAAAGGACACGATGTCTTTTGTGCATAACAAACAGCCAGTATACGTAACAGCCATGGCCTTGGCAGTCTCCTCAAGCCATGTCACTTCCTCTTCCTAAACTGAAACTTGCAGGTTTGTGAAAATCTTTTTTTTTTTTTTCATTCCCAGATGGCCCAACACCCATTTCATCTGCATATATGCATACCACAGGTTCCTTTTCTCATCACAAGTCAACTGCGGCCTAATAAAGTAATGAGAATGTTATAAATTATCATCTGCAAGCATATTGTGCACCATTACAGTTAACAACTCATCAAATGCAAAGCAAGCATCTCTCTGAATCTGTCCATCTGTGTTTATAAGGATGATTAATGAGCCCTTCTTTATCCAGCCACATGCTAGTTGGAATCTTTTTCTTTCTTTTTACCCTCTCCAACTTTCCCGTGTGTCTTCCTTTCTGTGCATAGCCATAAAACATCTGTCAAATATTATTCGTGATGCTCTCCTAGGCCATGAACTAATCTTAACATGACTACAAACCCCCAAAAAGGTGGAGATAAAAATTTAGGATGCACCCAAACAACAGAGGCAGTGCCAGTACAGTCAGACTAAACTGAAAAGGTCCTCTCAAAAGGTCACAAGAAGGTTATTTTACCAGATTTATCTCAGTGAGGGACATTCTGTAACCACAGGTTACCACAGAATTGCTAAGGGCAAGTGCTTACAATACATAGTCTTTCTTTAAAAAGAAAACAACGCTACAAATAGACCCAGAACCTAAAATTGGTGGCTTGGCAACTGTATGTGGTTTAAAACAGTTAGCGAGATAGAAAGGGTCATTTTAGTCCGCAAAGTGCTTTACAAAGTTGTGTGAGCTAGCAACAAATTCTTGGGAAGGGAAATAAGACTTAAAAGTCTACACTAAGGCAATATTTTATAGTCTTCAAAAGTATAAAGTTTAAACAACTGCATTTGCTGCAGTGCATTTCAAAGCAAAACCTTTGCAACATTTCTGCACCGTTTGATCATGACAGTACATCTGCTCCAGCTCTATCATAAAACGCCTTTCTTCTACCAGCAAGCTTGCACTTGTGATGGTTCAGGCCCTCCCCCTTTCCCCGGGAACTACTCACTCAACAGAATAACACGAGAACACCGCAAAGCTCTAGCAAACAAATTAAATAAAGAATTTTTTACACTTTATTCCCAAGTTGCCATCACAGAAAAACGCAAAAAAGAAACATATCAAGACCTGTTGCATTTTTCAGAAATTACTAATTACTGCTATCGTTTTCACGAAAGCAGTTTGACTAGCATGACTGCATCTCTGCGCATGAAGGAAAGCCCCAGAGCCCAAGCTTGAATCCTACCGCTACAGTATATGACTCCATCGGCGACACTACGCACTAAGTAGAAAGCTGGATGCAACTCTCTGTGCCCAATTCCTGCTGGATTGAGACAAATGATCCAAAGCAGGGTGTAAACCAGAACCAGCAGGGAATTCTGAAGTCAAATAAGGTCTTCAGTACTTTTGGCTCTCCAAGTTTGTTTTCATAACTCTATATTCCCCCTTCAGTTCAAAAGCAGTGCGTTGCTGGGAGAGATCCATCTTCTCTTTGCTCCATTGGTAGAGACTGATGGAAAATCTGCTGAGCGCTTAAGAAAGGCGTCCAGGTTAGCTGAGCCTGGGCTGCTGAACTCAAATGACCCACATTCTCTGATTACCAAAACAAATGAGATTGAACACTCATTGTTTAACCGAATCATGGTCCGATCGCAGACCGGTGACTATAGTGAAACCCAATCTAAAGTCCATGATTTAAAGAATAGCCTCACTGAAAGACAGGAAGCGAGGGAGGTCTTAAATACACACTATAAACAAATTCACCACAAACGATGAATTGAGCTGTTTATCTGCTCTAAATGACTTACTCTGATGTGTTAACACACAACTAGACACCATACACTGGACCGCAACCAAAGCTGGAGTTTTACAGAACAATATCCCTGAATTCAGGGTGGTATGTGGTGTGTTCTGACATAAACATGTCATTATATATTCTGTAAAAGACCCAACCTATTATCAAGCGAAGTAAAAGGAACAGCAACCGTGTAGACGACATACCCACCTTCAGTACTTCAAAGCTCTGGTATATGTTATAAACGAGGCTTTTGTACCGAAATCCAGTCAAACTATACTACATGTGACCCAGTTGTAAGTAGCACGGGTATATTTGTAGCAATAGCCAACAACACATTGTATGGGTTAAAATGATCAATTTTTCTTTTATGCCAAAAATCATTAAGATATTAAGATGTTCCATGAAGATATTTTGTAAATTTCCTACCGTAAATGTTTCAAAACCTAATTTTTGATTAATTATATGCAATGCTAAGAACTTCATTTAGACAACTTTAAAGGCGATTTTCTCAATATTTAGATTTTTTGCACCCTTAGATTCCAGATTTTCAAATTGTACCTCGGCCAAATATTGTCCTATACTAACAAACCATACATCAATGGGAAGCTTATTTATTCTTTATTCTTTTTTGATGAAATGTTCTACCCATGTTGTAATTTTAAAGATAACAGTTTGAACTGGTAGGTCATCATAAGCAAGTAGGTCAAACTTACAGAACACCAACCACAAGGGATGAGTCATGGTTGATTAGTTGGGTTAGTGAAGAGAGTAGTTTATTTCGATTTTTGCTATTTTTTAATGTTTTTAGCAGCAGCACTTTGTTTAGAATGCTATCACAACAGTTATACAATAGCAGAACTTTAAACAACCCAATATCAATTTATCACACCAGACAACTGACAGAAACTCTAACTGATCTATTTTCCCTGATAAAACATCGCATTGTCTGAACATTCATCATTTTTAGTAACCAGGGGTGTGTTTCGGAAAACCCTGACACGATTTACACTTCTGCGGTTTATCTGAGATCTGAGGGTACAACGCCTTTAGGTGTCAAGAACGTTTCGATTCAGAGCGAAGTTTCCTGTCAGTAGATCCATCTATTGTCTGACGCGACAACAGCACGGCGTTAATAAAATGATAGTGGTGGCTGCACGCCACGACGCGTGAAAATGCGGTACAGAAACGTGTAATTACTTTTCTAAATGTATTTTCCATCCTAACCGTCAATTATGAAGGCTTGAGGTCTGCGCTGAGGGGCGGGTGCGCTGCGCGCTTCAGCGCTCGGCTGGTCGAGTCTGTTGCTGGTCAGATCAGCTGGCAGTCTGTCCGACGGGGGTGTGGCACATCACAACAAAGAGCTTAACAGTCAAACAAGCAACCGCAGAAGTCTCACCAACCCCCATCTTTTATTCATTTTTCAGTTTTAACCCCCTTTTGCATGCATCTAAAGGACTAACGCAGAGAAAACCAAATTATGCGCAAACCTGCCGTTTTTGGACTTTCAAAACCGTTCGCTGTCTGCACCGCTATTGCCAGTGACTTTTCGCAAACTACCACCATGGCCTCCTGAAACTATAGCCTACGAGACTTTTATGAGCGATTACATCATGGGGTGCCTGGCTCTTTTTGCGCCAGCAGTGTTTTAGATTTAATTGCGAGCAGATTTTTGTGCGAAGGTACTGAATGTATAGTGTGCAAATGTGTCCATGCATGTTTTAAATAGAACAGCTTGTTGGTATTCTTGTTGAATGTTTATTTTATAGTACATGGTTGTCACAGTATTGGTATTTTATTAACATTCCTGCCACTTTGTTTTATTGTTGTTTTTTTCTGTCACCGTTTTATTGTGTGCATCTATGCGCTGGCAATATTGTACGCAGAATAATCGTGCCAATAAAAGAGTGCTTTGAACTTGAAACTGAAAATGGTTTATTGGGCATGTGTGTGTTGAGTTGGCTCATATAGGCGAGGCACTGGGGGGAGAAGAACTGTTGCTGTTTACCATATAGCTTCCTCATAGTGGGCGTGACAATATTTACGATGCTACTTACCTCGAAAAACATTTTATTCCCCTTAAAACGACTAGTTAAAGTAAACGCATAAAGAATATGACTGCAACACAACAGTTGTCCCGTCAAGTAAAACAAGAGCTTGTGCGGAACACAATGTGCCCAAAATGCGTAAATGTCGCGATGTTTACATTGGATCTGCGAAACGGCAATACACTTGGCAGGAATGGAAACTGACCTGTATGTGTCCTTAGGTGGGCTTTGAGATGGGACGATTTGCCATAAACTTTTTCACAACCTGAATAGTGGCATTTGTGCTTTTTCTGTGGGGGATCTTGTTCAATTCGACCCCTAAATCGTTTGCTTCTTTGTTTAAGAGCAGAGTCGCCGATGATGGTGGTAGGTGTGGCAGAGTTCCCATCATCTCTGGTTAGGGTTGCTGTTGGTGGCGTGCTCTCCTCTTTTATTTTTGCCTGCTCGGCAAAATTGGTGGGGGTCTGTTGGTTAAAATCCGCCAAAATTCTCGCCACCACAAACAGAGATGAGTTGTCTTTCAAAGGCTCCTTGGTTTCTTCTCCATTCTTCTGTGCAGCCGCAGTTTCGGGCTTGATCTCTCTATTCCCTTTTGGACCGTGGACAATTGCTTGGCTGGACATAGACACAAGGCACTCTGCTGCGAAGTGATCCATTTCGTTTGAAGAGTACAAGTTGTTTCTCTATGACATTCAGACCCAATGACAGTAGACCATTGAACTCAGTAGATCCCTTTGTGTGATGCTGAATAGGCAGCTCTCGTAAGCAAACTCACTTTGCACTATCTTACCGGCTTTTCAGCAACACTGACATCTTGCATGTAAATCATGCGAGATCGAGCCGTGAGCGCGCCACGCCGACTGCTTTCGTCCTTTAGAGATAAGTTTCCGGTGATGAGAGCTCTGAAAACTTGTCTGGATTGAGTATCAAAACTCCCATCGTGGCTGTAGTCCTCACAACGTTAAAGTGACAGTATGCTGAGCGCCGATTAGAGCTGATTGTATCCATGCTGGGGGCGTGTCGGCCGGTAGCGTTTGGCAGCGTCATCGAGCCGGCGCGCGCTCATTGGATGGCGACGTGTCCCGGAGTGCACTGCCTTACTTGCCCCTCACCAAACTTTTAGAAAGTATAAAAAAGACTTGACTCAGAGCCTAAATGCATATAAGACATGCACTGACATTTGTGAGAATGGAGTTTATTTAATTTGTCCTGTCTTTGTATATACAGTAGACCTATGTCTAAGAGCATATATGATTGTCTGAATGACATCTTGGTTTATCTATTCAACATTATTATTTAATATGACCTTCTATGACAATACTGTAAAATATTTATTCACTTTGGTCTATTCAGTCAAGAGCCTGGAAGTGACAAGCATTTCAAAATAAATAACGCACGGACACAGAATCCCAGACTGGAAAATATATTCATATTCCTGCATTTCACAAGCAGACTGTGGGGGTGAAAATTGAGATCAGGGTTTCGAAAGTTACTTAATCTTTTTCATATGAAAGCACGAGAGGAGGAAAGAAAGGGCTGAAGCCTACCACTTCAGCTCTAACGATGCACTGTTCTCCTGTGGGAAAGCATGTACTCTCTTTCAGTCCTATTCACAATAGACTTCTCTGGAAAGTTCCAAGTGTTCATTGAGAGCAAGGCTACATGGCATTCAGAGAGCCATCTGGTTGTATTACTTTACATATTCTTTCACCACCACGAGAACTGGGTGTTCTTGCGTTTCATGCAGTGTTTCTGAGGCAAATCCTATCACAGCATAACGACAAGACGGCAGTTCCAGTTTCACAAGATGGCTGCTTCAAAACCCAAATGGAAGAAAGTGCAACCTAAAAAGATTAAGTTTTTATAAAATTATTAATTTAGAATTATTCTAGTTTGTCTTATTTAAATAACCCTTTTAAAATATTAAACAGTTATTTTTGTTTTTATTTATGGTTCTGTAAATTATATTCTGCACTTAAATTAGCATTATTTTAAAAGTTCTGTAATTTAATAATCAGTATGTGATGCACCTTACCTAATACATATTGGTTTGCCTGACCATACAATACCAAGTACTTCTGCAAAATGCTTTTTTTGCAACCGGTGAGAAAATTTAAATGAAACTCAGTGTCCCACACACTGAACAACCCACTCTATCGTTCTCTTATTATAATCTGTGTTCTTTTCTGAACAATCACCGAAATGTTTCAGGAGTAGGTTGAATCACATTCTCAATTTCACCACGCGAGCGAGATGACTCAGCCATTCTTCTATACTATCAAGAAATATCACATTCTCCTGGGGCTCTGCATCATTACTGATGATTGTTGCACATGCCCTCTCGGGTTTTGAGATGTAATCCTATTGGACTTATGAACAGTTTGTGAGGACAGCCTGACCGTACCACCAGGTGCTACAGCCCAATCAAGGCCGTGCTGTCCTAGAATACAAGGCCCATATACAGTAGCGCCGTGGACTGATTACATGGTTTCCTTGTATGGCACATATACTTTATTTTTCTGTTTATATAATGTGACTTGATGAGATCTGAGACTCAGTCTGCCTTAGTCGATGTGTTAAAAGTGTATTTTCTTTTCTTCTGAGAGAAACAAGGCTGCTGTTTTCTATCCCCAAAAAAATGACAATGAGACTGATGGATAGACAGACAGACAGACAGATGATAGATAGATAGATAGATAGATAGATAGATAGATAGATAGATAGATAGATAGATAGATAGATAGATAGATAGATAGATAGATAGATAGATAGATAGACAGATATAAATAGTTAAAGACAGATAGATATATAGATAGACAGAGACAGACAGATAGACAGACAGATAGATAGATAGATAGATAGATAGATAGATAGATAGATAGATAGATAGATAGATAGATAGATAGATAGATAGATAGACAGATAGACAGACAGAGACAGACAGATAGACAGACAGATAGATAGATAGATAGATAGATAGATAGATAGATAGATAGATAGATAGATAGATAGATAGATAGATAGATAGATAGATAGATAGATAGATAGATAGATAGACAGATATAAATAGTTAAAGACAGATAGATATATAGATAGACAGAGACAGACAGATAGACAGACAGATAGATAGATAGATAGATAGATAGATAGATAGATAGATAGACAGATAGACAGACAGAGACAGACAGATAGACAGACAGATAGATAGATAGATAGATAGATAGATAGATAGATAGATAGATAGATAGATAGATAGATAGATAGATAGATAGATAGATAGATAGATAGATAGATAGATAGATAGATAGTCCCACAAAACTGTCAACTTTTTACCTAGGCAAAGCGATACCTTTTAAGCAAAGTCATTATGGGCGGAAACTGATACTTTTCCAGTCATGACTCATGTGGGTTGCACATGTGATTCCTTTCCCTCACTGGATAAGCAAAGAAGACAATAATGTGGCACCTCTTACACTGTCTCTCATAATCACCACTTGACTGCACGCTTCCCAACAACGTGTTGTCATGACCTGAAAATCTGATTGGCAAACACACCTCAAAGGACTGAAGGTCACATAATACAGTTTGGTTTGTCTTCTTTCTGTGGTAGCTATAAATTAGAAATGACCTGCAGTCTCATCATGGCCTGACTCTGATAACTAGGGCTTGACTGTTGTAAAAGATTTTGTGTTTGCTGTTTCTTTTCTCTCTCTCTCTCTCTCTTTCCTATCGTGAGTTTTATATTGAAGTTACTGTAGCCTTTAAATGTCAATTCAGCAGCTCTGGCACATGTGAAACTCAGAGGCTGTTTACTACTTGTGGTCTAGCTTTGCTCTTTTGATCTACAGTTGGGAAACATATCATTTCCCATCATGCATGTAACAACTCTCTTCCTGTTCGTCTTCAGACAGTGCCCTCCTATGTTGATCTAGGACCAGCTTTGTCCCAGCCCAATTCTGATCTTAACCATCAAAAGAGAAACCACAGAACTGGTCTCAGATCAGCACCCAAAGACAACTTAAACAAAACCCTCTGTGAACTCGAGCAGCACACGACATAAACAAAAGTGCTTAAACCTACAAAACAAACCTGATCATGAGAATAAAAACCTGCAAGAACTTCCCGAATAACATTAACAGTGCTCTTGCATAATATAGCAACTGGTCAATCATTTCACATGTTGAAATTTCCGCCCATGTCCTTGGCAAGATTCCTGACCTCAATGACTACCGTGGGTCACGTTGTTCTGCTCTGTTGTATCCCAAACACCCCAGAACAAACATCTAACTTAAATGTACATGAGCTGAGCTTCAACCAGATGCTCTGCTTTTGTTTTGTCTGTCGAAGCAGACTAGAGCACAATGAATAACATTAAGCTATAAACAAACAACTAGTCCAATATATAAAGCTGTTTTTAATGACGATGATTTATGCAAAGACAAGTTAAGGATTTCTGAGAGACAAAAACAAGTCCAAACTGCAGATTATTTAATCAGTGTCCAGAGCTTGGCTTTGGTGCAGCTGGATATTCAGGTTACATGTGCCACAGGTAATTTATATACTTATATTTCTCAGCAATAAAGTAGTGAATTTTTGTTTATAGTTTGAGATATAACAGTTAAGACACTTTAATGACCCCATGAAATTAAAATAGTACCTTTTAGCTTTATGCCTTAGTCTATGTGCTAGCATAGTCCCAAATGGGTATTTAAAATGTATAGTTACTGTTTCATGAGGAAAGAGACCGAAAACACTGATGACTCATCCTGCACCACAGATTTTTGTCCAATCAAACGCTCTTTAGATTAAGAAAGTCCCACCCACAAATACAATCTGCCACAGATGTATTGTATCTACCACTTCACCAAAACAGACCACAAGAAGGTCATATTAGTTATGCTAATTAGTACAAATCAGTGACATGCTAAGCGTTAATTGATTTTACGAGGCTGATGCTTGCTGAGGCTAGCAGTCTGAAAATCCACTCTGAAACAATGCTGCGGGGAATGGCTTTGTCTGCTTCACACAATACAGCTTAAAAAGAACAAATTGGAGCAAACAAACTTTAACTTTGTCTTCTAGCTGCTTGTGAGGAGCAGCTCTGTTCATGAGACATCAATCAGTGGACTGATGTCTGATGGAGGAAGAGGAGGAAACCTTAATCTATCCGTATCTCTTTCTTCAACCACACAGTTTGAACCTCAGGCTCTGCATTAGCACGGCATGTATAGAGGGCCTCTTGCCGACCCCTATTCAAACTCAACAGCAATGTGTAATGTGCATGCACACTATGTACACTATGCACATGTAACCTATATCACACAATGGCATGGCCTTAGGGTATACATATGTAATGTACTCAAGGTAGGACTTTGAACAGTGCTTTCCTGCTCTTTATCAAAAGACGTAACCATTGCTAATGTATTTCAACAGTGACCGCCCACTTTTACAGCAGCCTTTGTTACAGGAATTTCCCTATTCATTTCCTTCATAGTGATTTCAAGTGAATATATATAAATAAATTGGAATAATAATACATTTAAATAATGTTTGCTGTATTTTTAATTAAAAAAAAAATGCTTGGTGAGCATAAGAAAATTTCGGATCACTTTACAATAAGGTTCTGTTTGGTAACATTAGTTCAGTCATGACTCTCGGGATAGATTGTAAAATCTATCTAAATGTGTATAGGTTTGGTCTTGGTGGACTAGATCTGCTACACTTCTGAAATGAAAAGAAAACATGCTGCTGCTAGAGAGAGGAAAATCCATAGCAGATCTACACAGGTGGTGCCGGGGAGGTGGTGGGCTAAGATGAGGACACGCATAGCGCGCAGACATAGCATTCATTGAATACGTCCTGGTTAGGTACATTTAGTATTTGAATCCAACCCGATCTCATGGCAATTCGTACATATTTTATGAGGTTGCTGCTGCATCAAATTCGTACGACCTCACTCGTACTAAATCATATGATTTTTGATAAATCAGACGTATTTTACGAGTTGCCCAATTATTATGAATTTGTATGAATGACTTAACCCAAATAACCCAATCCCGCCCCTAAACATACCAGTTACTTGGTCTAGACAAATCATACAAAATTGTACAAGTGAGGTCTTACAAATTCGTACAAATTAGCTACCTCGTGAAATACCAAACTGGATTAATGACGAGAACTTTTCGTAACACACAAAATACGTACCACTAAGTACATATCACTGCAGTTTCAAACAGAAATGTCTACTAAGTGGCGCTGAAAGAGTTTTTTTTTTTTTTTACAGAATAGATGATGTACGTATGGTACGTTTTATGGTAAAGGCTAGATGGTATATAGATGTACCGTACAATAATTACTGTTTTTGCATTATTGAATGTTTAGGGTTGGGGTAGGTGTACATGTTAATAAAACACAATCTAATATGTAGAAAATGTAATTTATTGTTCGTTTCCAGGCCACAGCTGTATCAAATACGTTTTGCGTTACGTTGGTTTTGTACGTGTCACTGCAGTTCTGACTTGAAATGTCTGTTGAGTGGCGCTAGAACTCTAATGCTCAATGACGTTTTAAAAAAATGTACCATATGTTCACTGCACCTAAACTTAATGAACAAAAGCAAAAAAGTATGAACAAAAGCAAATGTGACAAAAACACAATTGCAAGCATGCCGTTTTAGCTTGTTTTTCAATCTTTCAGATCTGTCATTTCACAGGTTCATAGCCAAGAGAGGAATATCCTCCATAGCAGTTTTAGACAGGTGGTGCTGGGGAGGTGGTGGGCTAAGATGAGGACATGCAAAGCACGTAGACATAGCATTTATTGAATATATCATGGTTATATAGGTAAATGGTAATGAGTATGTGAATCCAACCCTCATGGCAATTTGCACATATTATACAAGGTGGCTAATTCATACGAACTTGAACGACCTCACTTTTTGCTAAATCCTACGTATTTTATGAATTCCCCAATTCATATGAATTCGTACGAATGACCTACCCCTAAAAAATTTTTTATGATGTTGACTTGTGGTTTGAATCATACTAGCAGCGGTTGACCATCTTATGGTTGATCTTCAACAGTTTATGTCAGGGGTGCCCAACCCTGTTCCTGAAGATCTACCATCCTACAAAGTTCAGCTCCAACCCTAATAAAACACACCTGAACCAGCTAATTAATCTGGTAGGTAGGACTTGATAATTACAGACAGCTGTGTTGGAGCAGGATTAAAGTCTGCAGGTAGGTAGATCTCTAGGAACAGGGTTGGGCACCCATGGTTTACGTGTTATTGTTAAAAACTATTAAAAGTATGAGATTTATTCCTCCAGTACCTTGCTATTGTGCTCTATTGGCTCTATAATCACATTATAACATCTATCCCAACAAACTTTGTCATGCGGGATACACTATGGAAATTGAAAATTGAGCATCAATATTCTAACATCCAAACCTCACAGCGGATGTCAATAGCCCTTACATATGAAACGCCAAACAGGCCGTGCCCTCTAGCAGCTAATGAGAGAACAGATTAACAAGCCTCTCATTAAATGAGAGCAAATCCTTCTGAAACACAAAGAGGTCACCGGTTGGATTTAAAGTCAACTGGCAAACTTAAACACCAAAATCTTTGTTAAGACTATTAAATGTTATTTTGAACTCCTGAGATTTAGATCATTATTTATTTAATATTGTCCTTATTCAATATTGTTTCAAAATCACAACAAAGAAGTGGATTGTTCCTATTGATGTTTTCCCAAGGGACTTTCAGCTTGAAGAAAATGTTCTCAGGGCAGACCAACCAACCACAATAAAAACAAGGCTACACACAAACATAAAATGACCAGGCTCTTTATGGAAACTTTAACTCCATAGGTCTGCATAGTAAACATCTATATTTTGAATTATATTTGAAGCCAGTTCAATGGGCGTGCAATTCTGTTTTCAAACATTTTGTTTGTCAGGAAATCTTATGAAACCCAAAATGAGAATTGCAGCTGGTAGTGTGTAAATGCCATCCTCAAGTGCTTGTGATTTCTCAGCTAAATTTGTTATTTTGGTGCTCAACAATAACCCCAAAAAACTGTGATAAACAGCATATGTAGGTAGCCATGTGAGTAGGGCTGTCCCCGACTAAGAATTTTCATAGTCGAATCAGAATTTTCGAATCTTTCTATAGTCGACCGATAGTCGAATCATCTAGGCTTATGTGTGTGTGTGAATGGGATAGGAGGGACACGACACTATAGTCAGCAGGAGGGTAAAACAATTTTTATTTTATTTTACACACTGCACACAGCAACAACTTTTAATAAAGCGACCAAAACTGCCTGCCTGACTGCAAAACTGACAGACAAACTTATTTAGGTTTAAATAAAAAGACAGAACGCGCAAGGCGCACAGCACTGCCTTTTTTGCTAAGCAACGACCAAAACAGCTGTCCTGTCAGTCAAATCAAAGGATTATAGCGCGAACGCTCTAAAATCTAGTTTTTTGCTGTTGATTAAACTGTCATATTAGCAGAAACCCTAAATAATACAGCCCCTGGTTTCCCATGATAGACACCAAAGGTTTCTCCTCTATTTCTTGCAGTCTCCGGACTTTTTAAGCGACGGTAAACTTTCGAAGACCCGAAAGATTGGACAATGGGAAAGAACGCGAATAACGTTGGGCGTTTTTCCGCTCAGAGTTGATATTTTTTTTCAACTTCAGGCGCTCAGAGCGCTCCTGCAAAAACGCGAGGCGCCGGGGACGCATTAACGGAGCGCAGAACGCTCACTGCCAACAGAAAACCATTCAAAAGAGGCGCCTCCAACGGCAAAAACGCGTTCGGTGTGATCGCCGCCTAATCCCTGCCGTCCTCATCTCATCATGGATCAGGGCAAGTGAAAATTAAATCTGTCACAGGGGTGGTTGGATTTGTTCACAAACACGTTAAAAATATTTATTGAACGCTTCTTTCTTTTCACTTTTGTTTTTACTGCATTATCATAATCTAAGGCTGTTTATAACTTAATATGTCCGTACAAAATCTAGTAGTTCTGTGTGCAGTTAGACATTGAGCACCCCTATATTGCCAAAATGGTGTGATGCTCGTTTCACCCGCGAAGATTCGACTGTGAGATCGGTGGTCGAATCAGGCTCCGCATATCGATGCATCGAATCTTCGACTATTCGGGGACAGCCCTACATGTGAGTATAGCTAATAGGAAATATATACTCATACAATAATATATTTATTAATAAATGAGCAAGATGTTGGCTTTAATCACACGATTACTTAACTGACCTCACCCTTGTTGTGTAATGCATGGTTTTGTGACCTATATTTTTATTGAGTGCAGGAGGTATAGGTATTATTGCATGTTCTCACATGCTGAGGTTGTAAAGTAATGTTATAATGGCCTTGAATGGAACTCATTAGTCACTCAACTATATCTGACACATGCTCTTTGCATTCAAAATTGGACTTTGGAGACATAAACAGTTAGGCACTGTACACAAAACCACTGTTATCGAGTTGCACAACATACAAGGTACAATTGCGGGAAATATTGTGAATTATCTTGAACAAGAGCTCTGAGAATTAGGGAGGAAACAGATGATTGTATCACTTTTTCGGTTGGTTTATTTATTTAGAAAATGTTTAAGCTTTGAAATGCAGACTTTGAAAACATATAGTAGCAATTAAAATTATAAAGTCACAATGTAATGGAAATAGTGACCAATCCTTTCTTCAATATTGTGCTGTACCAAGTGAGTAAAGCAAAAAATGTAGAACAAGTCTTAGTTTAATCCACTGGTTGTTGATTGGATGGAGTCAGATATGAAAGCAAAATCAGCACTTGGTTAGTGAATCAGTCATCCGTTCGTAAAGTCAAGCTGAACAATTTGCTCATCCCAATTTCACAGCAATTCGTACATATTTTACGAGGTGGCTAATTTGTACAAATTCGCATGACCTAACTTGCACAAATTCATATGATTTTTGAAAATCTGACCTGATTTTATGACAAACCCATACAAAGTTTTTTGCAAGACACGAAATACGTTGAGCACTATAACTCTAATGCTCTGTGACGTTTTAAAAAAACATACCATTTGCACTACCCCTAAACCTACCTGATAGTATGAACAAAAGTGAATGTGACGTAAAAATACAATCGCAAGCATGCCGTTTTACCCTGTTTGTCGCTCTCTTATCTTTTAGCTCTTTCATCGTGAGTCATATTTTTCACAGGATTCGTACCCAAGGATTCCACATCCAAAGTCCAATTCATGCCAGCTGATCTACCAAGCAAGCTTGTTATGTACAGAAAGCGAGTGTAATCATAACTGTGTACAAAAACGATCACAAGTACTCGCTGTTTTACCATCTGTAGTGTTAATTTTACAGAGCAAGCTTGTTACACCTGGAAAGCGAAACATATGAAGCTGTAATCCCTGGTGAAAAAAACAGCTAAAACCAGCCTAGGCTGGTTGGTTGGTTTTAGTTGATCTCCAAGCCTGGTTTTAGCTGGTCATAGCTGGTTTTAGAGGGGTTTTGGCCACTTTCCCAGCCTGGCCAGGCTTGTCAGACTGGGAAACCACCAGCTAAAACCAGCCTGACCAGGCTGGGAGATCAGCTAAAACCAACTACTTCCAGCTTAAACCAGCTAAGACCAGCCAACCACCCTAGTTAGGGGTGCACCGATCTGATATTAGGATCAGATATCGGCCCAATATTGAAAAAATAGCTGGATCGGGGATCGGAAAAATTTACCGATCCACGGGCCGATCCAGTGTTTGTTTGTTTTTTTTTCATTTCTACTACTACATTTTATTTATTTAAATTTATTTTAAGCAGGGCTGTACCAGATTATTTGAATATTCGTTCGGTGGGTTGGCATTCGATTTTAAATTTTGAGATTACTAAAGTACAGTCGGGCTCACTTGAATCGTGGAAGCAAAACTAGGGCTGTGCTGTCACAATGACAACCGCACCTCCGAGTTCAAATGCACGCAGTAGGCTAAAGCTGACCCCAAAGCCCCAGCAAAACGAATTACCATGAATGTGTCGTGGGAAAAAGTAAGGAGATATTCGAATTATTTATTAATAAACAAGTATTTGACACAAAGATGAAGTTGACGCTGGTACATGATAGTAGGACTCCATCTGCTCACTGGAACGCCCCTTTAATGCCTAAATGCATCTTTATGGTTTATAGCTAATGAAAGAGTTTTGTTTTCGATTTGAATTATTTAAATTATTTCTTTACAGTTCCGGATGATATATTAGTCTTACCTTCATGAGTAAAAATTAAGTTCCACATCGCACCAGCGCTTTCATGTCCCTCAAAGCGTGCTTCAGCTTTACTCTCCCCACAAACGATTGGATATGCGCCTAATAGCACACATTTATCTAGGTTAAAAGATTAAACTAATATTGTGATATGCTTTAAGTTTTTAATATCTATGGATTTTAATTTAAATCGTGATGACTTGAAAAGCCTAAATTGGTCTGCCGCTGGCCGCTTCGTTACTTTAAAAAAAACAAAAACTTGAATTTAACAAATAAAAAGTGTTCCAAATATATTTCTAAATTTACTTTATAACCTAAATAAACGAAAATAAATGTAATCATTTTGCTATTAAAAACAGCTGCTGTGTAATGGGGAAGAGAAAGAGAAACAAGACCGGTTTCAGTCGGACTCGGGCCAGTAATTCTGATGAGCTGTCGAGGTTGTTAGGATTTTTTGCAACGAATGTTTGTTTAACAGCCTATTTAACATTATTATTTAGGCTAGTTTCATATTTAAATGTATTGTTTCTTTGATTTATTTTAGCATTTTGTAGGCTGCTTGTTCACATACGGAAGTGCTCAAATAAACACACGTTTGTTAATAATGCTTGAGCCTAATTTATTTTGGGTTTCAAAATAATAGACATATGTATTTTCTATATAGGCCTATATACACAAACGTTATATATAATGTATATATATTTATTTACAAATAGGCCTAATTTAGATATAAATTTATTTATATATAAACACCGCACCATTTTTTTTTTTCGTTCTTCTTTTATTTAAATAGCCTACCCGGCTTTATAGTGTCAATTACTGTGCTGCTATTTTCTGATTTGGGAGTGATTTGTTTGTTAAAAAATGTTAGGCTATCTTATAAAAAGTATTGCTCTTAACAGACCTGTGTGTGTTGTATCACTAGCGCAGTGTCTGTTCTCGAAGCAAGCTCTGCCTGCGTGAGGCGCGCCGCTTCCAACTTGCAATGTTCTATTACAATTTATTAATTCTGAACATGCTATGTGTCCATACTCCATATTGCACCAAAATGCAACACTGCACTCCCTTGGGTCCACAGCAAAAATCAATTGGATGAACTGTTCTCGACATAATAAAAATGCAAACAGAAAGACATTCCTGTTTTTATTAGAGAGAAGAATATGTTCAGCCCTTCCCTCCGAAGCTTCGAAGCTCAAAAAATGGTATTCGGACCAGCCCTAATTTTAAGAAGTTTGATTACATTCTATTTTCGGAAAGTTTTTAGGAATTTTAGGAAAGTTTGGTGCCTGTAGTTTCTTCATGGTGGAAGGAAGGTATAAGGTGGAAGGTATGCAGTTTATTTTTAATTCAACAATGGTATCGGATCGGTATCGGGTATCGACAGATATACAAAGCCCAGGCATCGGTATCGGTATCGGGACTGAAAAAGTCGGATCGGTGCATCCCTAGTTTTAGCTGTTTTTTCAGCAGGGATCATAACTGTGTACCAAAACAATTACGAGTGCTTGCTGTTTTACCACCGCTAGTGTTCATTTCTGTTGGACACTGCAATGGTATGTACCTATTGGTACGAATTTTGCGTCTTGCGAAAAAGTTCCCACAGGTACATTTTCGTCATGAGATCAGATTATTTACGAGGTGCCAAATTCGTATGAATTCGTACGAAGGACCACCCCTAACCGCCCCTAAACCTACAAAAATCACAGTGGGGTCCTACAAATTAACCACCTCGTAAAATACGAATGAATTGGTCATGAGATAGTGTCAATTGCTCATAAATCAGTTCATAAACTTGACAACCAGATCAGTCTGATTAATGAATGAATCATTCACTGTTTCTGTGACTCAACTGATTTTGACGTTTCAGAGCTTTACAGATGCAGTCACCATTCACTTTCAGTGCATTGAAAAAACATTCTTAAGAAGAAAGAAGAGAAGTAAGAATAATGCCATACATTTAATTTGGGGGTGAACTATCCTTTAATTCCAGAGGCACTTTCTAAAATTATTTATCTGCTACTAAAATAGATTTCTAATTGCACCGTCCATGGATACTTAGTTTCAAATAGTACCATAATGGTAGCCACAATAAGACGTATTCTACCCCTCAGACCGAAAACAAAACCCTCCCCCGTTGTGTGCACATTCTTTGTATGGCTGTTTTGATCGGAGTGCAGTGAGTCAACGGGTTCAAATGTGGGCGAGGCTCATCGGGGCTGCGCAGCGTTCAACTTCTCTTTCCCCAAACCCACTGCGCTTTGTCTCATACGACCAAAAGTGTGTAATTCAAGCGAGAAAACTCATATCTTTTCTCGCAGCCTTACAAAAAACTGCAGCGTTCCAGAAATGTTGTACACTGTGTTTGTCCTCAAGTGACCCGCTGCAGAAGTGAGTACATCCCGTTCCTGTGATATTAATAGCTCCCTTGCGTCACCAAATTGTGCTAGACTGCTCTGCTAGACACGCGATGCTAGCCGAACGCGCAGCAACGCATTCGCACTCCAAACAAACATCGTTATAAAACAGATATCTATCCGGCATCAGATGCCTGTCTAGGTCGGATGTGGGAACGTGTGCACGACGTCATACGTGATGCATTCATTCTACAGAAGGGCTTACCAGGAAGTGGTTATCCTCGTTTTCTAATTTCAAGAGTATTACTACTTAGCAGGAATCTTTTAAGATGCATGTGGACATGCAATATCAAATGAAAGCTGCATAAGCTTAAGTTAGTTTAGTCATGACAAATTATAAATATACACTAGGTGGGTAGAATCAAACCGTAACAGGTCACAGTATAAATTCAGTACAGTATCAGTCAACACTGTAAGAAATAGTTTGTCAGAAAACCTGAATGTCTGCAGGCTAGAGTATATGCAGTGCAATAGTAAACAGTATTTCTGCATCCATTAGTGCTAGAATTGACTGTATATGTTCTACGGTAGTATTGTCACTGAACTGGCAGTGTCATATGTCTTCATTGATCATCTCTGACTTTTTCATACATAACACACTGAATATATGTTACAGCCATAATGGATCAGGTGATGTAAGTGTACTTCCTATTGATGACTGTAGCCTACATTGCAGCACTGTAACATTTTTTTTTTTATCCAGCGCCTCTAAAGGTGATTTGAAACATTTGCATTTGCATTGCTTCATTTTATAGAAATTACCTTTTGCATTGCTTTATTTCATAGAAATCGCACACACATACAGTGGTGTGAAAAAGTGTTGACCCCCTTCCTGATTTTTTATTTTTTTGCATGTTTGTCACACTTTAATGTTTCAGATCATCAAACAAATTTAAATATTAATCAAAGATAACACAAGTGAGCACAACATGCAGTTTTTAAATGAAGGGTTTTTTTATGAAGGGGAAAAAAAATCCAAACGTATCTGTGATTTATCTCGCCTGAGTTCAGTTTCTCTAGCCACACCCAGGCCTGGTTACTGCCACACCTGTTTGCAATCAAGAAATCACTTAAATAGGCCTGCCTGACAAAGTGAAGTAGACCAAGATCCTCAGAAGCTACACATCATGTTGAGATCCAAAGAAATTCAGGAACAAATGAGAAAGAAAGTAATTGAGATCTATCAGTCTGGAAAAGGTTATAAAGCCATTTCTAAAGCTTTGGGACTCCAGCGTCCCAAAATTTGGTCCAAGCCGACCAAAATTAGCACAAGAGTGCAGAGACAACTCAACGAAGAGGTCACAAAAGACCCCACAACATCATCTAAAGAACTGCAGGCCTCTCTTGCCTCAGTTAAGGTCAGTGCTCATGATTCCACCATAAGAAAGAGACTGGGCAAAAATGGCCTGCATGGCAGAGTTCCAAGACGAAAACCGCTGCTGAGCAAAAAGAACATAAAGGCTCGTCTCACACCGTGTCTACACTGGACGCGAGCGGCGCGGCGTGGCGCGATGCGACAAAATACATTAGAACCTATTATGCTGTCTACACTGGATGCGGCGCAGGGCAGCGCGGCACGACACAGCAAATCCCGACAGTAATCTGTTGCCGCGTTCTATTTATGACGTGCTCACGCAAAGTTTAAAAGATTTGCAACGGTCAATTTGTCGCGTCCAGTGTAGACAGACTATAGCTGTTGCGGCGCGCAACAGCTAAAGTCTGTCTACAACAGCATGGAATGCACAGTTAATGTACTACTGAATACGTTGTTCTGCTCATTTATGCTGTCTAAACCACGGAAAAAAAAAAACGTGTGGAAGCAGGAAAGGGCACAATATTTTGAAAAGTTAGGTGGTAAAGATACATATGAGCAGTATTAATTAAGATATTAGCTGACCAGAAATGATAAGAACAAACACGAATGTTGTTAAGATTCTTGCCCTGGAAATCTTATTTCAGTTTGGTCAACCACAAATGCATTTTGTTCCTCAGTTTTTTGCACTCTTCTCCTTGATTTGTTATAACTTTTGGCAGTCTATAGTACTCAAAGTTTTTTCTGACTGATTAGTAAAGCCCAAAAAATGACAATAATTGACAAGCTTTGTTCGCTTTAGTGGCGTCGTCAAAACACTCTGTATTGCTTTCCTAGTGAAAAAGTTGTCTTGTCTGAATCAGGAGCAGAATATGCACAGATAAAACACTGTTTACAAGCGAAAACAGACCAAAACAGTTCTAAACAAATATTTTGGTGGATTTTGATGTGATAGGACGACAGAGGATGGACTTTTGATTATTTTTTTATACTGTACATTGTATTGCTGTGGTGCATAAAATCACTTGTATAGCATGTACAGTTATTTTAGTTCGTAGTGTGTAGTGTTGATTTTTTATTTATACAAAATGGTGTTTTTTTTAAGCACTTTTATTTCTAGATTCACCCTGGTAAATATGTTTATCCTCATGTGACTCCCCAGGTGAAAGCCGACATTTAAATCCACACTTGATGCTTAGAAATCCCCATGTCATTATAAATGATTTTGTAAGCCTATTTTGGCATTGCTCTTGATCTTTGTAAACATACTGCAGTTTGCGTGATTCACATCCACACCTGTTGTTTTCAGGAAACTCTTTAACCATAATGCCACACACAGTTTGCAATTACGTACGAACATGCCCTGCAGTTGCAGCGTTGCATAATGCGTATCTGGTTACATTATTAGAGCGACCGCTGATATCATTCATTAGCTTAATATAACAACGTGATGCAAAGTAATGCTGATGTGATTGTCTTTTACCAGCTTCTGCTGGAGTTTACGCTCGGGTGCAGTGGGATCTTGGCCCGGCCCCAGAAGAAAGGGGGAGGATAGCAGACAGAGAGGAGGAGGGAGAAAGAGACAGACAAGCAGAGGAGGGAGGTGGATCTTTCAATTGCTGGGTGCAGCGTTGTAGTCTATGGGGACATGGGGGTGTTGATGCATAGAGACAAACCTGACCGAGCTCCCCAGTGTGTACTGCATACAGACAAACCTATTCAGTCACAAACAACTCACCTAGATATTTTTGTTATAAAGATTGTTTCAAACAAGTTTCCTAACTGCCATTGGCCATCAAAAACAGTAGCCACATACCAAACTTGCGCTATTGGTTGATTTGTTGTTGCTATGTCAGGTTGGTCTGGATGCTCAAATAAACAGACTTCTGTCATGAAAATTCTTAGAGAGTTTAGAATGGTATAGAGCAGGTACCGAGACTTGCTACTGCCAGTACATCTACAGACATGTTGTTGTGAGCATGTAAGAAATACTGCTGCTACACATAAAACATATATAAAATGACACCCATATATAACGTACATGAAATCACCTCGTAGCAGATCTATACAGGTGGAGCTGGGGGAGGTGGAGGGTTTCTGAAGCGTGCTGCAACTGCTACACCAAGCACTAGCCGAGAATTTGAATGTTGAAGAGCAAGCTCATTGGCTGCCGATACAAAAAGAGAACCAATCAGCTGTGCCATGTGAATAATGATCTCATTATGTCAGCTTGAGTTAGAATTTATCTAGAATTTATTGACTCGAGTTTCATGACAGTACTTTGGATTAATTTTAATTTATTAACTTGCAAACAAAATTAAAAAGACAAATGTATAGGGCTTTTATGTGCAGGAAACCACTTCCTTAAAGTTAAAGATTAAATTTATTTATCATAATATGGAATTAACATAAAATCGTTGTAAAATGCTACACTAAAAAGTTAATTTGGTTAATCTTGTTAAGTTACCACAAACAGTTAAGGTCAAAAGTTTACACCCCCCTTTCAGAAACTGCAATATGTTAATTATTTTACCAAAATAAAAGGGATCATACAAAACGCATGTTATTGTATATGTAGTACTGACCTGAATGAGATAT
Organism: Garra rufa; assembly: GCF_049309525.1. Taxonomy (NCBI): domain Eukaryota; kingdom Metazoa; phylum Chordata; class Actinopteri; order Cypriniformes; family Cyprinidae; genus Garra; species Garra rufa. Next base: position 25,765,696 of record NC_133385.1, on the reverse strand, counting down.
TTCACATAAAAGATGTTTACATATAGTCTACAAGAGGAAGTAATAGTTGAATTTATAAAAATGACCCTGTTCAAAAGTTTACATCCCCTTAATTCTTAATACTGTGTTACCTGAATGATCCATGTTCATGAGTCCCTTGTTTGTCCTGAACAGTTAAACTGCCTGCTGTTCTTTAGAAAAGTCATTCAGGTCCCACAAATTCTTTTGTTTTCTGGCATTTTTGTGTATTTGAACCAATGACTGTATGATTTCGAGATCCATCTTTTCAGACTAAAGTCAACTGAGGGACTCATATGCAACTATTACAGAAGGTTCAAATGCTCACTAATGCTCAACTGTCATTATGAACGGCTTTTTAGATTTACATACAACAAAACAATTTTAGTATTAACTTTGAAAATTTGTGTTTTGTCTTTCAGAGAATTGACTCTTGTGCTAGTGTCTTGTGCATAAGTGGAGGAGACCCTCCAGTTCTTCACAACCCCACATCTACCTAAAGAAACATCCCATCTTGGTTCTCTTCTAGCAAACCAGCAATTATGGGACCCATGCAAGTGACCAACATCACTGGGTCTCAGTTCAGTCAGTTCAGTTAGAGCCTCACCCAGACAGCAGGCACCATGCAAATTACAGCGCAACCCCAAACACACACCCACTTACAATTACCAGTGAGACAGCAGCCCCTACGGAAGGAGCAAGGCCTTCTGAAGCAGACCCAGACAGATAGTAGAACAGGACTGACAACTCTGTGATGAGCTTTTTGAGTCACAAAAAAGCAGAGTCTCTGCCTATGGGCCTCACATTTTATTACCCACAAGGCCGTTTTGTACTGTCATTAGATACTCAGTATCGTAGCTGAGAAATGTTTTGTCATATCAACACAAAACTGCTAGGCTCAGTGTGTGTTGGAAGAAAAATAAATTGTTGTAAAGTTATCTATGAAACTGTTATGTCTTATAGATGTGCAGTCACATATTTTAGACTCGATCCTGCTTAGATTGCTTTTTGTTTTCTCATGGAAACTGCACACTTTCAGTTCCTGTCCTTAAGCATGAGTATTAGGAGACTGTGTTGCAAAAGAAGTCTGTTGAAACACTTCAGGGCACAAATTAAGATATTTTTGATGAACTCTCTGACCCTGCATTGACACTACCATGTTCAAGGCCCAGAAAGGTACTAAGGACATTGTTAAAATAGTCCATGTGACATCAGTGGGTCAACCGTATGCACGGTCTATGCATAAAAAAAAAAAAACATCCTGTGAATCCACTTTAAATTCCCAATGTAAATCAAATGATTCTCGATACGTGGTTTGAAGCCCAGTTCTGAATCAAATGATGCGCTTTGAACTTTGAACTTGAAGTCCCATTCTGAATCAAATGATTCGCCATACTCGCTTTGAAACCAAGTTCTGAATCAAATGATTCGCTTTGAACTTTGAACTTGAAGTCCCGTTCGGAATCAAATGATTTGCGATGCGCCCTTTGAACCTGAAGTCCCATTCTGAATCAAATGATTCGCCATACTCGCTTTGAAACCAAGTTCTGAATCAAATGATTCAAGATACATGGTTTGAAACCCAGTTCTGAATCAAATGATTTGCTATACGCACTTTGAACTTGAAATCCCATTCTGAATCAAATGATTTGTGATACGCACTTTGAATTTGAAGCCCAGTTCTGAATCAAATGATTTGCAATACGTGCTTTGAACTTGAAGCCAAATTCTGAATCAAATGATTCGCGATACGCGGTTTGAAGCCCAGTTCTGAATCAAATGATTTGCGGTACGCGCTTTGAACTTGGATGTCCTGTTCTGAATCAAATGATTCACCATACTCGCTTTGAAACCAAGTTCTGAATCAAATGATTTGCGATACATGGTTTGAAGCCCAGTTCTGAATCAAATGATTCGCGCTACGTCCTTTGAACCTGAAGTCTCGTTCTGAATCAAATGATTCGCGCTACGCCCTTTGAACCTGAAGTCTCGTTCTGAATCAAATGATTCGTGGTACACACTTTGAACTTGAAGTCCCGTTCTGAATCAAATGATTCGCCATACTTGCTTTGAAAACAAGTTCTGAATCAAATGATTCGTGATACGTGCTTTGAAGTCCTGTTCTGAATTAAATGATATGTACGAATTTGAAGTCCCGTTCTGAATCAAATGATTTGGAATATTCGCTTTGAAGCCCAGTTCTGAATCAAATGATTTGTGGTAAGCGCTTTGAACTCCAAGTCCCGTTCTGAATCAAATGATTCACCATACTCGCTTTGAAACCAAGTTCTCAATTAAATGATTCGCGATACATGGTTTGAAGCCCAGTTCTATATCAAATGATTCGCGATACGCCCTTTGAACCTGAAGTCTCGTTCTGAATCAAATGATTTGTGGTACACACTTTGAACTTGAAGTCCCGTTCTGAATCAAATGATTCGCCATACTCCCTTTGAAACCAAGTTCTGAATCAAATGATTCGTGATACATGCTTTGAAGTCCCTTCCTGAATCAAATGATATGTTTGCATTTGAAGTCCTGTTCTTAATCAAATGATTAGGAATATTCGTTTTAAGCCCAGTTCTGAATCAAATGATTTGCGGTACGCGCTTTGAACTTGGAAGTCCTGTTCTGAATCAAATGATTCACCATACTCGCTTTGAAACCAAGTTCTGAATCAAATGATTTGCGATACATGGTTTGAAGCCCAGTTCTGAATCAAATGATTCGCGCTACGTCCTTTGAACCTGAAGTCTCGTTCTGAATCAAATGATTCGTGGTACACACTTTGAACTTGAAGTCCCGTTCTGAATCAAATGATTCGCCATACTTGCTTTGAAAACAAGTTCTGAATCAAATGATTCGTGATACGTGCTTTGAAGTCCTGTTCTGAATTAAATGATATGTACGAATTTGAAGTCCCGTTCTGAATCAAATGATTTGGAATATTCGCTTTGAAGCCCAGTTCTGAATCAAATGATTTGTGGTACGCGCTTTGAACTCGAAGTCCCGTTCTGAATCAAATGATTCACCATACTCGCTTTGAAACCAAGTTCTCAATTAAATGATTCGCGATACATGGTTTGAAGCCCAGTTCTATATCAAATGATTCGCGATACGCCCTTTGAACCTGAAGTCTCGTTCTGAATCAAATGATTTGTGGTACACACTTTGAACTTGAAGTCCCGTTCTGAATCAAATGATTCGCCATACTCCCTTTGAAACCAAGTTCTGAATCAAATGATTCGTGATACATGCTTTGAAGTCCCTTCCTGAATCAAATGATATGTTTGCATTTGAAGTCCTGTTCTTAATCAAATGATTAGGAATATTCGTTTTAAGCCCAGTTCTGAATCAAACGATTCGCGTTACGCCCTTTGAACCTGAAGTCTCATTCTGAATCAAATGATTCGCAGTACGCACTTTGAACTTAAAAGTCCCATTCTGAATCAAATAATTCGTCATACTTGCTTTGAAACCAAGTTCTGAATCAAATTATTTGCAATATTCGCTTTGAAGCCCAGTTCTGAATCAAATGATTCGCGATACATGGTTTGAAGCCCAGTTCTGAATCAAATAATTTGTCATACTTGCTTTGAAGCCCAGTTCTGAATCAAATGATTCGCGATACATGGTTTGAAGCCCAGTTCTGAATCAAATAATTCGTCATACTTGCTTTGAAGCCCAGTTCTGAATCAAATGATTCGCGATACATGGTTTGAAGCCCAGTTCTGAATCAAATAATTCGCGATACGCCCTTTGAACCTGAAGTCTCGTTCTGAATCAAATGATTCACGGTACGCGCTTTGAACTTGAAGTCCCGTTCTGAATCAAATGATTTGTCATACTCGCTTTGAAACCAAGTTTTGAATCAAATGATTCACAATACATGCTTTAAAGTCCCGTTCTGTATCAAGTGATCAAGTGATACTCGCTTTGAAACCCAGATCCGAATCAAATCATTCGCGATACGTGCTTTGAAGTCCTGTTCTGAATCAAATGATTTGTGATATGCGCTTTGAAGCCCAGTTCTGAATCAAATGTTTCTCGATACACAGTTTGAAGTCCAGTTCTAAATCAAATGATTCGAGATACGCGCTTTGAACTTGAAGTCCCGTTCTGACTCTAATGATTTGCGATACGCAATTCGATTGGAGCACTTCGAAAGTGAATCATTTTGCGATGCAAGCTTTCTTTATATAATTTATTATTTGTTTTAATAACCGTGGGAATGAAATTATTACAGTTAATAGGCCTACTTACAATGTTTTTATTGAACTGTGATCACGTTAAATACACTTTCCGCCGTGTTAAAAACATGTCTTGACGTGACACCCATCATCTGGTACTTGTCTAAAGAGATGGGTTTATGATGTGCGTTGTTAACAGATTACACTAACATTAGGTTATTTAGGCTAGCTTTACCCTGGAGTTGGATAAAACACCACCTGAGAGAGAAAAGTTTTCAAAAGCATCCACCCCTCTGCTTTTTTCACAAATCGCACCCTGAGTTTAACTATAGGCCTACAATTTAGAGTGAAAAAGTAGATGGAGTTGCTGAGTAATGGGAATATCCAAAATGTTATTTGAAAATTCTTGTTCCTTTTATGCTGCATAGCAACTAAACAACTGGGTAAATGTTGTCACTGGGAATTCCTCTTTCTAAAATATGCTGCTGCTAGTTCTTTGCTAAATTCTTCTAAAGAGCACAATGTTCAGGACGTTGCGAAAGTGGGTCAAATATTTGCGAACAGGGACAGCCTTTAGTCAACCAGATGGACGCAAAAAAATCTCAAGGTGTTATTTTGCCTGAATACTAAGCATACAGTATATATATATACACTAGATAACATGAGTGCAAGCTTTAGGGTTTAGTTAAAGGCTAAAATGTTTAAGTATACTGGGTCTCCTTTCCACAGATACCACATGGCGCATGCTAATCTCATTTAGCCTTTGCCTATAGTCAACTTGAGCAGGTATATTCTGTCCACTCTGCTGAAGCATAGCCAATTACGACATTTCCTTCCCATTTGTTGTGACCCCCATCCCCCCGACACACACCATCTGTGCTTCAGATAATACATCCACAGATAAGGTCTCATAAATACAAGGCAAGACAGCTATCATCAGCAAGATTAAACAGATGCTAACAGGCTGATTTCAATCCATGGCTTGGATGAAAGGTCTTAGATTTTTACGCTGGCTGTTACTTTTGAAATGCTAAGCATTAAAGATGGACATGTTTTATGAATGCCCCTAATCGCTGCACAGTTATATTCACCTTTGATCCACCTCTGAGTGCATTTTATCTGCAAGGACTGGATATCGATACAAATTTTATGTTAAAATTATATTCTGATTTACAGGGTCTCGATTCTAAACTGCTTTGATTTGATTCCAATTCATCTGAGTAAATTTCAGTTGTGTCCAGTTTGTTTACATATGAAAGAAACCGTCTCATTAGCAAATGCTGTAAATTATACAACAGAGTGTTTTTTAGACTGACTCAAACCAGTAACTCATCTTTTTCAACTAATCATTAAAAGAACCGCCTAAAATAAGTTTTGGAACAGACATTAGTCAGGGTTGAGCCATATTTTTTTTTAAAAATGACAAAATGACCATATTTTTAAAAAAAGTCCACATCTCAATTAAGTTTGATTTACTATAAAGAACTGCCTCATAAGACTAATTTGTTCATGAATCGCTTTACAATAGTCACACTGTGTGATTCACTAAAGTGAACCAGTTCATGTGAGTCATTTGTTCATTAATTGGACTAGGTGTAAGTTTTTTTTTTTTTTTTTTTTTTTTTTTTTTTTTGCTGCATGCAGCCTGTGAAGACGATGCAATATAAAGTTTCTTGTCATTTTTTTGAAGTACAAAAATAGGCTGCAAACTCGGGTAAATATGTTTCTTAACCCAGCTCTGTCATCTGCAAATTTTACTAAAAAGAACCAGTTCATAAGAGTCATTTGTTCATGAATTGGATTATACTGATCCTGCTATTATATATTATGTTTTTAATTCACTTTAAAGAACTGTTTAATAAAAATCATTTGTTCATGAATCGCTTTATACTAATCAAGCAGTATGTTTTTGATTCACTAAAAAAGAACCAGATCATAAGAATCATTTGTTCATGAATTGGATTATACTGAGAATCATTTTTTCATGAATTGGATTATACTGGTCCTGCTATTTGGATTTGATTCACTTAAAAAAAAAAGAGTTCATAACAATCATTTGCCATTCAGAGTTATCCAGACAGTCCACATCTCACTTATGTTTTTAATTCATTTTAAAGAACTGTTTCATAGTCATATGTTCTTGAATCGCTTTACTCTAGTCACACATTATGGTTTTGATTCACTAAAAAGAACCAGTTCATAAGAGTCATTTGTTCATGATCTGGATTATACTGGTCCTGCTATTTGGATTTGATTCACTTAAAAAAAAAAAGAGTTCATAACAATCATTTGCTATTCAGAGTTTTCCAGACAGTCCACATCTCACTTATGTTTTTAATTCACTTTAAAGAACTGTTCAATAAGAGTCATTTGTTCATGAATCGCTTTACACTAGTCAAGCAGTATGTTTTTGATTAACTTAAAAGAACCAGTTCATAAGAGTCATTTGTTCATGATCTGGATTATACTGATTCTGCTATTTGGATTTGATTCACTTAAAAAAAAAAAAAAAACAAGTTCATAAGAGTCATTTGTTCATGATCTGGATTATACTGATTCTGCTATTTGGATTTGATTCACTTAAAAAAAAAGAGTTCATAACAATCATTTGCCATTCAGAGTTTTCCAGACAGTCCACATCTCACTTATGTTTTTAATTCACTTTAAAGAACTGTTTCATAAGAATAATTTGTTCATGAATCGCTTTATACTAGTCAAGCAGTATGTTTTTGATTCACTAAAAAGAACCAGTTCATAAGAGTCATTTGTTCATGAATTAGATTATACTGATCCTGCTATTTGGATTTGATTCACTAAAAAAAACAAAACGAGTTCATAAGAATCATTTGCCATTTAGAGTTTTCCAGACAGTCCACATCTCACTTATGTTTTTAATTGTCTTTAAAGAACTGTTTCATAAGAGTAATTTGTTCATGAATTGGATTATACTGATCCTGCTATTTGGATTTGATTCGCTTAAAAAAAAAAAGAGTAATTTGTTCATGAATCGCTTTACACTAGTCAAGCAGTATGTTTTTGATTAACTAAAAAGAACCAGATCATAAGAGTCATTTGTTCATGAATTGGAATATACTGATCCTGCTGTTTGGACTTGTTTCACTAAAAAGAACCTGTTGATAAGGAATGAAATCTGTATTGTTGCCCAGCTCTATCATATGCAAATACTACTAATATGTCAAACAAGATCAAGAACAATACTGGCAACAATAAAATGGGATAAAGTTTCAGTCCTCATCAGACCAGAGATCTTCTGTTCTTCTGTGCAATTGATTTTTTTTTTCCTTTGCATGTCCTTTGTTTCTTATCGTTTCATCTCAACTGTTGCTTGAGGAGTCGGTGCTGGTGCTCCAACGATAAACAGCAATTGTCTTCAGTGTCTTCTCCACCCAAATGTTCTGTTAAGAACTAGATAATTACCCTCCTGCGTCCATCGTGACAGCAGGCATATTTGTTTCGTGTTTTGGGTTTTCCAGCGGACCCACAATTACTTGTGTTTCTCTGCAGTCGCAATCTGTTCACATCAACACTTAAAGTTCAATTGCAGGTCACGTCTTTGTCAACAACTGTGGGATGAAACGAGCGTTAAAAAATAAAATAGCGCATGTAAACGAGATTGTGTGGGTGAAATAAAGCACAAGACTGCTTTTCAGATTTGTTCTGTTAACATGCAGCGTAATCTACCGAGTGGCGCTGAGGCTCACCACAAATCACCCAGACTTCGAGCTGAGCTATGTGGTTTACATACTCAACACACTGACCCACATTCGCCTCCTCCATTTAGCAAATGGGATCCTTGACTCAACTGGAAACAACTTAATTGATGATTTGCGTATGGCATTTCAAGGTATCATACTTCAATTAGAACGCAGTTCTGTAATATTTATGGGATTCTGAGATGCCACGTTGAGAATGATTAAGCTTCTGTAACCTAACGACAAAGCTTAATTTGGCTAGTGCTAAGTAGCTGACAACATTATTTGGCTTAGGTGGAACAAATATTGACTGTCCATGCTTGTTATACACAATAATCCCAGTCTAGTCAGTCTTTGTTTTGTGAGCCAGTCATGCATTACAGAGACTGATACAGATCTTTGGTGATTATATTCTCTTCGTTGACGTTCATTTACAATATGGTCATATAATAGAGAGTTTGTTACTGTAAGATGCACGTGAGACGGGCCGTGGTTTGGAATGAGGTTTGCCTCATAGTAATTTGGGTTAGTTATAGGATACTTTATGCTGGTTAGTGTAAACATGTGCAATGTAGACATGTGTAGTAATGCTCGTGAGTAACAGACAGCAGACATGTCTATTTTTGTCTCTTGTTGTCTTGCAGTCTTGGAAATGACCCATACAGCAGATTTGTTGTTCCTCACAGCAGTCCGCTGGTGATACAAACATCAGGCTAGTAGGAACTCTGGTGCGAATGCAACAAGATTAAGATTTCTCATATAGAACACAAAAAATTAATGAATTTTAGCTACAGTTGAGGTCAAAAGTTTACATTCCCCTTTCAGAATCTGCAAAATGTAAATTATTTTACCAAAATAAAAGGGATCGTACAAAATGCATCTTATTGTTTATTTAGTACTGACTTGAATAAGATATTTCACATAAAGATGGAACATATAGCCCACAAGAGAAAATAATAGTTGACCCGGTTCAAAAAGTTCTTACCTGAATGATCCACAGCTGTTTTTTTGTTAAGTGATAGCTGTTTATGAGTCACTTGTTTGTCCTGAACAGTTCTTCAGAAAAACCCTTCAGGGCCCACAAATTATTTGGTTTTCCAGCATTTTTGTGTATTTGTACCCTTTCCAACAATGACTGTATGATTTTGAGATCCATTTTTCCACACTAAGGACAACTGAGGTACTCATACGCAACTATTACAGAAGGTTTAAACGCTTACTGATGCTTCAGAAGAAAAAACGATGCATTAAGAACTGGGTGGTGAAAACTTTTTGAATTTGAAGTTCAGGGTAAAATTATTTACTTTTTTATATACTTATTTTGTCTTCTGGGAAACATGTAACTATCTTCTGTAGCCTCTGAAGGACAGTACTAAATGAAAAAAATATATGATATTTAAGCTAAATAAGAAAAATGCACACATTTCCATTCTGTTCAAAAGTTTTCACCCCCTGGCTCTTAATGCATTGTTTTTACCTTGTGAAGCATCAATGAGCGTTTGAACCTTCTGTAATAGTTGCATATGAGTCCTTCAGTTGTCCTCAGTGTGAAAGGATGGATCTCAAAATCATACAGTCATTGTTGGAAAGGGTTCAAATACACAAAAATGCTGGAAAACCAAAGAATTTGTGGGAGCTGAAGGATTTTTCTGAAGAACAGCAGGCAGTTTAACTGTTCAGGACAAAGGGGACTCATGAACAACTAACTAAACAAAAAGCACAGCTGTAGATCATTTAGGTAAGAACACAGTATTAAGAATCAAGGGGGTGTAAACTTTTGAACCAGGTCATTTTTATAAATTCAGCTATTATGTATAAACACATTTATGTGAAATGTCTTATTCAGGTCAGTTCTAAATAAACAATAACATGCTTTTTGTATGATCCCTCTAATTTTGTAACATAATTAACATTTTGCAGATTCTCAAAGGGGGATGTAAACTTTTGACTTCAAATATGTATCTGATTCATGAACAAAATATAGACTAATTTTATGCCGTTTCAGTTCTTGTTGAGTATTAAAGCTCAAGTCCCCATTCATTATAATTGCATGGAAAAGAGCAACTAGTCCAGTCTTCAGAATTTCTCCTTTTACATTATACAGGAGAAAGAAAGTCATACAGATTTGGAACAACATGGGAATAGTAAATGATAACAGAAGTTTCACTTCTTTCCAATAAAATATTTGTTTACAATTAAGAGATCTTGAAATGGCAATTTCAAAAAGCTCTCTCACCCAGACCTGTGAAAGAACCAACACAAAGAGGAAAAAGACATGAAAATAATGTGTTTAATCCAACCCTCTTGAATATAACATCTGGCTCTCATGACTGCAGTCGTTAGTTTGATACTAGAAGTTTACACAGCTGACTTGGAGATGAAAAGCCTGAGAGTTTCCTCCTCCCATTTCGGCAAGGCACGTCACCCTGAACTGAACCTTGGGAGTAGACCTAGCATAAAATGTAACACCAAAGAGGCCACTGCTGGAAAAAAAAACAGAGGGGCTTAATGCAAACCTTCACACCGAGGAGAGAAGCCACTTCTTTGTCCGTTAAATCAGACACAGTGCTGACAGGTGACAGGTCAGAGTGACTTCTAGGTTAATAGCCATTGGCACCTTCACCAAAAAAAAACTAACCTGACATTAGTTTTGTTTATTTAGGGTCGCAGAAGGTGTGTCCAGTTCCAAAAATAAGGGCGCCCACAACTCACTAGCCATCAAATCCATCACAACTCATCAATTCCAAGTTAGTGAGCAAGAGGAAGCCTCTTCAGAGGGATTTCCCCTCGCTCAGCCAAGTGTCCTGTTTGGGGGCATGACCTTTTGTCCAACTTTGTTCTCTGAGTAGAAAGGGATTTGAGCATACAATTACACGGCTCACTAGGGTTCCCCTTCACCCTTTCCAGAACTCAAAGAGGGGGATTCGTGGAATGAGGTAACCCTAGGGGAGAGTTTCTAAGAAGTGTTTACCCTAAACGTGAGCCTTGCACAGTGTGGAAGGCGGAGAGAGAGCAAAAGAAAGGGAGGTAGGTTGGTCCCGCAGAGAAATATTGAGGTTGTTCCACCCATGAGGCCTCATGGTTTCAGGGGCAAATCCCCTCTTTCCCAAGACCCAGAGACAGACGGTGCGCTGGGCTGCTCCTCCTCCACCACTCCTCTGCTCTCGTGCCACCAGCCCCCAACCAATCTGGAGCATGATGTGTAGGTGGCTACACCTTAGGAGCAGAACAGATTGAACACCACCTATTCCTATGTTTCTTGTCAATGCAGAACACCTGCTTGGTTTAGATGGTTCAGCCCCCTCGGCAAGGGTTGGGAACAGTGTCGTTAAAATACCTGCATAGCATCTGAATAACATGATTTTCATGACTCAATAGAAGAACTAATTCATTAGCGATGACTGCTTAGGCATGAATCACTATTTCGATTGCTCGTACTTTGGGTTAGGGATTGGAAGAATTTACTGCACCGTTTGTACTGTGAACATGATTGGATTTGTGATTTCTACCTGGTAACCAATGAAATAAATGGACAAAATCCTTTACACTTACATAATAGAGGGATCTGGCCATATCTAAGGACTTTAGGGGCCTTTAACTATTGGCGGAAGTTTCCTTTTTTGCCGTGTTCGCACCACAGGAACTAAGAATGTATTTAGTTCTAGGAACTCCATTTAGGGGAACTAAATTAGCTCCTACTTCAGAGTAGGGAACTACCAGTGACGTAAGTGTACACTGATTGGCAAAACGCATACAAAACGCAGGCTATCGGCATTTTTAAAAAGCAATGTAAAAATGGATCGAACATGGAAAACAGTGATACCGGCATTTACCTGTTTTCTACAGCAGGCACTTTCACACCGCAGGAACCTTTTCATAGTTCCTAGAACTATTGCCGGAAGTTCCCGCTTTTTGGCGTGTTCTCACCGCAGGAACTAGGAACGTATTTAGTTCTAGGTACTTCATTTATGGGAACTAAATTAGGTCCTACATAGGAGCTAAAACAGTTCTATAGGAACTATCAGAGACGTAAGTGTACACTGATTTGCCAAACGCATACAAACCACAGGCTTCTAGCATTTTTAAAAAGCTGTGTAAAAATATTTACTCCACAAACATGGAAAATGGTGATTATGGCATTTACCTGTTTTCTGCTGATATGTAACACTGCAAGTTCCCAGATAGCACACGTACATCTGCAAGATGTCTGTTAAAGATCACTTGATCTGGAAAGCATATGCTGTGTACAAACATCTGACAGACGTCTGTAAGCTGTCAGTTTTACATCCATTCTAAATCATAAACATCTTAAAGACATCTAATAGACGTCTATTTGACATCTGATAGGAGACGTCTTATAGACGTATTGTAGTTGAGTAAACACTCTAAAAAATACATTTTGCAGATGTAAATGCAGATGTCAAATAGACTGGCAATTGATAATTGTAAGTCCTTTGATATATGCGAGCTATCAGGGTTGTCATTGAAAATTTTATCTCTTAGACCAACTTGCTCTTCCATCTCCATTTACCACAAAACCCACGACACAAAACAACAGCTCCAAACATGGCATCCTCCATTCACCAGTTGTTGATGTTTGTGAATGCCGCACATAAAGATGGTGCCCTGCTGAAAAAAACAGCTAAAATCAGCCTAGGCTGGTTGTAGCTGGTTTAAGCTGGTTTCACAGCCTGGCCAGGCTGGTCAGGTTGGTTTTAGCTGGTGGTTTCCCCAGCCTGGCCAGGCTGAGAAAGTAGCCAAAACCCCGCTATGACCAGCTAAAACCAGGCTAGTTGACCAGCTAAAACCAGCCTAGGCTAGTTTTAGCTGTTTTTTTCACCAGGGTGCTGTCACGCTTTAGAACTCCTGCTGCAGGTGCGAATGCAACCAGGAAAATGGCCTGAGGGGAAAATTGGTTCTCTAGGAACCACCATGCTGGCTAGTTCCTAAAAGTTCTTAGAACTACATGGTGCGAAAGCCCTTATTAAAGAACGAATCAGGCCATATGTAATGGATCTTGAGGACCAAAGTTGAGAACCCAGGTACTACCTTGCTGAAAAAAAAAAGATAAAACCAGCCTAGGCTGGTTGGCTGGTCTTAGCTGGTTTAAGCTGAAAGTAGCTGGTTTTAGCTGATGTTCCAGCCTGGCCTTTAGCTGGGAAAGTGGCCAAAACCCATCTAAAACCAGCCTGCTGACCAGCTATGACCAGCTAAAACTGGCCAACCAGCCTAGGCTGGTTTTAGCTGTTTTTTTCAGCAGGGTGGTACCTGGGTTCTCAACTTTGGTCCTCAAGATCTATTTTCCTGCAGAGGTTAGCTCCGACCCTGAACAAGCTAATCAAGGTCTTAATGATTTCTAGAGACTTATAGGCAGGTGAGTTTGAACAAGGTTGGAGCTAAACTCTGGAGGAAAGTGGATCTCAAAGGCCAGAGTTAAGAACCTCTGGACTAGAATATCATGGAGTCTTGAGGGGGTGGATGTTTTCTTCAGAAAATGTAAAAATCTAGCATCTAAGAAGTTGAGTAGGAAGAAGATGTTTTACTTGGAAGCATTCTCAGGCTTTATAAAACTCTTCATCGCCAAATGATATTAATGAATAATTCAAATGGATAGCAGTGGGCCGTCTTTGTCATGAGTGTCTAAACAATGGCGTCATCATAAATCATACTGGACATCTTGAGTTTCATTGGAAGGGATATTGTGTTGTGAATATTCATCGACACAGTGTATCAGAAGAAAGTCTTCTATAAGAAAAGCAGGAAAACACCAGGATCAGCATGGAAACTGCACTATTCATATGTTTACCCAAAACATCCTGTGTAATTACAGTAGGTCTCTCATGAGAGTGATATGACACCTCTCCCTGTCTGTCTCTCGTGTTCGCTCCCTCCCACCCGTCCCAGCCCCCACAATTCCACACAGGAAACAAGCTGTAATCCTCATTACTGTTGTTTTTTACTGCTTTGTTAGGGCTTGCTGAGTTGCGCTCAGTCAACACAAGCACTTTTTTGAACATCTGACACTTAAAATGGGCACTAATAGTACATACACAAACACAACAATGTGGAAAGACTGGTTTAATTTGAGCAAAATGGGTAATTATGAGACCTAGCAATAAAACGCTATGCTATAGAGACAGAAATCTAAAAGTGTTAACATTTTTTCTTGTAGGAAAAGGGAAAAAGGCATCTTGGTGGCTGTGGCCCACTTTACAAATCCCACAGTGCATCGAAAGCATGTCATATTTCACATTTGTTCGAGGAGAAAGGCTTGTATTTCATGTCTGTGTTCCAGTAGACACTGTTTTGTATCATTCAACGCTAACCTTCGACAAAACGCTCCCATCACTCCATCCTTAAATTAATGAAATCCTTTCCATCAGTAATGCTGTGTGTCCTGATGACATGACATGAAATCTGTGGTAAATCCTAATGCTTTCCACATGCCTTGAGACTGTGTGCGAGACTAAACCATACAACAGTACTTGTGCACTGCGAGTCACACGGCAGGGCTGGTTAGCATGCAGAGCTAGCCACTGCTAATAGATTAGTCTTTTACAAGCAATCTTTCTCCACTTAAAAATCATTCAGATTTTTATCTTCTAGAACATATAAATGTTTCATTATAATGTAGACAGTTCACTAGTGCTGTGGTTCATTTAAAAATTCTCTTAAAGGGATAGTTCACCCAAAAATGAAAACTCTGTCATTAATTACTCACCCTAATTTGTTCCAAACCCGTAAGACCTTCATTCATCTTCGGGAACACATTAAGATATTTTTGATGAAATCCAAAAGCTTTCTGATCCTGCATAGACAGCAACACAACTGACTCATTCAAGGCCCAGAAAAGTAGTAAGGATAATGATAAAATAGAGATAATAAAGATTGCGAGATTAAAGTTGAAATTACAAGAATAAAGTGGAAATGTTTTAGGAATAAAGTCAAAATATTTAGACAAAATACCATTAAAAGTACCAAAAGCATGTGAAAAAAATGCAGTCAAAGTGAAATATTATTTCCAAGCATACTTTCCCTGCGAGTACAACATGTGGTATGATTTCTGCTAATAATCCCACATATATTCAAATAAATTACAGTGGCCTGGCAACTCATTCCGGTGCTCCCAATCCGGGCCATCTGCATGCACAGACTATACTCTCAAAATAATATAACTTTAATTGCTACAATTTAATTTTGTAATTTCGACTTCATTCTCGAAACATTTAACTTTATTCTCACAAAATTTTTACTTTATTCTCAAAACATTTCGGCTTTATTCTCAAAACATTTAAACTTTATTCTCGTAATTTCGACTTTATTCTCAAAACATTTTGACTTTATTCTTGAAACATTTTGACTTTATTCACAAAATTTCGACTTAATTCTCTAAGCATTTCGACTTTATTCTCATAATTTCAATTTTATTCTCAAAACCTTTTGACTTTATTTTGGTAATTTTTACTTTATTTTCAAAACATTTCGACTTTATTCACAAAATTTTGACTTTATTCTCTAAACATTTCAACTTTATTCTTGAAACATTTAGACTTTTTTCACAAGATTTCGACTTTATTCTCAAAACATTTCAACTTTATTCTCGTAATTTCAACTTTATTCTCAAAAAATTTGACTTTATTTTCAAAACATTTAGACTTTATTCTGGTAATTTTTAACTTTATTCTCAAAACATTTTGACTTTATTTTGGTAATTTTTACTTTATTTTCAAAACATTTTGACTTTATTCACAAAATTTCGACTTTATTCTCAAAACTTTTTGACTTTATTTTGGTAATTTTTACTTTATTTTCAAAACATTTCGACTTTATTCACAAAACATTTTGACTTCATTCACAAAATATTTCAACTTTATTCTTTAAACATTTCAACTTTATTCTTGAAATATTTCAACTTTATTCTCGTAATTTCGACTTTATTCTCAAAACATTTTGACTTTATTCTGGTAATTTTGATTTTATTTTCAAAACATTTAGACTTTATTCTGGTAATTTCAACTTTATTCTCGTAACATTTTGACTTTATTCTCAAAACATTTAGACTTTATTCTGGTAATTTTTACTTTATTTTCAAGACATTTTGTCTTTATTCACAAAATTTTGACTTTATTCTTGAAACATTTAGGCTTTTTTCACAAGATTTCGACTTTATTCTCAAAACATTTAGACTTTATTCTCGTAATGTCGACTTTATTCTCAAAACATTTCAACTTTATTCTCGTAATGTCGACTTTATTCTCAAAACATTTCAACTTTATTCTCGTAATGTCGACTTTATTCTCAAAACATTTTGACTTTATTCTGGTAATTTTCAACTTTATTCTCAAAACATTTTGACTTTATTCTGGTAATTTCAATTTTATTTTCAAAACATTTTGACTTTATTCTGGTAATTTCGACTTTATTCTTAAAACATTTCGACTTTATTCTCAAAACATTTTGACTTTATTCTCATAATTTCAACTTTATTCTCAAAACATTTTGACTTTATTCTGGTAATTTTGACTTTATTTTCAAAACATTTAGACTTTATTCTCGTAATTTCTGCTTTATTCTCAAAATATGTTGGCTTTACTCTTAAAGCATTTCAACTTTATTCTTGTAATTTCATCTTTATTCTCAAAACATTTTGACTCTATTTTGGTCATTTCTACTTTATTCTGGTAATTTCTACTTTATTCTCGAAACATTTCGACTTTATACTCAAAACATTTTGACTTTATTCTGGTAATTTCAACTTTATTCTTAAAACATTTCAACTTTATTCTCGTAATTTCGACTTTATTCTCAAAACATTTAGACTTTATTCTCGAAACATTTCAAATTTATTCTCTTAATTTCAACTTTATTCTCAAAACGTTTAGACTTTATTCTCGTAATGTCGACTTTATTCTCAAAACATTTCAACTTTATTCTCGTAATGTCGACTTTATTCTCAAAACATTTTGACTTTATTCTGGTAATTTTCATTTTATTTTCAAAACATTTAGACTTTATTCTGGTAATTTCAATTTTATTTTCAAAACATTTTGACTTTATTCTGGTAATTTCGACTTTATTCTTAAAACATTTCAACTTTATTCTCAAAACATTTAAACTTTATTCTCGTAATTTCGAATTTATTCTCAAAACATTTAGACTTTATTCTCGTAATTTCGAATTTATTCTCAAAACATTTAGACTTTATTCTCGTAATTTCAACTTTATTCTCAAAACTTTTTAACTTTATTTTGGCAATTTTGACTTTATTTTCAAAACATTTAGACTTTATTCTGGTAATTTCAACTTTATTCTCAAAACATTTTGACTTTATTCACAAAATTTCAACTTTATTCTCTAAGCATTTCAACTTTATTCTTGAAATATTTAGACTTTTTTTTTTACAAGATTTCGACTTTATTCTCAAAACATTTCAACTTTATTCTCGTAATTTCGACTTTATTCTCAAAACATTTTGATTTTATTCTGGTAATTTTGATTTTATTTTCAAAACATTTAGACTTTGTTCTGGTAATTTCAACTTTATTCTCGAAACATTTTGACTTTATTGTTAAAACATTTAGACTTTATTCTCAAAATATTTTGACTTTATTCTTAAAACATTTCGACTTTATTCTCAAAACATTTTGACTTTATTCTCATAATTTCAACTTTATTCTAAAAACATTTTGACTTTATTCTGGTAATTTCGACTTTATTTTCAAAGCATTTCAACTTTATTCTCGAAACATTTTGACTTTATTGTTAAAACATTTCGACTTTATTTTCAAAGCATTTCGACTTTATTCTTAAAACATTTCGACTTTATTCTCAAAACATTTTGACTTTATTCTCATAATTTCAACTTTATTCTCAAAACATTTTGACTTTATTCTGGTAATTTTTACTTTATTTTCAAAACATTTAGACTTTATTCTCGTAATTTCTGCTTTATTCTCAAAATATGTTGGCTTTACTCTTAAAGCATTTCAACTTTATTCTTGTAATTTCATCTTTATTCTCAAAACATTTTGACTCTATTTTGGTCATTTCTACTTTATTCTGGTAATTTCTACTTTATTCTCGAAACATTTCGACTTTATACTCAAAACATTTTGACTTTATTCTGGTAATTTCAACTTTATTCTTAAAACATTTCAACTTTATTCTCGTAATTTCGACTTTATTCTCAAAACATTTAGACTTTATTCTCGAAACATTTCAAATTTATTCTCTTAATTTCAACTTTATTCTCAAAACGTTTAGACTTTATTCTCGTAATGTCGACTTTATTCTCAAAACATTTCAACTTTATTCTCGTAATGTCGACTTTATTCTCAAAACATTTTGACTTTATTCTGGTAATTTTCATTTTATTTTCAAAACATTTAGACTTTATTCTGGTAATTTCAATTTTATTTTCAAAACATTTTGACTTTATTCTGGTAATTTCGACTTTATTCTTAAAACATTTCAACTTTATTCTCAAAACATTTAAACTTTATTCTCGTAATTTCGAATTTATTCTCAAAACATTTAGACTTTATTCTCGTAATTTCGAATTTATTCTCAAAACATTTAGACTTTATTCTCGTAATTTCAACTTTATTCTCAAAACTTTTTAACTTTATTTTGGCAATTTTGACTTTATTTTCAAAACATTTAGACTTTATTCTGGTAATTTCAACTTTATTCTCAAAACATTTTGACTTTATTCACAAAATTTCAACTTTATTCTCTAAGCATTTCAACTTTATTCTTGAAATATTTAGACTTTTTTTTACAAGATTTCGACTTTATTCTCAAAACATTTCAACTTTATTCTCGTAATTTCGACTTTATTCTCAAAACATTTTGATTTTATTCTGGTAATTTTGATTTTATTTTCAAAACATTTAGACTTTGTTCTGGTAATTTCAACTTTATTCTCGAAACATTTTGACTTTATTCTGGTAATTTTGATTTTATTTTCAAAACATTTAGACTTTGTTCTGGTAATTTCAACTTTATTCTCGAAACATTTTGACTTTATTGTTAAAACATTTAGACTTTATTCTCAAAATATTTTGACTTTATTCTTAAAACATTTCGACTTTATTCTCAAAACATTTTGACTTTATTCTCATAATTTCAACTTTATTCTAAAAACATTTTGACTTTATTCTGGTAATTTCGACTTTATTTTCAAAGCATTTCAACTTTATTCTCGAAACATTTTGACTTTATTGTTAAAACATTTCGACTTTATTTTCAAAGCATTTCGACTTTATTCTTAAAACATTTCGACTTTATTCTCAAAACATTTTGACTTTATTCTCATAATTTCAACTTTATTCTCAAAACATTTTGACTCTATTTTGGTCATTTCTACTTTATTCTGGTAATTTCTACTTTATTCTCGAAACATTTCGACTTTATACTCAAAACATTTTGACTTTATTCTGGTAATTTCAACTTTATTCTTAAAACATTTCAACTTTATTCTCGTAATTTCGACTTTATTCTCAAAACATTTAGACTTTATTCTCGAAACATTTCAAATTTATTCTCTTAATTTCAACTTTATTCTCAAAACTTTTTGACATTATTCTCAAAATATTTTGACTTTATTCTCAAAAAATTACAACCTAAAACCCTGTAATGTTCGATTTTTAAATGTTTTAGCATGCCACTAAAACACTGTTGTACAACCGCAACGTTATGAAGCTATGAAAATACTTTTTTGCACAAAATTAAGGTTGAACCATTGATGTCACATATTTTAACGATATCCTTACTATCTTTCTGGGCTTAGAACATTGTAGTACCGTTGCTGTCTATTCAGGCTCAGAAATCTCTGTGATTTTATCAAAAAATATCTTAATTTGTGTTCTGAAGATGAATGAAGGTCTTGCGGGTTTGGAACGACATGAGGAGGGCGAGTAATTCATGAAAACGTTATAATGTCAAATTTTGTTAAATGCATTGAATAAATGTGAAATATCGCAAAGAGCATATTTAATACCATTAATTTGCATAAAATCAACCTCTTAATTCCAGGTCTCAAGAAGGCCAACTAAAGGCTATTGTCTTCGATTTCACCAGCCGTGATTGATGTTTACCTGTAGGTGTAGGGTGATTAGGAGAGGCACGTGCCTGTGATGGTCTCACACTGAAAGCATGCGGTTATGTGGTAATCAACGGGTGCGTCCCTCACTGCATGTGATACTGTGACTTTGTTATGACTGGTGGTAAAAAGATCAATTGTGTACTTAAAGCTCGCACGAAGAGTTTTTTGCCAATGAGGAAATGAAAAGAAATAAAAACAAAGTGTAATACACCAGATTAGTGATTCTAAAGTCCAAACGAGTCTCTCCAGTGTCTGTTTTGACATCTCCAGTACATTCTGCTGTACTTCATACAAGATTGACTAGTTGAACTAGAGCCACAGGTTCAAATCCTCCTGTCTCTAGAAGCTCTGCTGGGAGAAATCAACATGCCTTGGCATGCCCTTCTATCAGCTCTGTGTAAAGTTTTCCTTTCTCTTTGCCCGTGTTTCCCTTTTTTGTGGGACGGCAAAAAAAGAGTCAAACATGAATGGTCCACCTGTCCATCTCTGAGCATGAGGTGTACGTGATCCATCGTTCGTATCCATCAAGTTCTCATCTTCCCCTCCTCCAAACACGTGCGGAGAGTGAAGAGCGGAAACACACACCTTTGTGCCTGCTGGGGCTGTTGTCTGTCACTATAGCAACCAGGTGGGGCCATCAGCTTCCAGGTAGGACAGACACCTGCTGCATTATTCATCTCTGCAATGCGTAGCTGCCTGTAATCCGACTACACAGGAACAAATATCCCTTGATGCTGGTAATATACCGAAGAAGAACCCACTTCTTTTATTCAGTTACTTGACTTTGTTTTGACTTAAAGGAGGTTGAAAGCTAAACTGGCCCCGTAATGGATTTCTAAGAATTGTTTTCCATAGATTAGCACATATGGAACTAATTTGTGTTGGTTTAACCTGCTGGCCATCTGTTTACTATATTTTCTTCTTTTTGGAATCAAGTCAGGGCAAAAATATTTGGAAATTAACAAGTAGAAAACAAAACAATGCATTCATGACAACTGTTGGCCAAACACAATGTACTTTGTGTCTGCTTATGTTTGTTTAGTCAGCTTGATGGTTTTGGTGTCTGGATTGGATTGATTTTTTCCATGTGGACCAAGCAATGATTCAGAAAGGTTAACAGACCTAAATGTGAGCTTTTGAGTAAATCCATCAGACAGTTCCTAGAAACCTTGTCTTGTCAATGGAGAGGTTATGCTAACATGTGAATGTGACCACCAGCAAGATGCTTGTGATAACTGGTTCAGGCAGTAAAGATACCTGATGTAATTGCTTGAAAACATATGAGTCATTTTCATACTGTTGCCTAACACAAAAAAAATTGTCTGTTGACAATGAGTGCAACAGGAGGAGACGTTCAAACAGGAAGCAAATTAGTAGCGTTAGGAGGCAGCACTGTTGACCTAAAACTTGTCTCGTATGCAAATCAGGCAGACAAAGAGACCAGGAAGTGAAAGTTCATGCCAGCTCCTTCTAGTTAGAGTATGTCAGATATGTGAGAAACAATGCTGTTTGAGTGCTATCTAGTGGTGAGAAATATATTACAACTCAAATGCAATGAGTTCAGAGAATAATGGCCACCTGTTAGACAGTAACAATCTATCTATTGTTTATCTGTTTGTTTGTTTGTTTGTTTGTTTGTTTGTTTGTTTGTTTGTTTGTTTGTTTGTTTGTTTGTCTGTCTGTCTTTCTGTTATAGTTTTTGTCTATCTGTCTCTGTTTTATCATTTTATCATCCATCTGTCTGTCTGACTGACTGTCTGTCTATATATCTTTCTAAATGTCCGTCCGTCCGTCCATCCGTCCATCTGTCTATCTATCCATCTATCTGATTTGTCTTCACATACAGTATCAAACATCTATCTATCTATCTATCTATCTATCTATCTATCTATCTATCTATCTATCTATCTATCTATCTATCTATCTATCTATCTATCTATCTATCTATCTATTTAAATGTCTGTCCGTCTATCTATCTTTCCAAATGACCGTCCGTCCGTCCGTCTATCTATCCAAATGTCTGTCTGTCTGCCTGTCTATTTATCTATCTATCTAGTCCATTCATCCATCCATCTATCCAAATGTCTAACTGTCAGTCTGTCCGTCTGTCTATCTATCCAAATGTCTGTCTGTGTCTATCTGTCTTTCCAAATGTCTGTCCGTCCTTCCATCCATCCATCCATCCATCCAAATGGCTTTCTTTCCAAAGGTCTGTCTGTCTGTCCGTTCATCCATTCATGTCTGTCTGTCTGTCTATCTTTCTGTCCGTCCATTCATCCGCTATGTATCCAGATGTCTGTATTTCTATCTCTTTCCAAATGCCTGTCAATCCGTCCATCCTTCCATGTCTGTCTGTCTGTCTATCCAAATGTCTATCTGTCTCTCTGTCTTTCCAAATGCCTATCCATCCGTCCATCTGTCTATCTTTCCGTCCGTCCGTTTATCCGCTATGTATCCAGATGTCTGTCTTTCTGTCATCTCTTTCCAAATGTCCGTCTGTCTGTCTGTCTATCCAAATGTCTGTCTGTCTATCCAAATGTCTGTCTGTCTATCCAAATGTCTGTCTGTCTATCTGTCTTTCCAAATGCCTGTCCATCCGTCCATCCATCCATCAATCCGTCTGTCTATCTTTCCGTCCGTTCATCCGCTATGTATCCAGATGTCTGTCTTTCTGTCTATCTCTTTCCAAATGTCTGTCTGTCTGTCTGTCTGTGTGTCTATCTGTCTTTCCAAATGCCTGTCCATCCGTCCGTCCATCCATCCATCCATCCATCCATCTATCTTTCTGTTTATTCAAATGTATATGTGTTTGTCTATCTGTTTGTCTTTCCAAATGTCTGTCTGTCTTTCTATCTTTCCTTCTGTCCATTCATCTGCCTATGTACCCACATCTTTTTATCTGTCTGTCTGTCTCTCTGTCTGTTATAGTTTTTGTCTGTCTGTCTCTTTTTTTTTTCATTTTACGCGTCTGTCTATTTCTAAAATAAGTTATCTTGTGCATTAGTTTTATATAAAACAACACATCAGTCTGCAGTCTTGAAATTGGATTTGCCACTTGATATGATCCCCAGCAGCGCAGATGAAATTATGTTCATGCTCATAATCCTGCATTGTCAATTAAGGTCTGCTGAGCTCTGTGGGTAATGTTAGTGTATGGAAATCCAGCTTAAGACGATGGATTGGGTTTCAGCACATTCCTGAGAGGGAAGATCATGTGCAAACCCTCGACCGCTTCACTGATTTGTCTTCACATACAGTATCAAACATTCTCACTTACTTAGACTCAGTCCTCTATATATGTTCCTACATACACAGTGGCTGTGTATTATTATGCATTCTGATATTTATCTGTTCAGGACAGCCATGACTGGTCAAAACAAAGTGTAGTGTAAATACATTGCCTGTTTCAAATAACAAACCCATGCTTTCATAGGGCAGCATTCTTTTTTAGATTTGTTTATGCTACAAAATAGCGATAAAAAGGCGATACAGTTTGGTGTCAGCTGCATGCTGTATATGGGAGCCTTCAGGGGTTTGTGGAGTGCTCTGGTCACCACAACAGGCTCATGAGTTGTAGGGAATTAGAATGTGCGTCTGAGCCATCTGCGCCCATAAAGCTCATTTGTGTCTGCTTACGAGGAGAAATTATGCATTATCTGTTCTTAAAGCAATGGAAACACTTTGAGTATCGTTTCATGGAAGGCAAACACTTGAATTTGAGGAGAACCTTCATTGTTTAGACCACAACGACATCTGTTGTGAAGTTCACGGAATTCATCATAGGTAAGAGTGTGTATATATCTTGTGTTTATGTACACTATAGACTCATCTGTAGGTAGTTTGAATGTTATTGCTGTGAATTTACTGTATGCCAGGGATTCAATTAGCAAATGTACTCATCTGTTGCATTTAATCAAAAGTGTTAGAGGAATTAGTAGATGTTTTCAGTTCAGCCTGTAAACAAATCAGTGTTTGTCCTGGCTTGTTTTAAATCTCCTCGTGCATGAAGCCATTCTTTGGATTGATTTATATGAATTATGATATTGTCATTTTAGAAAGCACAAAGCCTCATAAATAATGCAAAATCATTCTATCAGTGGGTTGCTACTCTTATGTAACACTAGAAACTGTTAATTTCTAACAAGGGTTCCAAATCTGACGTCTACATGATGTAAATCTGTCTTTTTCTACTTTGGATATGGCAGACACACAGTAGCTCTATTCACATCAGCTGTGGTGTTCTTGACTTGACATGGATTACTTTACATTTCATCCTCTTATAATGAGATGAGGAGCTGTGTGTTTGTTCACCGGGTTGGCATGCCCTTGTTACATTAACGTCTTCAGCCAATGTGTCAAATGAAATAGAAAACATATTGAATACATTTGAAATTCAAAATTTTCTCTATTTCTGCATAAATATGCCCCAAAAGATCATCAGATTTTCACACAGACAAAAATCATACTTTGTCATTTATTTACTCTGGAAAATGATCTAATGTTACATAGTGGCAAAAGTATGTGAATCTTACTTTCAGTATGTGGTTTGACACCTTTTTGCTGATCGGTCCTGCTTAACATCTTGAAGACATTTTTCAGCCCATTCCTCAGTACAGAACCGCTTTTAATCTGTGATGTTGGTGGGTTTCTTCCTACTGTATGAACTGACCAGCCATTCCAAAACATTAACTTTGTTCCTCTTTACCCATTCTTTAGAATAAGTTGGAGTTTTAGTCTTGTTGCATGGCCCACTTTCTTGTAAGATTCAGTTCTTGGACAGACATCCTGACATTTTCCTTTTCCCAGTGATGGCAAGCCGTCCTGCCCCAGATGCAACAAAGCAGGCCCAAACCATGATACACCACCACCGTGTTTCACAGATGGGATAAGATTCTTAAGCTGGAATGCAGTGTTTTTCTTTCTCTAAACATAACGCTTCTCATTTATACCAAAACGTTATATTTTGGTCTCATCCATCCATCCACAAAACATTTCTCCAAGAGTCCTTTGGCTTGTCCACATGATCTTTAGCAAACTGCAGATGGGCAGCAGTGATTTTTTGGAGAACAGTGGCTTTCTTCTTGCAACTCTGCCATGTACACTATGGTTGTTCAGTGTTCTCCTGATGGTGGACTCATGAACATTAACATTAGCCTATGTGAACAAAGTCTTTAGTTGCTTAGAAGTTACTCTGGGGTCCTTTGCCACCTTGAGGACTGTAATGATCTTTGTTGGTCGATCATTCCTGGGGAGGGTAACAGTGGTCTTGAATTTCCTCCATTTGTACACAATCTGCCTGACTGTGGATTTGTGGACTCCAAACTCTTTAGAGATGGTTTTGTAATCTTTTCAAGCCTGATGAGCAACAACAACTCTTTTTCTGTGGTCCGCAGAGATTTTCATTTGTTCGTGCTATGATTCACTTCCACAAACATGATCATACTTTGATAAATCCCTGTTCTTTAAATAAAACAGGGCAGGCAATGACACCTGATAGTCTTTCTATTGATTGAAAACACCTCTGAACAGATGGACTCTAATTTCACCTTCAAATTAACTTCAAATTAACATAATTTTTCTCAATGAATAAATGACAAAGTATCCATTTTTGTTTCCTTTGTTTGATTGAAAATTTAAAATGAAACGATTTTGGTGTTTTTTTTTTAGTTGATGAATCGGCCGTACCATTAAAAAATGTCATGCGGTGCGACCATTTTTTTTTTTTAGATGTTCTCAGTAATTAAAGTGTTTAGAAACAAAGTATTTGCATTTTTTTTTTGTAAATAATGATCTCATATTTTTGTTCAATAATTTCAGAGTTGCCTTCTTAAATGTGGTTAGCAGACTTTATATATATATATATATATTTTTTTGTAAATTGCATAAAACTGAAAATTTCTAAATTTTGCTCAATCTTGGCTACTCAATTGACCCCTGAGCATAAATAAATATATAATAAATGACTGAATAAATGATTACCAAACTAAAATGAGTCTTATTAATTAATTATTATTTTTTTTGCATTTTTTCTCATATTGTACAAAGATTAAACATAAATCGTCTGAAATGACCCAAATTGCATACATCTATTGCTAATGATACTAAAATAAAGAATTTTGTGTATATAAACCATTAATTGAATATAAAAGCACCAAAACAGCCAATCTGGGACATACATCTATAATAAAAAAAAACACTCTGCAGTGGTCACATCACGTTATATTTGGTCACACCACATGATATTTTCAAATTCAGTCAGAATTTACAAGCAAAGAACTGGCCACCTAAACAAAATAAGCTAGCTTCCTATGAAAGGTTACTATGAAATTTATAATAAAAAATAAATACTTGTAGAAATAGCTTAATATTCTTTTTTTTTTATTATTATTATTCTTTTTTTTTTTTTGAGGTCATACCACATGAAATCTAAATGCAGTAACTACATACCACCCATTAAAAAAGGTTTTTTTTTTTTTTTTTTTTTCAAATTTGAAAGAAAGTTACAAATCTGCTTGATGCTTCTATGGGTCCTTGGCAAATTGGTACATTATGGCCTGATGGATTCTTGATGGTCGCACCACATGATATGACATGAATGGGGATTATCGGACAAAGTTAGTTTGAATATTGCGATATTGGAAATCATGCCAAATAGTGCAGAAAATTTATCTGAATGAATTTAGGGTAATTTCAAAGATGTTCTCAAAACAACAGTTACGGCCGGATGGTCGCACCACATGAAGTTTTGACACTTTGAATAATAGAAAATTTAGGCATCACGTCATTATATACTGTATACATATACAGTACAGACCAAACGTTTGGACACACCTTCTCATTCAAAGAGGTTTCTTTATTTTCATGACTATGAAAACTATTAAAACTATATATATATATATACAGGGGTGCACATAAGTTTTTAGCCTGGTTCTCCAGTACCTGGAGATTATTTTATTTCAAGTAATGATTTTATATATATATATATATATAATTACTTGAAATAAAATAAACGATAAACTGAATTAAAATACTTTGTTTCTCGTTTTAATTGAACTTGATGTACTAAATAACTAAAACTGAAACAAAATCAATTAAATCTCTATAGACATACATAAAAATACTAAAAACGACAAAAACACATAACGGGATTATTAAAACTTTAACTAAAATTAAAATGAAAACATAAAATATAAAATTAAAAACTGATTTATATATATATATATATATATATATATATATATATATATATATATATATATATATATATATATACACACTGTATATAATAATAATAATGTTGATTTTATATATATTCATAAAATGTTTCTAATATATTATTACGTACTTAATCTACAATATGTGATATAAAGTTTTAATCTGAGCACACATGCAATTACAACAATGACCACAAGAGAACAGTATTCTACTTTTTCAGATGTTCACACATCATTAACACAGAAAGGTTCCTCTCAATGTAATTGCTTTGAAAGGTCTAGAAGGTGCGCATCTGTTTCAGGTTTTATTTGATTGATTCTTTTATTTCCGTGCACATGTATTTAAAGAGAATTTCATTTAATTCATGGCCTCATTTCAAATAATCCCTAGGTTATAGAGTGTATCACTCTGTGTATTTGACTATTACAATGGTTCACTTACCTTAAACAAAAAAGACGACCTGCACATTTGTAATTAAGTTCATCATAATCGAAACAACTAAATATTGTTATGAAATGCAAAACTACTTTCTCAGAGAGTTTCTTTTCAAATTCATTTTACACTTAGTGTAGGCCTACCTGGTTTCTTCCAAGTCCTCAAAGTCCAGAAGAAACATCTTCACAAAGTTTGCATGTTATCAAAATCTTTCTGGGCCACAGTGTCCCAAAGTAGATTTACCTTCAATAACCATTTATTAAATCTCTCCCCCATTAAAGTCGCAAGCTCCCAAGAGCTGGCTGCATTAATCCTGATTACAGGCTGTCAAGCGGAGGAAACGGGGTCTATGTGTCAAACGTGTCATCGAGAGATGTTTTATCCTCATCTGTGTCTTTCTATCTTGTCAGTTAAGGGCGGGAGAACACAAAGAGTGAACATCGGGAGATGAGTTTGAGCGCTGATAGTGTAGGGGCCGCTTTACAGACAAAGAAAGATAGGGTCTTTGAGGGTCCAAAACAGTTATGAGTCTATGAAGTGCGAAGTGAACCAGACACATGGAGCGGGGCGGTAGAGGAGCCACTGGCTCCATCAAACGGGGCTCCATCAAACGCTCAACATCATTGTCACAGAAGGTAAGAGTGTCCATTGCTTTATGTTTAGGGCTGTTACCTTGAATTTGATTTGGTGTTCTAGAGGTGTTTGAAATGAGTGAAAATATCTTTTTGTTTATCCGTCAGGTGCATGACGTTACTAAACTAAAACTATAACTTGAACTAAAACCATTTTCCTTACCAAACATACAATACAATACAATGTAAAATACTTCAACTACTTGACTTCAACTAGCTGTAACTACTTTTTGTTTAGTTTAAGTAATAAAATAACTAAAACTAAAAAAAATAACACAGATTCACAGGTTTATATCTCAGAAGGTTTTATATTTCAGATTTTGTCCAATCAGCTTGTAGGAATGTGAACGATTGGAGAAGACCTGACCAATCAGTTTGGGCTACATATTCTTATAAATCTTATTTTTCAAAACTACACTCATAATGGACCACTAATGCAGAATCAGTTCTGCTTGTTATTATTTATTATAACATATTTTTGTGCTTTTTACCTTAAGTGCACTGTAGTTTTCACCAGTTTCAAAAAACTTAAGTTCAGCAGCTGCTTTAAAATGTTAAGTTAAATCAACTTAAGTCATTTAAACTCACAAGTTAAATCAACTCATTTTTATTGTAATAAGTAAAAATGACCTGTAGTTTTAAGCCGATTTAACTTGAAAACTTAAGGCAGCTGCTGGACTTAGGTTTTTAAGTTGAATCTGGTGAAAACTTTTTTACAGTGTTTTGGGAAGGTCACTTTGAAAATGTAACAGGTTACAGATTACATTTTACCCTATTTAAAATGTAATAAGTAGTGTAACTATTTCAGTTACTTTTTTAAAGTAATGTAACAGATTACTTTTTGATTATTTAAGGGGAGACACTGCAGGCAAAAACGTTGT
>NC_133385.1:25699027-25731527 GCF_049309525.1 Garra rufa | reverse complement strand
AACTACTGCAGTGGCAAGAACCCTTTGTCTTCAAGAGCTTTAATTACCAGTAGTCCACGTGCGTTTTGACAACAGCACAGAACTGCTAAAAGAGTGAGATGGTTGAGGAAAGAACCCATTGAAAAGCATTTTTGGCATTTTTAAGCAGTCACCGGCTTGGACTGATGATTTTTTCCAACAATAGTGACTTCTCGAATCTACTGATGAAACATCTATTGAGTAGACTTCCTTACTGTGATGATGAGGTTAAAGACTCAGCGTCATCAATTCTTAGACGTGATTGTTAGTCCGTCAGAACCGTTTTCCCCCCCACAACATGGCAGGTAAAAATAGAGATTAACAACAATTAGTGTTGGATGACCTTGCCCCCAACTGGAGTCCTGTCATGTCTCAACTAGGCCTCTTTTCAAAAGAATGCCTGTGCCCAATTCTCTCAATTATGCAAATTGGGCTTGAAATCAAAGTGGTCGGAGGAGGGTGACACTTTCAAAAGGAAAATTTTGGTGAGTTCCCATTCCTGTTCATTTCTAGATACAAACCTGACTCTCTACTTTGCTTGCGAGAAGTGTTTGAGATAGAAAAGCCACCTCAAAAGGTTTTCTGAGTTTAAGAAGTGTGTTTCACAGGGGCTGTGAAGCTATCAAAGTAGATTTGTTGTGCTTTGCTCCAGCGAGGGATGAAAATACCCTGTGGGCATGGAGAGAGGGGTCATGGGACTCCCAAAAGGATTACCTTGAACTGGAGTCATGGGACGTGGCCCGAACAAAGAGCCTGCTCACATGCTCATCATATGAACAGCCCCTCATAAAGTGATGAAGTTTCATGTCCTGTGGGATTCATTGGGCGCCAGCGCTCTAGGAAGGAGCACCCCTCACCAGTGGAGCTCCAGGAGGAACGCTGATGCCGAAAGTTTGTCTTTGGCACCTTCTTAATTTCGATAAGAGGCTCTACAGGTAGGACCCCTGCTAGTTAACACTGGGTGTCCAGAAGGAACCCATGGATTCATGGTCTACTGACTAGATGATGGAATAGGAATGATCAAGAGATTGTAGTATTGAAATATAAAATGAGAATAGTTTACGATTTTTTTTTTCTTGTTTTTCTTGATGCAACAATTAACAGTTTCCAGTCTTTGTTAAACAATGTTACTTTTATACAAAGAATTTATTGCTTTACACTTCCAATTGTGCAATGGAAAGCCATGTTTTTTGTGGGTTCCTAACTTGTTCTGTCTATCTTACCTTGGCTAATGTTCTGTGACTGATTTTTCGAAGGAGATTTGCCTCAGAAGCTTTTGTCTTCATTAGGGCTGAACCAATAACAAAAGCCTAGACAGATATTGCTTTGAACCAAAGGTTATTTTCGTCCAGTGCCGGAGCATAAAGCTGGCACGGGAGAATCTTTTTCGAAAGCTAAAATGTTGGTGGGTTTCCATGGCACTTTCTCAGAACAGAAAAAAAGATGAATAACTGTGGTCCATGGAAGAGTTTGCACTCTAATTTGCTATGCACTAATAATTTCAGCCAAAACAGGCCACAGCTTGGATTTCCCCAATTACTGAATGCTCTTTCATTTAACTCATGTCTACACATCTTGACACAAGCAACAGTTAGCTGCTTTGCAGTTATAGTAACTGCAAATAATCAGCATTATCTGTGCGCTGGTATATTCCTAAAAGCAATGGTGATAATGGTGAACAAATGCATTTCACCAGAAGTCGCCATAGTTAAATACTTTAGACATTTGCCATGTACATATGTTCTCTTTCATGTGTTCTGTATGTCTACAGCTTGTGCGTACTGTACCACTCATACTTTAGTAAGGATTAGCATCGCAAAGAGGATTTGCTCTATTCACTCTGGGCAAACTCAAGGGACTAAAAGCAGTTCTTCCTGTAAATGATGTTGTACATATAATAATATGGTCGAATGGTACATTGAATATACGTGTAATATTGGAGGATTGCTTCTGTAATAACAAACTATGAATTGTCAAACTTTAATATCTATATAAAGAGACTTGATGGCTTATGTACTTTTCTTCTTATCTTTTCTTGTCTGTTTCTTAGTGCCAGAAAGCTTGGATTGAGAAAACCTTTCACAAAAGAGAATGTACCCACATTTTTCCAGCCAAGGACCCAACACGGTGAGATTTTCTATTTTGAACAATTTCTAAAGAACACGCAACTACATATAATCACACCATTGTGCGAAACAAATTACCTCTATGACTCATTCTTTTTTGAGGCTTTTTCGACTCTTATGTAATGAGGGGTGATGTGTGACATCATAAGCCTTTTCACAGATCACTGTGTGGGCATGTTTCAAGGCTGGATGCGAGGGGGCCGGTGTAGTTCGGTCCACCACACTTCCTGTGGGTGGAGGGATGCCAGGGTGTGCACTGATGCATGCACCTATTGAACATTGACTGCAGTTTAGACACAGCCCTGATAGGTCGTCTATGTGTGCAGAAGAAATAGACAGTACCCCCAAACCAAATTATTCCCATGAAATACCAGCTAATAGAGTTATATAAGCAACATCCTGTTGCATGCAATAAAACAATCCTCCAGCATTACTTCTGCTCTGATTTTCCTCAGGTGCGCCTGTGGTTATCTAGTGACTCAGCACACTGCCATTCCGGCAGGCGCCAACAAGCCCTCCGAAGAGAACCAGCTTGTGCAAGTGGACCCTCCTCAAGAGAAATGGTTGGTGGTCAGACATACCCAGACTGCCCCTACCGACGCCTATGGCACCATCGAATTTCAAGGAGGAGGATTTATCAACAAAGCCATGGTATTTTGAACATTATGTGGTGAATTTACTAACTAGTTAATTTATTGGTATTAATACTAATTCTCAGTGAATTCCCTCTCGAGAGTTGAAGTCTAAATAACCCACCAAACCGTTGTAAGAAATTGTAAGAAAAGAACCTTGCTAGCATAGTTCACTTAGTGAGGAGAAAAACGTATTTCATTCAAGAACAACCGTTAAATCTGGCATTAATCTTATCATTCAATATCTCTTTCAGTATATTCGGGTGTCATATGATACTAAGCCGGACAACTTGCTGCATCTCATGGTGAAGGAATGGCAGCTGGAGTTGCCCACGCTGCTTATATCAGTTCATGGTGGCCTCCAGAACTTTGACCTGCAGCCCAAACTCAAGCAAGTTTTTGGGAAAGGCCTGATAAAGGCTGCCGTGACCACCGGAGCATGGATCTTCACTGGTGGAGTCAGCACTGGTGGGTATTTATTGTCTACAACAGGGATGGGCAAGTCCAGTCCTCAAGGGCCACTGTCCTGCAAAGTTTAGCTCAGGCGAACCCAAACTTGGTTCTGGATGGCCGGTGACCTGCAGAGTTTAGCTCCAAACCCAGTTAGACACACCTGAACCAGCTAATCAAGCTCTTACTAGGCATACTAGAAACTTCCCAGCAGGTGTGTTGAGGCAAGTAGAATCTAAACTCTGCAGGACACCGGCCCTCCAAGACCAAGTTTGGGCACTCCTGGTTTAGCTCCATCCCCAAACATCCCCAAAATACAGTATCTAACCAAGTCTTTAGGATTACTAGAAAATGTGTGTTTAATTAGGGTAGAGCAGGACTGGAGCTGCTCATCCCTGGCCTACAACTACAATTCAAATACACATGGTTGAAATCACTTGGATCCAACATTTGATTTCCTGAGAAATATGTGATTGGCTCGATATCAAATGTAGTTCAAGATGGTTTCCTAATCTGTTTTATATTACTTTCATAATGTAGGAGTGATCCGGCATGTTGGAGATGCCTTGAAGGATCATTCTTCAAAATCCAGAGGGAAGGTCTGTGCTATAGGTATTGCTCCATGGGGAATCCTGGAGAGCAAAGAGGATCTAATTGGAAAAGATGTAAGTATGATACAAAGCATGATGGTGCCTTCTAAGGTGTTGCGCTATATCATCTAACAGAAGCTTCATACTTGTCCACCGACATCTGCATTATGTTCCTTTTCAGGTGAACAAACCATACCAAGCCATCTCCAATCCTCTGAGCAAACTCGCCGTTCTCAACAATAGCCACTCGCACTTCATACTATCCGATAACGGCACATGTGGGAAATACGGGGCGGAGGTCAAACTACGCAGGCAGTTGGAGAAACACATCTCCCTCCAGAAGATTAACACGCGTAAGTGCGGTAGCATCAGCAAATCTTATCTGCTTTAGGTCTAATGTACCTCTGATCCTAAGAGGGCACATTTGAAAGCTTGCTAAGGGTTTGAATGACACGAGATATATCCTGATTATCAGTAATGGGGTTCATAGGGTCAGGGACCAATGGAGACGTGCTCCACGCCATTCCAGAATTGATCAAGGCTTTGGTGTCTGTGACCTGTGGGTTTCCCTTTGTCATCCTATGCCTGGAGCTCGTGATAAGGCAGGGACAGCAAAGGGAGGCTCAGCTGTCACCACTCACATCGTCATCTGGGATCAGACCTGGGAGAGTCAAATTAAAATGATTGTACTCCCACTTCTCTTAAATACCTCTTCTTTGGTTAATCACAAAAGGGCTTTTTGATTTCTAATGTGCATGCATTTGGAGTAATTGAAAACAAGATTTAAAACACAAAACACCCAAAAGGCTCAAACATTCATGCTAATGTTTTGTAATAGTATTATATTGATATGTGCACAATCCCTGTACTAAAAAAATCTAAACATTTAGGTAAGTGAATTGCTTTTTTTGTTTATGCATGTTAGGACTAGGCCAGGGTGTACCGGTGGTGTGTCTGATTGTGGAGGGGGGTCCCAATGTGATCTCGATTGTCCTGGAAAGCCTGCGCGAAGAACCGCCTGTGCCTGTAGTGGTCTGTGATGGCAGTGGTCGAGCCTCGGACATCATTTCCTTCGCCCACAAATATTCTGAGGTTGAAGGGTGAGTATTAAAAGTCATTATCACACAGATATCTCAAATACTTGATTATAGTATGTCAATCGCAATATTCTGTGTTCAAATGTTGGACCTGTAAGGAGTCTTGATACCTCTGTAGGGGTTTATGTTCACTAATGACTAGCTACATGCACATTTTCCCATTAAGTTGTAGTACTGACCCATCCTCAATAAAAAAAAAGACAGAGAATCAGTTGTCCAAACTATTCATTATCACAACCAAATTGTATTTTTTTAGACTGGTAAACGAAGACGCAAAAGAGCAACTGCTGGTCACCATCCAAAAAACCTTTAACTACAACAAAATGCAGTCAGGGCAAATTCTGCTCATGGTCATTGAATGCATGAAGAAGAGGGAGTTGGTAAGTATCTACAGTAACATACGATCATGTAACAGTTGTAGACCAACATCCATCAACACAAAGTCACTCTCATTTTATTCCCTGATAAGAAAAAGCCTAGACTTAGACTTAATGGGTCTTACATTCTGGTCAGGTCTTTGTATTTTAGATTGGCTTTGAATACTTTGAGCTTAGAAACCAGCTTATTGGCCAATTTGGCCAGACTGGGAGACCAGCTAGACCAGACAAAACCAGCAAAGACCAGCATATAAACCATGGCTGGTTTTAGATTTTTTTTAAATGTACATTTAAAACAATAATAATATACATATTAAAAATAACTAAGCATAACATGTTTTATGAATATTTTTTTATTCCTTGTGCAAACTTTCATCAATAAACATCTCCATTCATTATTCATTTTGTCATGTGTCTCTATTCATGTGTCTCTCTCATATCCATCTGCATTTGCTCCTATATCACATTGCATCCTTTCATATACATAAGCATTTTGCAGATGCTCTTATCAGGAGCAACTAGTCTTTAGCTTCACACAAGACCACTGGGAAGAGCTGCTGAAAAAAACAGCTAATACCAGCCTAGGCTGGTTGGCTGGTCTTAGCTGGTTTAAGCTGGAAGTAGCTGGTTTTAGCTGGTCTCCCAGCCTGGCCAGGCTGGTCAGGCTGGTTTTAGCTGGTGGTTTCCCAGCTTGACCAGCTAAGACCAGCCTGGCCAGGCTGGAAAAGTGGCCAAAACCCCTCTAAAACCAGCCTGCCTTCCAGCTATGACCAGCTAAAACCAGGCTGGTTGACCAGCTAAAACCAGCCAACCAGCCTAGGCTGGTATTAGCTGTTTTTTTCACCAGGGAGCTTTCAGACTCCATACGTTAGAACTGACTTCACAATCACGAGATACTTGCCTATAGACTATATATCACCTAAAGGATGACCCAGTGCACTCTGGAAGCTTGGTTAAATGTAATATTTGTGCGGGTGCAGCTTTAACTGAAGCTAAGTGATGTGTTAAGTATTTTGTAATACTGCCTCAGGGCAGGAGATAATCTGTCGCTCTATACATCTGGACTAGGATCAGTGTAGTGCCACCTGTTCTTAGCCGACCAGCTACATTCATTCTCCCTGTTCCTGAATATGAGCAGATGGGGGGGAGGAAGGGTGGATCCATTTTTCTCTAATCCACTCTGAACATCTCCTTGTTTATTTCAGTGATACCACATCACGTTGTCTGGCATTAGATATGCTAATGGCCTTTCACAACAATGTTTTCACAAGAAATGCTAATGCTAATGTATGTTAAGAGCTCAAATGTCCACAAATGTATATATAAAGCCTTTGGGTTATATAAGGGACACACAACATTCAAGCCTGCTATTAAACACAACTATTGATATCTTAGCAGATGCTATTATAAAAGCAAGCATGCAATAGTCTTTCCATAAGCCATCTGTGTTCAAATGGTTCGGTTAAACCGAGATATTAAATATGAAATGAACTAGCATTCATTCTCAAAATATTATCACCCCTCTAATTGCAGCCATGAGGTACTAATCTAACTGCCCAGACTCCACCATAAGTCTCTCATTAGCAATGCATGCTAACGCTCAGGAATGTCTTGGAACAGGGCCACTCATCCATGCCAACGTGATTACATTTAAGATTAACGTACATGTGACTGCAACTCCCAGGTAATTGCATTTGATACTAGATGCCTTAAACAAGGAAAGCAGCATTACTTGATTTGAGAGGAAAATAAGCTAGTTATGCAGAGTGTGAACAAGACATTCCTGCTAATGCTAATAAAATTAAGTAAACATTCATCCTAAAAACACATTTTCCATTCATTTCAACCACAGCAGTTCATTCATTGTCCTCACCCAAAATAAATGTATGAAAGTGTCTTTACAGTTGAGGTCAAAATTTGTTTATCAGAATAAGAGGGATCATACAAAATGCATATTATTTTTTATTTAGTACTGGCCTGAATAAGATATTTCACATAGAAGTTGTAACATATAGTCTACAAAAGAAAGTAATAAGTCAATTTATAAAAATGTTCAAAAGTTTACATACACTTGATTCTTAATACTGTGTTGTTGTTGTTGTTTTTTTGTTGTTGTTGTTGTTGTTGTTGTTGTTCATGAGTTTGTCCTGAACAGTTAAACTGCTCACTGTTCTTCAGAAAAACCCTAGAGGTCCCACAAATTTTTTGGTTTTCCAGCATTTTTGTGTATTTGAACCTTTTTCTTTGAGAACTATTTTTTTTTCACACTGAGGACAACTGAGGGAATCATATGCAACTATTACAAAAGGTTCAAACACTTACTGATGCTCCAGAAGTAAAAACAATGCATTAAGAGCCAGGGGTGTAAACTTTTGAATAGAATTTGTAAGTTTTTCTTATTTTGCCTAAATATCATATTTTTTTCATTTACTGTCCTTTGGAAACTACAGAAGATACTTAGATGTTTCCCAGAAGACAAAATATGTTACATTTACCCTGATCTTAAAATTCAAAACGTTTTCACCCCAGCTCTTAATACACTGTGTTTCCTTCTGAAGCATCAGATAGCATTTAAACCTTCTTGTTTGAAACTTCTGTCATTGTTGGAAAGGGTTCAAATACACAAAAATGCTAGAAAACCAAAGAATTTGTGGGACATGAAGGATTTTCTGAAGAACAGCGGGCAGTTTAACTGTTCAGGACACAGACAAAACCCCAGCTGTGGATCATTCAGGTACCAACACAGTATTAAGAATTAAGTGTATGTAAACTTTTGAACAGTGTAATTTATTTTTTATTTTATTTTTTTCTCGTGAATTATATGTAAACGTCTTTTATGTGAAATATCTTATTCGGGTCAGTACTAAATAAAAAATAACATGCATTTTGTATGACCCCTCTTAATCTTGGTCAAATAATTAACATTTTGCAGATTCTGCAAGATGTATGTAAACTCAACTGTATTTGTATAAGTTTTGCTAACCCGTATAATTTGGTATGTGTAGATAACAGTCTTTCGAATGGGCGCTGAGGGACAAGATGACATTGAAATGGCTATCCTTACTGCGTTACTGAAAGGTACTGTAAATATGCAGATCTTCTGATATACCACAGATTTGGTTCATGGTTAGAGATCAACTATAATGTGTGTTTGTTGTAATTCAGGAACAAACGCATCAGCTCCAGATCAGCTGAGCTTGGCTCTGGCTTGGAATAGAGTGGATATAGCACGCAACCAAATCTTTGTGTATGGACACAATCTACCAGTATGTGAGATATGTGCCTTGTTTCCATAAATATATCCAAGAAGTTAAAAAAAAGTCCTTTTCTAAATTAAAATGTTTCTTTCCATAGCCTGCGAGTGCCCTCGCTAGTGCCATCTCCACCAGCACAGCAACATCTCAAGAAAAGCAGAAAAGAGCAACTCAACGTAACAAAGGAAAGGCCAGAGGAAAAAAAGGCAAAGGAGGCAAAGCCAAACCAGAGCAACCAGAGGAAACTGACCCCAGAAAATTAGAACTACTCAACTGGGTAAGCAATTAGAGTTCTCCCAAATGTATTAATTTTATGTATCCCAAAAGAAATTAACCATTCATTTATGTATGAAGTCTTGATAGATTCTTCATGAATATGAAGTATGAAAGTTGCAGTAATAGTTTACCCAAAAATTTAAATTCTGTCATTAAATATTCACCTTCATGTCGTTCCAAACCCATAAGACCTTTGTTAATCCTCAGAACACAAATTAAGATATTTTTAATAAAATCTGAGAGCTACCACATTCAAGGCCCAGAAAGGTAGTAAGGATCGATAAAACAGTCCATGTGACAACAGTGGTTTAACCGTAATTATATGAAGCTACAAGAATACTTTTTGTGCACAAAGAAAAATGAATACTTTATTCAGCAATAATTCAGCAAAGCTCTAACCTTGGGCTTTGAACGTGGTAGCTCTCGGATTTCATCAAAAATATCTTAAATTGTGTTCTTAAGATGAACAAAGGTCTTACGAGTTTGGAACGACATGCGGGTAAGTAATTAATGACAGAGTTTTCATTTGTGATGAACTATCCCTTTAAGTTTAGTGTTTCAGCATAATTAGTTTTTCCTCACAGTTCTTGCTCACTGTCGCCCTCTTCAGGTGAACTCCCTCGAGCAGGCTATGATGGATGCTTTGGTTCTGGACAGAGTGGATTTTGTCAAGCTCCTGCTAGAAAACGGTGTCAACATTCACCATTTTCTAACCATCCCTCGATTAGAGGAGTTATACAACACTGTAAGCACCGCAACCATTATCATTTTGAAGCTTATGGCAAAGGAAGTACAATAGAGCATGAGAGCAATTCATTAATCTGCAGAAAAAATACAGGCCCTGCTGTCATATTTTTCCATATTCCTCCTAATTCTATTACTCAATCATGTGCAATCTCATAGCTTGTGCTGTTTTGTGTTTACCAGAAACTTGGTCCTGCCAACACTCTACATATTGTCGTAAGAGATGTTAAAAAGGTAAAGCTGTCTGACTTTACTTTTGAGTTCTGGTTAATCCAACTTCACTACTTATGTTTTCTGAAGAAAATATAATTGTGTGCATCACATGTATTTCGTGAAACTTTAAAAACAAGTTTTATTCTTTGGATTTCAAAGGGCAATCTCCCACCGGATTACCAAATCACATTGATCGACATTGGACTAGTGGTGGAATACCTAATGGGTGGAGCATATCGCTGTAACTACACAAGGAAAAACTTCAGAGCTCTTTACAACAATCTTTATGGACTAAAGAGGGTAAGGCATAGAGACTACTCAAAGCATTTTAAGTTTGCACAAATGATCTAAGTAATCTAATATCCCTTTATTTTCCAGCCTAAAGCCCTAAAGCTTCTTGGAATGGAGGTACACATCACATACTTGATCTTTTTTCAGTACATTCTCAAAAAGATAACACAATATCTCTATTAATATAAATATCATACTCACCTCTTTAGGATGACGAGCCTAGGTCAAAAGGCAAGAAGAAGCAAAAGAAGAAGAAAGAAGAAGAAGAGGACATTGATGTGGATGATCCAGAGGTCAGTCGCTTCCATTACCCATTCCACGAGCTGATGGTCTGGGCAGTGCTGATGAAAAGGCAGAAGATGTCTCTGTTCCTGTGGCAGAGGGGCGAGGAGGGAATGGCTAAAGCTCTGGTGGCCTGTAAGCTCCTCAAAGCCATGGCACACGAGTCGTCTCAGAGTGAGATGGTGGATGACATATCCCAGGATCTCGATAACAACTCCAAGTAAGTGAATGCAAACCCCTATTCAAGTCAGGTTCACTAACTTGAAAGTCAAAGTGACGTGAAGCCAAGTATACTGTCCCGTACTCTGAATTTGTGCTGTAAAATTACTCTTCTGGCAATTTTAGGGAGTTTGGAACCTTGGCCTATGAGTTGCTGGATCAGTCCTACAAACATGATGAGCAGCTAGCCATGAAACTGTTGACTTATGAGTTAAAGAACTGGAGTAACTCTACTTGTCTAAAGTTGGCAGTGGCTGCCAAGCACAGAGACTTCATCGCCCACACCTGCAGCCAGATGCTCCTCACTGACATGTGGATGGGCAGCCTGAGGATGGGTAAAAACCCAGGACTGAAGGCAAGGCATTTTCTTTTGACATTTCCAGGGTTCCTGCGGGTCTTGAAAGGTCTTCCATAAATGAAGATATTAAAGGATTACTTCACTTCCAGAATAAAAATGTCCTGTTAATTTACTCACCCCCACTGTCAACCAAGATGTCTTTCTTCAGTCAAAAGAAATTAAGGTTTTTAAGGAAAAAATCAAGAATTGTTCTCAATATAGCAGACTTCAATAAGACCCAACGGGTTGAAGGTCCAAATTGCAGTTTCATAGTGCTCAACATGATCCCATCTGAGGAATAAGGGTCTTATCTAGCGGAACGATCGTCGTTTTCTAAAACAAATTAAAAATATATATACTTTTTAACCACAAATGCTTGTCTTGGACTAGCTTGACACATGACATAGTCACGTTGGAAAGGTCACGTGTGGCATAGGCAAAGTACCAACCCAGTGTTTACAAAGCGAACGCACAAAGTCAAACGCCCTTTACGAAAAAAAGGTAGAACAATGATGTTGGATGATTTTGAATTTGGAGGAGAAAATGAGGTAGAGTTTTTGCCCTACCTTACCTTTTTGAACCGAAACTCACAGACGAAGAACAAACCAGACATGATCTTTCGAATGTAATTACGTAATGCGTGAAGTTGGGCATACGCATTGCAGAGCTAGTGCAAGATGAGCATTTGTGGTTAAAAAGTATATAAATTTTAATCTTTTTTAGAAAATGACCAGATGTTTTGCTAGATAAGACCCTTATTCCCCATAGAGCCCTTTGAAGCTGCATTGAAACTGCAGTTTGGACCTTCATCCCGTTGGCTACCACTGAAATCCACTATTTGGAGAAAAGTCCTGTAATGTTTTACTCAAAAACATTAATTTCATTGCGACTGAAGAAAGTATGACATAAAATGTGAATAAACTATTAGGAAATTTTTATTCCAGAATTTAACTAAGTCTTAAATTAGAGCAGAAAGACATAAATTTCATAGTCATGGCATTAATTGTTACATCTACTGCAGAAATGAACATCTTCCTGATTATTTTTGTCTTGTTTTCCAGTACAAATATCTAGAGAATTTGTTGTAAGTTATTTCTTGGTCATGATATGCCATTTTTTTCTGTTTCTGTAAACTCCAGGTGATACTCAGCCTCATTTTCCCACCTTTTATCCTGCTGTTGGACTTCCGTCTGGGTGATGACATGTCTCATCAAGTCACTGCAAATAGTGAGGACAGGAAGACCAAGGATGATGAAAAGTCTGGCCGGGTAAGAGCTGCACCTCTCTTTCTATTTAAACAAACCCCTCCTTTATTAGATCAGTGTAGTGTACATAATTGAAAGCTCTTGACCTGACATAATATGAGTTTAATCCATCAGTAAACACAGGTCTAGCGTGACAGATCCACACATGATGTAGATAGAAAGTAGAAGGATTAAATAATAGAAAGCATATGTAGTCTGCAGATACTCTATTCTTTTACAGTCTATCAAAAACTGTAAAAGTGTTTATGGTTAGTTCTGTGTGGAAAAAACAGTCAGGCAACTCTAGCGCCAACATTAATGCCGCATCAAACAGCTTCCTAATCTTATGTTTGGTCTGGTTAAAACAAATCCAGGATGATTTAGTGATTTAGATTTTAGAGAGGATGCTGTTTCTATGAATTCTGCCTGTTGCAAACTGACTCATGTACATCTAGGATGCCAATGTGGATGCAGTCTCTAAGAAAGGAGACGAGGAGGATAGTAATAAGAAAATGAGACGGATTCCTATTGGAACAAAGATCTTTGAGTTCTACAATGCCCCTTTCACCAAATTTTGGTTCAATACTGTGAGTAAATCTGTTCTTCCTTTTTCCAAACTGGTTGTCTTAAATAGGGTCATCTATCCCAGAATCTAGGACAAGGATAAGCAACGTCGGTCCTGGAGGGCCACTGTCCTGCAGAGTTTAGTTCCAACCCTAATCGAACACACCTGTCTGTAGCTTTCTAGTGATCTTAAAGACCATGATTAGCTTGTTCAGGTGCAGGACAGTGGCCCTTCAGCACCGAAGTTGCCCGTCCCTGATCTAGAACCATAGGCAGGGAAATAACCTGAATATAAAATAATAAGTAAAACTATATTGAAATTTTGGTTTGCATTGGACAG
The DNA here is from genome assembly GCF_049309525.1 of Garra rufa. Classification (NCBI taxonomy): domain Eukaryota; kingdom Metazoa; phylum Chordata; class Actinopteri; order Cypriniformes; family Cyprinidae; genus Garra; species Garra rufa. The sequence goes on along the minus strand of NC_133385.1, from coordinate 25,718,473 downwards.
ATTTCCTACCTTGGCTATCTCATGCTGTACAATTACGTAGTACTGGTGAAGATGGAGCGTTGGCCATCCTTACAAGAGTGGATCGTCATTTCATACATCATCACGTTGGGCTTGGAGAAAGTCAGACAGGTAAACTCACAGTTGCAGCCACATCTCTAGAAATCAGTGCAAATTCAGTGAAATCAACCATAACCCAATGGCAAAGAATCAGCTTGTAACCTATATCTGGTACTGTCGCTTCCAGATCTTGATGTCAGAACCAGGCAAGCTCAGGCAAAAGATAAACGTGTGGTTAGAAGAGTACTGGAACATCACAGACCTGGTGGCTATCTCGACCTTCTTGCTCGGGATGCTGCTTAGGCTGCAAAGTGAACCCTACATGGGCTACGGCCGTGTGATCTACTGCGTGGGCATTATCTTCTGGTACATCCGAGTATTGGACATATTTGGAGTCAACAAGTACTTAGGACCCTATGTCATGATGATAGGGAAAATGGTAATGGTATACTTTTAGGCCTTTTATGCCCAACTACATGGAATTTTTGACTTCATTATGCCTTCATTATTATTCATTATCACCTGTCTTGCAGATGATTGACATGCTGTACTTTGTGGTGATCATGTTGGTGGTCTTGATGAGTTTCGGCGTGGCACGGCAGGCTATCCTCCACCCAGACGAGGAGCCCACATGGCGCTTGGCCCGCAACATCTTCTACATGCCTTATTGGATGATCTATGGAGAGGTGTTTGCAGATTCGATAGACCGTAAGACTAGAATTTATAGTAAGATTTTGTTTCCTGCCTCCAGGGTAGATAGATGGCTTTTAACAGTTTGATCCACTTAGCTAACTCCTCACTAATATCTTTACCACCCATGTGATCCTGCTGTTTGTTGCAGTTTCCCCATAACAGGGGTCTCCTAACTCAATCCTGGAGGGTTGGTGTTGACATGCCTAGTAAGACCTCGCTTAGCTGGTTAAGGTGTGTTTAATTAAGGTTGGAGCTAAACTGTGCAGGACAACGGCCATCCAGGATCGAGTTTGGAGACTCCTGCCCTATAACATAATGTCTAGTGCAGAGGTCATCAAACTCGGTCCTGGAGGACCAGTGTCCTGCACAGTTTAGCTCCAACTTGCCTCAACACGCCTGCCTGGAAGTTTCAAGTATACCTTGTAAGATCTTGAATAGCTTGTTCAAGCGTGTTTGATTAGGGTTGGAGCTAAACTCTGCAGGACACTGGCCCTCCAGGACCGAGTCTGGTGATCCCTGGTCTAGTGCCTTTCTTGTTGTGTTAGTAACAAAAAGTATTAAAGAGTAACAAAGAGTCTTGCAACTTTCAAACTTGGAGACATTTGTCAAATTGTGGTTATTTTAGTATTTTAGCCTGTATGCTATTTCTCTGCCATACACATCACAGCAGATTCTAGTTGATTATCCTGCCTGTCTCTTGACTAAGATGTTGGATTAGATTAATTCTTGTTGTGCACTTTATTCTTGTTTGCGTTTTCCACTTGCACTAACTGACTGTTTGTGTCTATTCTGCCCTTCTGGAATGTGCTCAAGTTTACGCAATGGAAATAAATCGTAAGCAAAACTGTAAACATTTGACAGAATGATAAACACTGTTTTCATGAAAAATATTCATAGCATTGGAATTGTTGTGAATGTGGAACAGAACGACTGCTGGTACTATAATGTAATATATAACAAGAAAGCTTTTTTTAAACAGCCCCCTGTGGAGAAAATTTATATGACGAGGATGGAAAAAAACTTCCACCCTGCATCCCTGGAGCCTGGCTGACTCCGGCTATCATGGCCTGTTATTTGTTAGTGGCCAACATCCTGCTTGTGAACTTGCTCATTGCTGTCTTCAAGTAAGAATTCTACCATTACATAGTTCTGATGACCTATTTCAAGCATGTTAAAACCAAACAGTGTAGAAATGGTTGCAACAAAAATAATCTGTGGCTATTGGTCTTTACAAAAATGTCTTCAATGGTGTATAACTAGTAACCATGGTGTTATTCGCTGTGTGCTATGTGTTTCCTCCCATTAAAGCAACACATTCTTTGAGGTTAAGTCCATCTCCAACCAGGTGTGGAAGTTTCAGAGATATCAGCTCATCATGACCTTCCATGACAGACCTGTGCTACCTCCACCAATGATTATTTTTAGCCACCTCTACATCCTTTTTCGCAAACTCTGCTGCCGCTGTAGCAAGAAAAAGGAGGGAGAACTGGATGAAAAGGATAAAGGATTAAGTGAGTTTCAAAAACTAACTAGACCAGGGGTGTCCAAACTCTGTTTTGGAGGGCCACTGTCCTGCAGAATATAGCTCCAAACCCAATTAAACAAACCTGAACCAGCTAACCAGCTAATCTTCCTAAGCATACTAGAAACTTCCAGACAGGTGTGTTGAGGCAAGTTGTATCTAAACTCTGCAGGACAGTGGTTCTCCAGAACTAAGTTTGGACACCCCTGAACTAGGCCATGATGCCAGTGCCCAAGTAAGTAATAAACTCAAATCGAACAAGAGATAAATATTTGCTTGTATCCCCTGTGTTTTATTCATAAAGAGCTCATTCTTACCCCTGATGAGCTGAAGATGCTGTATGAGTTTGAGGAGCAATGTGTGGAGGAATATTTCCGGGAGAAAGAAGATGAGCAACTGTCCTCAAATGATGAGCGTATCAGGGTTACAAACGAAAGGTCATTACAGAACAGGAATATGGGTAAATCTCTTAAATCCCATTTTGCAAATTGTGAACATCACATTTACGTACATACTCTTCTTGCTTCTTCTCAGGGTGGAGAACATGTCCATGCGACTTGAGGAGGTAAATGAGAGGGAGAACACAATGAAGGCCTCCCTTCAGACAGTGGACCTTCGGCTATCCCAGCTGGAAGACATTAATGGGCGAATGGTGAATGCCTTGGAAAGACTAGTGGGAATTGACCACTCTGAATTGACCCGGACACGCTCAACGGCCTCCTCTATTTGTGACCCTTCCTCTCTCCACCGTCACAGTAGTATCAACAGTGCTGATGGGTACAGCCTCTACCGCTATTATCTAGGTGTTGATGACCATCCACCTGAGGATAAAGAGGCAGATTTGAGTAAAACAACAAGCACAAACCTCAACACAAAGGAATATGGCCAGAATCTAGAGGTAGATATTCCAGGGGTAAAAAGACGCCTTGGCTCATGTGTGGACATCCGAATCTTCCCTTGTGATAAAGGTGCTGAGGATGACGGGACAAAGCCAGAATCACCAAAATCTACAGTTCCCAACAACCAGACTTCTTTGGATAATGCCACACTGAAAGAAGCCTTGATGATGGAGAGAGCAAAACTTCAGGCAACTACCTCCTACCCTCTAGAAAAGGTGAAAGCTTTCAAATACTATCCCGAAGAAATACAAAGCAAATCTGCTGTACGAAGGTGTTGGAGCACAATCTCATTTGATCAAGCTAGTGAAAGGGAAGCAAATCAAGAAGGGGAAGGAATAGATGGGTCTCCAGCTACAAGACGTTGGAGTGCTGGATATGAGTATAAGGTACACCCTAGTCTTTTTGGCCAGGCGCCAAAGATATCAATGGTAAGACCCTTGGTAGACCAGATTGACCAGTTTGGCAACAGTTTTAAGGAAGAGCAACATCCTGAGCAACAGATGCTGAGAGTTTCTTCTAGACACAGTAAAGAGGAAATGGGAATGCAAGATGGGGAGAAGACAATGGAGAGTTCAGGTGGATCAGTGAATCATGAAAGTGCTCAGTCAGTAATTGAAGATGGGATAAGAAACTCAGTAGGGGCAACCAGTAGACAGGCCTTGCTAGATGTAGTTATTGTGAAACTGGAAGAAGTGAATGACGATGTAGATAAGGAACCAGATGATCCTGAAAGAAATGAGGGAAGTTCAGAGAAACAAGATGGACACCAAACAGAGGAGATACCAACAGGTATCGGTCCCTTTGATTCTGAAGTCCAAGCTGATGGTAGCCATCTGCTTCTGCCAGAAGATACAATGTTCCTCCCTGGGAGATCTAAGAGCTGGTCTACAAAACCTTGCAAGACCTTAGAAAACAGTCTGAAAAGAGCCCACGGATCATGCAGCGAAAGAGACCTTGCTGGAACATTTGGAGACTCTCCAGATGATCCAGGTAAACAAGCACAGAAGACAACAGACAATGTGCCATCAAACGAACCGTAACCAGATGCTCCAGAAGGAGTCCAATAAGAAGATAAATTCGACATACAAGAATGACAAGCATTAAATTCTGCATATCCACCTGTAATGCTCTTATATTATACTTATATTAACAGTATGTACTCAGGTGTCATGCTCAAGTTAACTGAGTAGCAGATTTCTGAAGCCATAGTATCAACTGTCCATTATTTGTGTGCTTGCACTTATAACATTTCTATCATTATATTTATTTAAGATACAACCTACATTATGTGACAGTATGTATCCTTGCTAACTGCTCTGGTCTTCATAATGCCATTTATGTGTTATGGTTTAGATGTTTTTTTGACTGGTAAAATGACAATGACAATTTATGGGCTAAAAAGTAAGGCTATGCAAACTGAACTAGTCAAAGGACAAAATGAGTCTACCTCAATGTAAAATGTTTTTTGTTGGGATAAGATTGTGTAATTGCACCATCTGCTGTTCTGGATGATGAATTGCTGGAAAAGAAGACAAGAACTTTAGCCAAGGGAACAAATAAACTGAAAACAATGAAGACAGGTTTATACAGTATTTACTTTGGTTATATGTAGTATAAAAGTCTACAATTAATAAAACCACACTTCAAATTCTTGTTCACATTTTCGTTGTTAAGGTTTTAACACAATTAAATGAGCATATTGTAGCTTTTCAGGTAACAGATGGCATATAGAGTCCAGTAACACCAAGTTATCTCAAAAGTTCGGTCATACAATCACAATATGAAAGAAAATACATGCATAACAATGGTCCCATCTGAATATCAGTGGTCATGATATATGCTACATTTGTCATTATCAGATTAATGGAAACAGTTTCAAGGCATTAAGGTCCCCAGTATCGGCACAAGTAGTCGGAAGAGGGAATTCCCAAATGGGACGTTTTATTGCTGTAATCTGTACTACTTCTTCTGACACAACTATTAGTGCAGTTTGAATAGGAGACCGCCTCGCAGGGTTGAAAACAAAAGTGCTGATTTAACCAATAGCATTCACCCTGTATCATTGACTAAAACAACTACACATAATGACAGTACAAGCATGAAAAACATATAATACCACTTTTAGGCAACTGTATGTTTCTTTTAAGAGCCTACGGTGAAAAAAAAAAATTAAACAGTACATAAAAGAGGCTTTTACATAAATTATGCACTTGATGCTATTGATCTAAAAAAAGGGAAAAAAAGCTAAAAGGTGAGAAACATCAACCTGGAATGATGTTCATGAATTTTAATAAACATGCATTAGTGGCTTTCCTGTTTAGCGAAATACAAAACATACTGTAGCATTGACACAAGGACCCTAGTCTCTTGCTTTCACATGGGCAAGCAGCCTTTTTTCAAATTAAAACTACTTTAAATTCTAATTAAATAGTTAATGATCGTTTTCATATTCAAAAAAGTCAAGATTTTATCAAATCAGTGCTACACATTTGAATATAAACCCTACATTTTACCACCCAAAGGCTAAGAATCTGTACAACACAGGCACGATTTCTTCCTTAACACTGATAATTCTCAGATTTGTCTGTGTGAGACACACACACTTCCTAATGGTTTTGCCAAGTAAGTCATGTTCCCTTTGATACCTGACCTGAAGATGTTCCTTCACCCATCATGCACTGCAGCCATCATGTTCTATCTTTGCAACCTTCCTTCAGATGGATTGATGTCCATCTGTGCTATACATGGACATGTGCCTGTGAGGAAAGCTCATTGAAAACACATATAAAGTGCTTTTAACCCACTGGCGTTCCAAAAATTGCATTTCCTCTATTAAATTTTTTTAAACCAGTGCAAGAACACAGTGTATATGCTGTATAAAAGACACTCAGAAACACATTACAACAAAACAGACCCACTAATTCAGAAATACTGTACATGATACATCAAAGCCTTCAGCAGCAAATGTTTTAAGACAGCGTGTGCTGTGTCCATATAGAATATTTTACAAAATCATACCAAAACAGAACCATTCATATTTGATCCATTATCTTTTGACACAATCATCACGATTATCACCACACAACAATGGAAACATTTCTATTGTGATTCTACCACCGACTAAATCTCTCAAAGCTGCATCATTCCTCTGTTTCATCTTGACATTAAGGGCTTGGAAACACAAACCTATATCCGTTCTTGAGCTTGATAGTCCAGCTCTATGCAGGAGCTCGTGTGATATGTTATACAGTACCAGCAGAGCATTTCTGGCTGCCACAGAGACACAGCGAGTGAACGTACTGCATCCACTTGACGTAAAAGAGTTACAGCAGAGCGCACTTAAAGATGCTGTGCTTTTTGGAACGCTTCTCGGAAATCTTCACTGGTCCTCCGCTATCTGTTTGACCACCATCATTCTGGTCAATAGAAAAATAGAAACATTTTCATTTTAATTACATCATTCTCATGCACAAAAGTCAGGATTGAGGCGTATACTGTGCATTCGCGTGGCCCAATTTGCATTATTCGCATTGCCCGGTGCCTCTACTTATGTGAATAATTAAATCTGCTTTTTTGTACTTAATTGCTGAACTGATATCAAAATAAATGGAATTCTAAAATAATGTTTTACTCGCAGTACTGATTGATTTTGAAAATGTGATTCATTGTACAGTTGAGGTAAAAAGTTTACATACACCTTGCAGAATCTGCAAAAATGTTTTTTGTTTGGTGATAGTTGTTCATGAGTCCCTTGTTTGTCCGGAACAGTTAAACTGCCCACTGTTCTTCAGAAAAATCCTTCAGGTCCCACAAATTCTTTGGTTTTACAGCAGTTTTGTGTATTTGAACCCTTTCCAACAATGACTGTATGATTATAAGTAGGGATGCACGATATGAAAAATTCTAACCGATACCGATAGCCGATAATTAAGTCCTTCTTTTGGCTGATGCCGATACCGATAGCCAATACATTAATATTTTTATATGATAATTTTGTGCACACAGGAGAATACAAAATCTAAGATAAACTAATGAAATTTATATTATATATCTGGGTCTAACAATCATAGCAAACGGTCCTGACTCTTCAAAAATGTTTTTATTTTTTGTGTAAGGCACCACAATTCTAAATAAAATAAAATGCTTTGACATTTTGTCAACCTGGAAAAAATGAAAAGTGCATCATGGAGTAAAGTCAGATGTCCAAATGTCTGTGGTAAAGCTTACATGTAGTCCACTCTTATTGATCATATTATGAATGTGTGCAGCAGCCAAATCGTACAAGGCGGGGAATAAAACATCAGAATCCAGATAAAAACATCTCAACTCTTCAGAATGCCGCAAGCGCAAAGCAGGTCATGTGACATGAACCAACCAATCAGCTTCATCCTTTCCCTTAATAACACTGAAAGCACTGGCAAGGTGGAGAAACAGCTTATCAAAGCTGTACAGGAATAAACATTTTTAAATAAATTTGATAACAGAGCTACTGCAAGCGATTTTTAATGCTGAAAATCTATTTATTCTTTGCTGAAACTACCGCATCTTTATGGAGAGCGCATGTCATGGGTGCTTAGCAACGGCAGATGCCACTGGAGCTCAAACTACAGAGCGGTTTGGCAAAGACTTTGGGTTTGGAAAGAAAGAGAAGGCGGCGCTTCAGCGTTTTCCACGCGTTTTTAGGCGCAACATGTGAACGGCCCCTAAAACAGATTCACCGCGATGACGACCTCTGAAGTGAGATATAAGATTGTTAAAACTTAACAGCTTTTTACCTCCTCTCGGAACCCTTGCTAAACATGTGTTGCAAATAGCAGTAGCATTGTCCTCCTCTGCCACCGAGAAAAACTTCCAGACCGGCGCGAAGACGATGATGACGACACAGATGATGACGTATTAAACGCGACAAAGTTTAGACAAAGTGCAGTCACTTGCACTCGGAAAGCAGATGAATCTCAGATAAACCAGACTGATGGATTGATTTACCAGCAAGAGTACTTTATCGGATCAGGTTTCATTTATTTATCGGAGCAATAAAAATTACGTAATTTTTACCCATATCGGTCGATAATTTATCTGTCCGATAAATATTGTGCATCCCTAATTATAAGATTCATCTTTTTACACTGAGGGACTCATATGGAACTATTACAGAAGGTTCAAACGCTCACTGATGCTTTAGAAGGAAACAATACATTAAGAGCTGGGGGTAAAAACTTTTTGAATTTGAAGATCAGGGTAAATTTCAGTTATTTTGTCTTCTGGGAAACATGTAAGTATCTTTTGTAGCTTCTAAAGGGCAGTACTAAATGAAAAAAATATTATATTTAGGCAAAATAAGAAAAGTGTACACCCCTGGCTCTTAATGCATCGTTTTTTCTTCTGGAGCATAAGTGAGCATTTGAACCTTCTGTAATAGTTGCATATGAGTCCCTCAGTTGTGCTCAGTGTGGAAAGATGGATCTCAAAATCATACAGTCATTGTTGAAAAGGGTTCAAATACACATAACTGCTGAAAAACCAAAGAATTTGTGGGACCTAAAGGATTTTTCAGAAGAACAGCAGGCAGTTTAACTGTTCAGGACAAACAAGGGACTCATGAATAATTATCACAAAAAAAAAAAAAAAAAAAACAGCTGTGAATCATTCAGGTAAGAACACACTATTAAGAATCAAGTGTATGTAAACTTTTGAACAGAGTCATTTTTATCAGTTCAAATATTATTTTCTGCTGTGGACTATACGTAAACGTCTTTTATGTGAAATATCTTATTCAGGTCAGTGCTAAATAAAAAATAACATGCACTTTGTATGATCTCTCTTATTTTGGTAAAATAATTAACATTTTTGCATATTCTGCAAGGTATGTAAACTTTTGACATCAACTGTAACAATGATTCATGTTTAAAATAATTGTAAGCAATGTTTTTTTTTAATAATTGATGTACAATTAATGGTAAATAATATCAAGTATTGTACGTACAGTAATTGCTCTACCGATATCAAAATAAAAAAATACACTTTAAATCATTTATAAAGAATAATTTGAATACAAATAATGATACATGATATCTATTCAAATACATTGTTTTTTTTTTTCATTCTTTTTTGCCAGTTTTGCAAAATAAAAGCAAAAAACACTCACCATTTTTCTGTTTAGTCGAGCCATAATGTCTCTGGCAAGGGTGAAAAAGGCCTCTTCGACATTTATGCTGGTTTTTGCACTTGTTTCCAAAAACTTGATCCCGTAATCAATTGCCAACTGGACAAGTCAAAAATGACAGTTATTAACAAAACAAAACAAAACAAAACTACTAGATAAAAATCCGTAATAAAAATACAAAGTATATCATTAAAATTAGATCCAGTATCACTCAAACTACTGAATATCTGATTCAGATATTATATTTAGTGTTACATGAATGCCATTTAAAAATAAAAGTAAATGCATTTTATTTATTCTTCTTATTTTATTAGATTTATTTGTATGGAAAACCATAAGCTTGTAAGACGTGAGAGGCCTCACTTTCTCTCCTCTCTCTTTGGACACCTGTCTCCTGTCGTTCATGTCACATTTGTTTCCGAGGATCATCTTCTCTACGTCAGATGATGCATGCTGAAATGAGTAATTGAGAAGTTCAGCAGTTCTTCAAGTTACAGAAAAAAGTAATCAACAAATATATATAAAAAATAAACAATAAATTATATTTGATATAAATTTATAGAGTTGGTGACAAACGTATTATGCAATGGCCACCTAATATGATTGGACATGCAGCGTATTGACCAATAAGAAACCAGGACCGAATCTGTTTTATAATCTAAATTATAATAGCTCCTACACAAATCAATATGTGAAGATATTCCTCGTCAATGTTACCTCCTCAATGTTGCGTATCCAGTTTTTAATGTTTTCAAATGACTTTTCGCTGGTGATGTCATATACCAACATAATCCCCTAGAAACAAAGCAAACAGAAATATGAAGCATCCATCTTCAGCTATCAACACTTCCACATACATGATGAAGTAGGCAGTAGTGTCTCACCATAGCACCTCTGTAGTACGCTGTGGTGATCGTCCTAAATCTTTCCTGCCCTGCCGTGTCCCTGTAAAACAACAAGACAGTCACACGCAAATACTATATGCATCCTCATCTTGTTCCTTCCTTCCTTTGTCACTCCACTCAACCTTAACACTTGCAGTAAATCCCACCCTGCTCTTTGCCAGCTTTTAATATAAACATCCTGTAGAGTGTGCAGATAGAGGAAGAGCTATAGACAGCCTGTCCATGACACTACTGTCTGCACGTCTCATCCTTCATTAGTCATTTAACTGGACAGGGTGGCTGAGCATTATGACTGTTAACAGGAAGACCAGCCACACTGTGTGACGTCATTTACTTTTTACTCATCAATCTTCACAGATGAACGATCAAGAACTATTACTAACTAGCCATATGCTATATTAGTAGGTTAGTCTGGTATGCTGAGCTAGCAGGTTAATTGATGAGTGGTACACAAAGCGAATGAGAAATGTCCGTTTATAGAAATTATTTTACCATTTATACGGTTATATATTTAACATATATTTTTCAGATACCAGTGTTTACATGATCTAACTGATATTTTAGCATTTTAAGAGGCCCAAAACCTCCTTAAAGTGCCTTGATTGTAGTACAGAAATTGATTAGCATATAGATTATAGCTCATGAAGTGGTTTCCTAACCATTTACATTTTTGTTTTGACATATTTTTCATTAAAAACGAAATTTTGAAGGGCTCATTGAAACACACACACACACACACACACACACACACACACACACACACAAGTTTACATACACATAATCTGCGAAATGTATTTATTTTACCAAAATAAGAGGGATCATACAAATTGCGTGCTATTTTTATTTTAGTACTGACCTGAATAAGATTTTTCACATAAAAGCTATTTACATATAGACCTTTTTCCTGAGTAAACGATGAGTGCCGCCATTACGAATTCTAACGTCAGATTGAATGCTTTTCTGTTCCGGTTTCCATAGGAACCCATTCAAATAGCGTCCATCTGTTTTTAATGTAGCTAACGTCCGCTGCTTCGTGTCATCTACACACTCATTAAAGTGAGGCACTGACAAATGACGGTCATTGCGACATTGCCAAGTGATGGCGCTATGGAGCCATGTGCTTTTTAAAAACATTTTAATAGGTTTAACATTAGTTTATTAGCTCGGAATATACCCTAATTTGACTAGAAACAATGCAGACCGGAAATGCAAAGCATTCTTTCAGTTAAGAGTCGGACTTACTTCCGTGTTCAGGAAAAACGTCTATAGTCCACTAGAGAAAATAATAGTTACATTTATAAAAATGACCTCGTTCAACAGTTTACATGCGTATTTTTCTTAATACCGTGTTGTTACCTGAATGATCCACAGCCTTTTTTTAGTGATAGTTGTTCATGAGTCTCTTGTTTGTCCTGAACAGCCTGCTGTTCTTCAGAAAATTCCTTCAGGTCCCACAAATTCTTTGGTTTTACAGCAGTTATGAGTATTTGAACCCTTTTCAACAATGACTGTATGATTTTGAGATCCATCTTTTCACACTGAGGACAACTGAGGGACTCATATGCAACTATTACAGAAGGTTCAAGTGCTCATTGACGCTCCAAAGGGAAAAACGATGCGTTAAGAGCCGGGGGGTGTAAACTTTCGAAAAGAATGAAGATGTGGACATTTTTTCTTATTTTGCCTAAATATCATATTTTTTTTTCATTTAATACTGCCCTTCAGAATCTACAGAAGATACTTGCGTTTCCCAGAAGACAAAATAAGTAAAATTTATCCTGATCTTCAAATTCAATCAGAATGCATAATTTTTTCTTTTGAAGCATCAGTGAGTGTTTCAACCGTCTGTAATAGTTGCATATGAGTCCCTCAGTTGTCCTCAGTGTGAAAAGATGGATCTTGAAATCATACAGACATTGTTGGTAAGAGTTCAAATACACAAAAATGCTGAAAAACCAAAGAATTTGTGGGCCCTGAAGGATTTTTCTGAAGAACACAGCTGTGGATCATTCAGGCAAGGTAACACAAGGTACACAGGTGTATGTAAACTTTTGAACAGGGTCATTTTTATAAATTCAACTATTATTTTCTCAGGTGGACTATATGTAAACATCTTTTATGTGAAATATCTTATTCAGGTCAGTACTAAAAAAGATAAATAACACATTTTGTATGATCTCTCTTATTTTGGAAAAATTTTACATTTAGCAGATTCTAAAAGATGTGTGTAAACTTTTGACTTCAACTGTAAGTGCAAAAACTTCCTGTTCTTGATATTCAAAAAGTCTTTTTAAGATGTGAATAACACAGCAACTATTTACACAGCTTTAAATATCACTGAAGACGAAGTGTAAATAATGATATAATGAGGCGTATATAAAACGGGACTTAGCGCTGCATTATAATGACAAACAAATGGCTCACCATATCTGCAGCTTGATTTTCTTCCCGTTCAGCTCGATAGTTCTGATTTTGAAATCAATTCCTGGCAACAGAGAAAAAGAGAAACATCGTCAGATCTTCAACAAGCACCACATGGAATCAATGGTACAATCAATGTTGCACTGCAGTGGGGAAGATATGAGTTATTTCCAGTTCCTGGGGTTAAACTGCTCCTTTTTGCCCTGCTGGTTAGTGGAAAATGACTTGTTTTTTGTATTCCAGGTTGCCTCACACAAACGTTGTGTACTACACAACAATAAACTCAACATTTTAGGTTGTTCTCTGTGTATATGCCATCTCAAGCCTACTGAAGGAGGGTTTTCAGAACGCGTCATCAGCCATATTGGTGCCTCAGAACTGAACAAAACATATTTTGCTGATTATTGCTGCTGAAAATGGTCAATTATTGTCATGTTTTGGGCTGGACTAATCAGCCAGACCAGGAAAAACATTTGGAGTACTACAGATTGCTAAAATTTGTAACAAATCAAGGAGAAGAGTCCAAAAATGAAGGAATAAACGGCGTTTGTGGTTGGCCAAACTTAACCAGGATTTCCACTGCAAGAATCTTCATTTATGTTTGTTCTTATCATTTCCAGTCAGGTAGGTGAAATATTAGGCTAATATCTTAATGAATTCTGCTTGTACGTATCTTTACCAGCTATTAACTTCAGTTTGTCAAAATATTGCACTTTCCTGCTTACGAAGTCCTTCTCTATATGATTTAGCAGCTTCCACATGTTTTTTCCGTGGTTTAGACAGCATAAATTAGCAGAACGTATGTATTCAGCAGCACATTAACCGTGCAGTCCATACTGTTGTTTACATCCGAGTATCGCCAATATGGCTGCGCATACAGGTAACTGACCAAACCATCCATACAGAGATGACTGGTTTCTAATAAAGATAAAGATGGAGGATTCAAAGCTTATTTGTGAAACAAAAAGTGGCATTGAGTAGAAATTTAGACAAATTAAGAATACAATATGTCTTACACTTAATACAACTAGTCAAATGAGTGGCTCTGTAATGTGGTTTTCCTGTGGAAAAATGTCTGATGCTACAACAGTATAGTGGTTGAAGATCTGAGCTGGTAAACAAACAGTTTATACCAAAGAAGGCTCCTTTCTTAATCAAAAACCGCACTAAATTTTGCAGCTGCAATGAGGAACATAATTTATCAAGCAGTTTGGTTAAGCAATATCACAACCCTGAGAGAAACACACACACGGTCGCAGGAAGCGGAGGTGGGACGCTCAGCGAAGTGTGGGGAAGTATGCAGAGTGGCCACAACTGGGGTCATGGACGTCCTGGCACAAGAAAGCAGATGCCAGTCAAATGCTCGGCTGCATTGGCGGAAGAATGCTGAGATGGGCTGAGTGAATATCACGAGAGCATGATGGGGATTCAAACAGTACAGCCCTCTGTTCGCGGTCAAGTCTACTATGACCCCGCACAAAGAAACCGTACTTTCCCCAGCACCCCGTCCTGATGTTGTCACCAAATGTTGTTTATGCAAACTAACCGTGATGACTTCAAACATCCCAACATCCAAAAACGGCTGCTCTTCACCAGAGAATGTTACAGATAAATAGGTTGCAAATACAACTAAAGTCTGAAAGACTCAGAGAAGTCAAGGCTCAGAGACCCCATTGCAAGACAGCATAGCAAACAAAGGCCGAGGGGGCGGTGACGTGTTAATCAGATGGAAAAACTGACAAAGGAAATGACTAAACTCTCTGTGCAGGCAGACGAAAGACAACTGTGCAACGTTCACACACACACACACACACACACAACACACTGCAAAATATTTTTCTTATGGGGTATTTTGTCTAAAAAAATCTTTAAAGAAAGACAAATGTACTTGAGATGATCAAAGCAAAAGATATTTGAGATATTGAAAAGTTCAGAAAATATATAATATAAATCATTTACAGTCTTAAAAATAAAAATTCTTTAATTGCCATCCATGGTTTCATGAAGAACCTTTCCATTCCACAAAAGGTTCTTTAGACTGGAAAAAGGTTCTTTAGATGATTAAAATGTTCTTCACACTAGAAAAAAAGGTTCTTTTAAGAGCTGGTCACTGAACAACCCATTTATTTATTAAAAAAGGCAATGCTACTTTATCTTCCATACTTATCAACACTAGTATATCACAAGTTATTTGCATCATGAAGAAGCACTGTCAGAGAATAATGATTCTCATTATATGGAAAACAGCATCTGATTATGGTTTTAAACCTGAATGCTACAACAAAACATCTAACTGCAATGTATTGAGTGGCTTAAGTCCATCAGCGTGAACATAAAATGCATATAACTCAATACAGTGTTTATGTTTCCCTTGTGTAGACTCCTGTGTGAACTTGTAAGGCCATTAGTGAGTGGGTTTGACAGGTTAAAAGTAGATACAGCTCTAGTCAGCAAAATACGACTCTCACACCTTCACAGAGCTGACAGCATTGTTTCCAGAGTATCTATATAAATATATATATATATACCCTGGAGCACAAAACCAGTCATAAGGGTCAATTTTTCTGAATACATTCTGAATAAATAAGCTTTCCATTGATGTATGGAGATACAACTATTTGAAAATCTGGAATATGAGGGTGCAAAAAAAACCTTTAAAGTCCAAATGACGTTCTTAGCAATGCATATTACTAATCAAAAATTAAGTTTTGATATATTTACAGTAGGAAATGTACAAAATATCAATGGAACATAATCTTTACTTAATATCCTAATGATTTTTGGCATAAAAGAAAAATCGATAATTTTGACTATTGCTACAAATATGCTACCTAAGACTGGTTTTGTGCTCCAGGGTCACATATTTGTTAACCTAAATTATCTATATTTAAAATATTTATTTAAAAATAAATAGCCTATTTGTTTTAGTTTGTCTACATAAACAAGCTGGACAGTAGCATGTACTCAAAGGCCTATGCATTTCTAAATAAATCCAGATGTTTGAATGTTACACATACCGGTAATTACATTTTTTGATTAAAAAACCCACAGGTGCCTTTAACAACCTAGTTAATCAATACAAATGCCACTAGAAACTTAACTATCACAGCTTTACTGTATCTGATCACTATTGTCCTGGATATAACGGGACCCCGTCCAATACCTTCTACCCAGATAACCGGTGAACTGACCGATTGTGGAGATGAAGGTGGTGTTAAACGCGTCCTCGCTGAATCTGAACAGCAGGCATGTCTTTCCCACTCCGCTGTCTCCTATTAGCAAGAGTTTGAAAAGGTAATCGTAAGTCTTCGCCATTTAACCAAGCCGGTATTTCCTTTATGAATGACAGCGCACACAGTTTCCCTTGTTCATGGCATTGACACAAAAATCATACGGTGTCGAGCGAGGGCGGAGCCTCGTGGTGTGACGCCAGCGCTGTGTCTCCTGCGTGATTGGTCGGTGTAGTTTCTAGGAGGACAGTGATACGGAACCCCCCTGGATACATTACGCGTGGGTTTTTATCAGGAAAGTACCGCACATATTCAAGGTTTTAAAGTCTTTGAACATTGTTCAAGTTTTTCATTTATTATAAGGCTTTTATTCATTTCATCTTCTCATAGTTTTTCTTTATATCTAACGTTACATTTTGTGATTTAGGCCTACACTACTGGTCAGAAGTTTTTGAACAGTAAGATTTTTAATGTTTTTTTTTTTTAAGTCTCTTCTGCTCGCCAAGCCTGAGTATTTTCAAAAAAAAAAAATACTTTTTAAAATAACTATAATTTAAATATAATAATATATAATTTATTCCTTTGATTTCAAAGCTGAATTTTTAGCATCATTACTCCAGTCACATGCTTTTTCAGAAATCATTCTAATATTCTGATTTGCTGCTCAAAAAACATTAATTATTATTATGTTGAAAACAGCTGAGTAGAATTTTTTCAGTTTTTTTTTTTTTGATGAATAGAAAGTTCAGAAGAACAACATTTATCTGAAATATAATTTTTTTGTAACATTACAAATGGCTTTATCATCACTTTTGGACAATTTAAAGCATCCTTGCTAAATACAAGTATTAATTTCTATCATTTCTTTTAGGAAAAAATAGGCTAAAATACTATAAAATACTGACTTGAAGCTTTTGATAGTGTATAATGTTACAAAAGCAAATAATCCTGAAAAAATGTACTCAACTGGATGAATATTGATGATAATAATATTAATAAATGTTTCTTGAACAGCAAATCAGCATATTATAATGATTTCTGAAGGATCATGTGACACTGAAGACTGGTGTAATGAGGCTGAAAATATAGCTTTGATCACAGAAATAAAATAAATTTTTAAATATATTCCAATAGAAAGCAGTTATTTTAAATAGTAAAAATATTACTGCTTTTGCTGTATTTTGATCAAGCAAAAAAAAAAAAAAAAAAAAAAAAACATTACAAAATCTTACGGTTAAATTTTTTTGACTCGTAGTGTATTTGTAGGCTGGCATACATACAAGACCTTTAGATGAAAGACTGGTAGATGATTAATAATATAGAAATTAAATTTCCAAATACAGTTAATAACAAAATTTCACTTAAAATAACGTATAAATCAGTAATAATAAATACAACTGAACTTCATTCTCATTCATTTACAAAAACTGTATCCAAATGGATCATTTGCCTATCTGATTAAGGGAAGTTCCTGCATTTACTGTCAAGTACTAAAAACAATTGTATAGTGGTGTTGCTATTGAACAACCACTAGTGGGCGCAGACACAAAATCTACCAGCTGATTACATAGTAGATGCAGGTTTATTCAAAGTTTGCAGTTTGGTCAAATAAGAATAGATAATAACACAAATAATTAAAATTAAAAACTAAATTTATCCTGTAAGGACGGAAGCTGCTAATAAAACAGTATAGGTGCCGCATCTCTCAAGTTTGAGCCTAGAAATTAACATTGAGGTTGCCAGTACCAGAAATATTAACCAAAGCGACTTATTTTGTTATATTTTATTAGTTTTTTTATTTTTTATTATACGGCATTTTATTATTATTCTTTATTTACTTTTTTAACTATATATAGATAGCCTATATGCATACTGAGTGAAGCTGACGTGAGTCAATGTCCTTTGTTGAGCTAAGAGGTGAACGATCGACAGTAGAATTTCGCTTACTCGCTATCACTTACTGTTATCCAGCTGATGTAATGTTCAGAAATCCCCTGTAATGTTGTCAGGTTTATAAAGTGTAATGTATAAAAGCGTGTTTTATTGTGGAGCATGCCTGGGCATGTCTCTTAAGATTTCCTTTATGTAGCTGCGCATGGCAACCCAGCAGTCATCCGAGAGATTCGAAGAAAGCAGCAGCAGCGGACCTACGAATGCGAATATCAGCAGCTTCCGACAATGCCTGTAAGTGGATTTGCACAGCTAGACAACGATTCCCGCATTTGACAGCTGTGGATATATTTTCTATCGTAAGGCGTTTTTATAATAACTGATGATTGTAACCGTGCGATAAACATGGGAAACTTTGTGATTTCACGTGGCGCTGTGCAGGGTTCAGATAGGGCCTAATGTTACACTTGATACGAGTAATATTTTAACTGTTGCATTGAACCGAGTAAAATGATAGAGTGGAGTAGATTGATGTTTTATTTGATTTTTGATTTTTTTTTAAAGCAATGTGTTATAGTTTTAAGACTGACAATAGTGGGAGTGATCAATATGGCTGTGGAACATTGTTGTTTTTGTGTGCAAAGAAGCGTGCGCGTGTCAGTCGGTAATGTTATGCTGTAGTATTTTTGTTCGATAAATATAAATTGCTTATTTTATTTTGATTAGATTGTAGATTTTGTAATTCAGAGAGTAAAATGACTGTCATATTGTTGGAGGAAGTATAAATAGTAACATTTAGGTAAAATTTTAATATTTACATATTTCATCACTTTTATATTAAATACATATTTATATATGAATATGAGATTATATGTAAATATTAAAAAATATATCTATTTACGTCATTTATTTTATAGCTGTCATTCATATGCAGTTATGCAGAACTGGGTAGATTACTTAGAAAGTGTAGTCCATTACTGATTCCCAATTACATAACAAAAATTGTATTTAGTAAACAATCTATTACATTAAAGATTTTTAGGTAATGTAGTCAGACTACTTTTTGATTACTTTTAGATTACCTTTGATTTAAGTAATTTGTTACATTGATTTAAATAGAATAATTGTGTAGCAAATTGACATAACACAAATCGAAATAAAAAATTGAAATAAACTAAATATTTACATATTTTATAAATATTATATATTATAAATATAATGTTAAATGTTAAATATTTATATAAGTGTATGTGATTATATGTAAATATTTAAAAATGTAATCATATATATATATATATATATATATATATATATATATATATATATATAATAAATATATATATAATAAATTATGTAAATTTTTAAATATTTTTATATAAAATTATTATATATATATATATATAATGTGACCCTGGACCACAAAACCAGTCATAAGGTTAAATTTTACAAAACTGAGATATATACATCATATGAAAGCTCAATAAATAAGCTTTCCATTGATGTATGGTTTGTTAGGATAGGACAATATTTGGCCGAGATTCATCTATTTGAAAAAAAAAATCAAAATACTGAGAAAATCACCTTTAAAGTTCTCCAAATTAAGTTCTTAGCAATGCATATTACTAATCAAAAATTACATTTTGATAGGTTTACAGTAGGAATTTTA
>NC_133385.1:25670798-25698527 GCF_049309525.1 Garra rufa | reverse complement strand
TGGGTGTTCAACAGTGCTCTGCCAGCCCACAGGAGGAAAAGCAAGGCTGACTGAGGGTGTGTATTTGCTGAATGATTGTAAAACATCCAGCCTGTCTAGATTGTACAAATAATACTTGATGTAGTATCTCAAGCTACGTGTTTTCTTTTTTCAAATAGGTTGTTCTTTCAGAAGAAAGCAACACTGAGAAGGATGAAGAAGGAGTGACGCTTTGATTACAAAGAATTGTGCAACTTCTTAATGCCTTACTTTTTCATTGATTACAATGAATGCGCTCTAAATGTGATTATGAATGGTGCATGGCAGGTTCTTTCTACCATGCTATCAGTTCAGTGGTTCTAAATAAAATTCTTCTGCATGATACAGCTGCATCCTGCAATTTAATCCACACGTTCAAAACAGTCAACGCTACATTTCAGTTTCATTTCTCATCTCACGCCTTGTGTCATTTTTAACAAATATATTTTATTGCTGCAACCTTTTGCCATTCAAACATTTGGGGATGTTTTAAAAGAAGCCTTTAATGCTCACAAGGACTGTGTTTATTTGATGAATAATACAGTAATATTGTGAAATGTTATTATAATTAAATGTGTGTGTATATATATATATATATATATATATATATATATATATATATATATATATATATATATATATATATATATATATAATATATATATTTTACATAACTTTTTCCTGTGATGTGAATTTTCAACATCATTACTCCAGTCTTCAGTGTAACGTGATCCTTCAGAAATCACTCTAATATGCTGATTTGCTGCTCAAGAAACATACATTACTATTAACAATGAAAACAGATGTGCTATTTAATATTTGTGTGAAAACTATTTTTCAGGAACGTTTCATCAGTATAAAACTCAAAAGAACAGCATTTATTTGAAGTGGATTTAAAAAAAAATCTGAATATCTTTACGATTGCTTTTGATCAATATGATGCCTCTTTGTTGATTTAAATGTATTGATTTCTTTTAAAAATAAACAAATTAATACAAATCTTACTGACCCCAGACTTTAAATTGGATGTGAGGGTTATATACAACTTAAAATGAGCTAGAATGCTATAAACTGTTTTACATGACAAGGTTTTCAAATATCTTTCACTCAGTTGCAACTATGCAGAGCTGGGTAGATTACTTAGACATTTTAATCCATTACTGATTCCAAATTACATAAAAATAGTAGTTAGTAAAAATCAGTCACATTATAGATTTTAGGTAATGTAATCAAACTACTTTTTGATTACTTTTAGATTACCCTTGACCCAAGTAATTTATCCAATGATTTAAATAGGATAATCGAGTACCATACTGAGATAACAGTAAAAAGAGTAAGAAATTTCTCTATTTCATTCATTCGTTGTAATTAACAACGTGAAGTGCGTTAAAAAATTTTGTTACATGAAGGTTTCCAAAACTGGGGTTGTAAATGAACTGCAGGGGGTTTGTGAGTTTAAGGAAAAGCTAATAATTAAATCATAAAAAAATGATTTAAAATGTATATCTGAATGTATGTAAGTGGTAGGTTATTTTAGAAAGGAATATTTAAAAGATGAAAAAGAAGAATTGGGGAGAAACAATAAATTATGAATCGGTTATTGCTATTTGTGAATACGTAATGATGTAATCCATAAAAAAAGTAACTATAGTCTGATTGTGAGTATTTTTTAAATGTAATTTAAAAGAATTGCAAGTACTTAATTTTTGTAATCTGATTACATAATTCATAATACATGTAATCAGTTTCTACTCAGCTCTGCAATTATGTGTATAGAACTAAACAAAGGAGGATTTGTAATGAAATGTTTTATTTGTGAAAATTACAAGTACTTAATTTACAAGTAGGCCTTCTTTATTACAAAGATTTGATTTTTGGAATCTGATTACGTAATCCAGATTACATGCAATCCATTACTACCCAGCTCTGCAATTATGTATATTCAAGTAAACAAATAAGGAATTGTAATGAAATTTTTTATTTGTGAAAATTACAAGTACTTAATAAACAGGTACTTAATTACAAGTACTTAATTTTTGGAATCTGATTACGTAATCCAGATTACATGCAATCCGTTACTACCCAGCGCTGCAATTATATATATTCATGTAAACAAATAAGGAATTGTAATGAATTTTTTATTTGTGAAAATTAGAAGTACTTAATTTTTGGAATCTGATTACCTAACCCAGATTACATATAATCAATTACTACCCAGCTCTGCAAGTATATATTCAAGTAAACAAAGGAGTAATTATAATGAAATGTTTTATTTGTGAAAATTACAAGTACTTTATTACAAGTACTTAATTTATGGAACCTGATTTCATAATCCAGATTACATGTAATCAGTTACTACCCAGCTCTGCAATTATGTATATTCAAGTAAACAAAGGAGTAATTGTAATGAAAAGTTTTATTTGTGAAAATTACAAGTACTTAATAAACAGGTACTTAATTACAAATACTTGATATTTGGAATCTGATTATGTAACACTGATTACATGGAATCAGTTACTACCCAGCTCTGCAAGTATATATATTTATGTAAACAAAGAAGGAATTGTAATGTTTTATTTGTGAAAAATACAAGTACTTAATTTACAGGTACTTAATTACAAGTACTTGATTTTTTGAATCTGATCACGTAACCCAGATTACATGTAATCCGTTACTACCAAGCTCTGCAATTATATATATTCAAGTAAACAAAGAAGGAATTGGTAATGTTTTATTTGTGAAAAATACAAGTACTTAATTTTCAGGTACTTAATTACAAGTACTTGATTTTTGGAATCTGATTACGTAACACAGATTACATGTAATCCATCAATACACAGCTCTGCTATTATATATATATATATTGAAGTAAACAAAGGAGGAATTGTAATGTTTTATTTGTGAAAATTACAAGTAGGCCTACTTAATTACATATAGTTGATTTTGGAATCTGATTATGTAATCCAGATAACATGTAATCAGTTACTTCTCAGCCCTGCAATTATGTATATTCAATTAAACAAATAAGGAATTGTAATGATTTTTTTATTTGTGAAAATTACAAGTACTTAATATACAGGTACTTAATTGCAAGTACTTGATTTTTGGAATCTGATTATGTAACCCAGATTACATGTAATCAGTTATACCCAGCTCTGCAATTATATATATTCATGTGAACAAATAAGGAATTGTAATGCTTTATTTGTGAAAATTACAAGTACTTGATATACAAGTACTTAATTACAAGTACTTGATTTATGTAATTTGTCAGTACACAGCTCTGCAATTATATATATTCAAGTAAACAAAGGAGGAATTGTAATGTTTTATTTGTGAAAATTACAAGTAGGCCTACTTAATTACAAATAGTTGATTTTTGGAATCTGATTATGTAATCCAGATAACATGTAATCAGTTACTTCTCAGCCCTGCAATTATGTATATTCAAGTAAACAAAGGAGGAATTGTAATTACATTTTTTATTTGTGAAAATTACAAGTACTTAATTTTTGGAACCTAATTTCATAATCCAGATTACATGTAATCAGTGACTATCCAGCTCTGCAATTATGTATATTCAAGTAAACAAAGGAGGAATTGTAATGAAATGTTTTATTTGTGAAAATCACAAGTACTTAATTACAAGTACTTATTTTTTTAATCTGATTACTTAATCCAGATTTCATGTAATCCATTACTACCCAGCTCTGCAATTCTGTATATTCAAGTAAACAAAGAAGTTAAAATTACAAGTACTTAATTTTTGGAAGATGATTACATAATCCAGCGAACAATGTAAACAAAGAAGGAATTGTAATGAAATGTTTTATTTGTGAAAAATAAAACACATTTTAAGGAAAGAAACACCACGTTAAACACACAGTGTGTCACATTCTTAGAAAATGTACAAATACAAATTTTCAACTGGCAAAAAAGTGCAGCGTCCTGTCTTGACCAAAGCACTTCTACAGATTAACATATAAAAGTGAACATACTCAAACAGACGAAATAATTTACATGCAAATTTAACTAATAAATTCCATTTGTAAATGAATGACATTTTTATCCAAAATAGTTGCTTTAAATGTCTATTAATACTTATTTGTGGTGGTAATTGCATTAGACACTTCAGAAAGAAGAATCCCACTGGTGGCAAGAAAATGGTCCATTTTATAAGGCTTGGTAAGGAAAATTCTTGCTGTACATACTACTCCGCAAGAACTAAATTTAACAGGCCTAGTATTCAGTGTACATTTGCACCATTGTTTCTTATATGACGTTTACTGAGTCTGACACTGGACGCCATGCCTGGGGCCTTCGTCTTCATCGTAGGCTTCACCACTAAAGTTTTTCTTTTGTCTTTCATAGTCTACCTCACACAGGTCAACCTCTTCCATATCATCTGACATCATGATGTGATCTCTGACTGGAAGTAACCTCTCCAGGTCAGGCAGCATGTGCTCAGGTAGCCAGTGTTTATCTGGGAACTCAATCTGAGGGAACCGAAATGCTTCAGTGAGATGTGACGCTCCCAAAACAAATTATAATTTAATCATTATTTGTTTTAAATAATTAAAATGTAAACACATTATATCAACTCACCTCAAACTGTATGATGAGAAGCCCTTTCTCATAAGGGTCTTTGTAGACAGGCATGCCCTCATTATGAATACATTTTAGATCATTAGGTTTTATTACTTGACCTAAAACAAAATGAATCGCAATGAATTAATTTAATAATTTAAATATTTACTAAATATTAATTGAAATAGCATTCATGCAAACTCATACATTATTCACAAATAAATACCTGGAGGTGAGTTGATGAGCAACATTCGGTTATCTAGCGTACAAACAGTTTTTTTAAACCCACAGAGTGCCTCCACCAGCTTGATCTTCATTTTCATGATCAGACTGTCATCTTGTCTTCTGAAGACTGGGTGTTCTTTCAAGTCCAGTACGATTATAACATCACCAGGCTCCAATCCAGGCTCTTGATCTCCTTCTCCAGTAAAAGTGATCTTCTGGCCGTCCTTCATACCTGTGACAAAGACCATTAGTATGTTTCTAAAATACTTTAGAAGAATAAAGAAGGTAGTAAAGTTCATGTTCTTCTACCTTTGTCAATATGGACTTCAAGAATCTTCTTCTTGCGTTCCACTTTGTGTCCATTGCAGTTTTTGCAACGGTCCTTGGAGTTGAACTTCTCTCCCTGTCCTTGACAATCAGAGCACATGCTTTGAATCTGCTGGATCATTCCTGGTCCAATCTGTTTCACCTGAACCTGAACGCCTCTTCCTTTGCATGTCGAGCATTTTTCAATTGTGCCTTTTTTGCCTCCGTAACCTGCATGACAGATCATTTACAGATCATCTTCATTTTTTTAAATCACCAAAGCAATTGTTCCATTAAAGGAATTCCATTCTTACCGTCACATTTCTCACAGATCACGTTCTTCTGAAGGCCAAGTTTTCTTGTTGAGCCATTGTATAATTCCTCCAGTGTGACTCCGAGCTGGTGAACCACATTCTTACCTGAATATGGGAAAAAGATAACATGAAGTATTAACTACCAACAACTAGTATACGAAACATTAAACTTAAAGGATTAGTTCACTTCCAGAATAAAAATGTCCTGATAATTTACTTACCACAATTAAATGAAGGATTTTGAGGGAAACATTAAATTCTTTTTTGACATTGATGGTTCCACGAAGAACCCTGAACATCCATGGAACCTTTCAAATGCAGAAAAGGTTCTTTATAGTCAAAAAAGGTTCTTTAGATTTGTTCTTCAAAATCGTTCTTTTTGGAACTGTTCACTGAAAGGATCTTTGCAAAAACACCCTTTTGAGACCTTTATTTTTAAGAGTGTAGTGGACTTCAATGGGGATCAATGAGTTGAAGGTCCAAATTGCAGTTTCAGTGCAGCTTCAAAGGGCTCTACACGATCCCAGCTGAGGAACAAGGGTTTTATCTAGCAAAATGATTGTCCATTTTCCAAAACAAGCAAATAAATAAATCTATATACTTCTTAACAACAAATGTCTAAAGGTTCTTTAGATTTTAAAATTGTTCTTCAAAATGGTTCTTCTAGGAACTGTTTACTGAAAGGTTCTTTGGGGAACCAAAAATGGTTCATCTATGGCATCACTGCAAAAACACCCTTTTGGAACCGTTATTTTTAAGAGTGTATGTAGTCACATTGGAAAGGACATGTGACGTAAAGCGGCAGTGCCGACCCAGTGTTTACAAAGCAGATGTGCAAAGAAAGCCAAACGCCCTTAGAAAAAAAGGTAAAACAACGATGTTGGGCGATTTTAAAGTTGGAGGAGAAAATGAGATGAGGAGATAGAGTAAGACGCAGATAACAAGCATTTGTGGTTAAAAAGTATATAGATTTAATGCTTTTTAACAAAATGACTGATGTTTTCGCTAGATAAGTCCCTTATTCCTCGGCTGGGATTGTGTAGCCCTTTGAAGCTGCACTGAAACTGCAATTTGGACCTTCAACCTGTTGATCCCCATTGAAGTCCACTATGTGGAGAAAAATCCTGGAATGTTTTCCTCAAAAACCTTAATTTCCTTTTGACTGAAGAAAGAAAGACATGAACATCTTGGATGACGTGGGGTGAGTAAATTGTCAGGAACTTTTTATTCTGGAAGTGAACTAATCCTTTAAAGTGTATAAACTATATTTAAAACCGTCAAAACTTTTATGGGGGGATGTTACGAAATGTGACACTTGCTCACTGCCACCTGGTGCAGTAAATAAATGTCTTACCTCTCCTTTCTCTCTGCATTCTGCCTCCTCCACCAAAGAACATGTTGAAAATGTCCATAGGAGATTCTCCTCCTCCCATGCCTCCCTCCTTTATGGCTTGTTCGCCACCTTGGTCATACAAATCCCGCTTTTTGGGATCTGATAGGACCTCATAGGCTTGTGATATGAGTTTGAACTAGGGAAAAGTAAAAGGATCCTTATATTACTCATTTTTAAACTGATTAATTTCTTTAAACCTTTCTCTTTGCGGTTTCTGCGGCATTTCTTAGTTTAAATTACTTTTTGATCATTTCATTTCTTTTTACTTCTTTTTCTTCTTTCACTTAGCCTTTTTTTCAGCTCTTTGTATTATCATTTTTTATTTCCCCCCACAACTTTAATTACTTACTAGGTTTGTCATTTTATCACATTTTTTTGTCTTACATCAATGTTTTGGATTTTTTTTTTTTTTTTCCTCCATGATTTTTATTTGTGTTTATTTATTTTTGGCAAATAGCAGTTTGGTCTTTTCCTCTCAAAATTACAACAAATATCTAAATAAAACCAAATAAAACAACAAAGTAAAACACAAAATAAAATAAAAAATAAAATACATAGAAATCCACCTTTTATTATTGTATTCTTTTTCCTTCTTCTGCCTTTTCTTCTTTTCCTTGGCCATTTATTCTGCATTTTCCCCTTCTTCTTATTTCATTTGTGATTTGTGTCTTCAGTAGCATGGGTATATTTGTAGAAATAGCCAAAAATACATTGTATGGGTCAAAATGATCGATTTTTCTTTTATGCCAAAAATCATTAGCATATTAAGTAAAGATCATGTTCCCTGAAGATATTTTGTAAATTTTCTACCATAAATATAAAAACTTAATTTTTGATTAGTAATATGCATTGCTAAGAACTTCATTTGGACAACTTTTAAGGCGATTTTCTCAATATTTCGATTTTTTTTGCACCCTCAGATTCCAGGTTTTCAAATAGTTGTATCTCAGACAAACATTGTCCTATTTTAAACAATATATCAATGGAAAGCTTATTTACTCAGCTTTCAGATGACGTAAGAATCACAATTTCGACAAATTTACACTTATGACTGGTTTTGTGGTCCAGGGTCACATTTAGCCTTTTTTTCCCCAGCACTTTTTATTAGGACTCCTAAGAATTTTTATTTGTCCTCCATGATTTTTATTTGTGTTTATTTATTTTTGGCAGTTCTTCACTTTTTATTGTTGTATTCCTTCTCCTTCGTCTGTTTTTCGTCTTTCCCTTTATTCTGCTTTTTTTTTTTTTTACTTTGAATTTGTTTCTTGTCATTTCTTTTCTTTTTCCTTCTTCTTTTACTTAGCCTTAGCACTGTATTAGGATTTTTTATTTCCCCCCAACTTTAATTCCTTATTATTTTTGTCATTTTACCACAGTAATTCTATTTTTGTTTATTTTATTTTTTTTTTCCTCCTTGATTTTTGTGTTTATTTATTTTTGGCAATTAATCTCTTTCTCTTAAAATGACACAAAATATCTAAATAAAACCAAATAAAACAACATAGATTAAAAAAAGACAAAATTAAAAAAAAATAAAAATACTGTCAAGGGCTTCTGCACATTATTTTTTTATCCTTTTTCCCTCCTTCTTTTTCTTCTTTCACTTTTTTTCCAGCACTTTGTATGAGGCTTTGTCATTTTCCTTCAACTTATTATTTTTGTCATTTTATCAGTGCTATTTTATTTTTGTTAGATATTTTTTCTTACTTTAATATTTTGGATATTTTGTTTCCCTCTATGATTTTTATTTGTGTTTATTTATTTTTGGCAGTTGGCAGTTTGGTGTCTTCCTCTCAAAATTACAAAAAAAATATCTAAATAAAACAACATAAAATAAGACAAAGTAAAAAATAAAATACTTAAAAATAAAAGTATGATTTTATCTCCCCTTACTGTCAAGGGCTTTTGCACCTTTTATTGTTTTATTCTTTTTTCCTCCTTTTCTTCTTTCCCTTAGCCATTTATTCTGCATTTTTCACTTTAAAAAATATTTTCTTGTGTTTTCTTTTTCCTCCTTCTTTTTCTTCTTGCACTTAGCCTTTTTCAGCATGTTTTATTAGGATTTTTCATTTCCCCCCAACTTTAACTACTTTAATTCCTTATTATTTAGTTATTTTATTTTTGATTGATTTATTTTCTTTAATATTCTGGATTTATTTTTGTCCATGATTTTTATTTTTGGCAATTGGCAGTTTGGTCTCTTCCTCACAAAATTACAACAAATATCTAAATAAACCCAAATAAAACAACACAAATTAAAACAAGACAAAGTAAAAATATTTCCCCTAACTTTAATTATTTTGTTCTATTTATTTATTTACGTGTTTGTTTATTTGTCACTTTATCATAGTTGTTTTATTTTTGCTCACTTCAATATTTTGGATTTTTTTTTTTCCATCTATGATTTTTATTTGTATATTTATTTATTTTTGTCAGTTGCCAGTTTGGTCTCTTCCTCTCAAAATTACAACACATATCTAAATGGTAACACTTTACAATAAAGTTCATT
The DNA here is from genome assembly GCF_049309525.1 of Garra rufa. Taxonomy (NCBI): domain Eukaryota; kingdom Metazoa; phylum Chordata; class Actinopteri; order Cypriniformes; family Cyprinidae; genus Garra; species Garra rufa. The sequence goes on along the minus strand of NC_133385.1, from coordinate 25,689,175 downwards.
AGTTAACATGAACTGAGAATGAACAATACTTCTACAGCATTTATTAATCTTATTAGGGGTTAATATCAGCATTTACTAATGCATTACTAAAATCACAAGTTTTTTATGTTTATTAATGTTAACATTAGTTAATGCACTGTGAACTAACATGAACAAACATTGAACAACTGTTTTTTATTAACTAACAATAACAAAGATTAATAAATAGTGTAATAAATGTATTGTTCTTTGATCGTTCACATTAGTTGATACACTAACTAACATTAACTTATGACACCTTATTGTAAAGTTACCATCTAAATAACCTAAAACAAGAAAACATCTATTAAAGTGAAAGTAAAAAATAAAATAAATACACATTTTTCCCTTAGTGTCTGGCTTCTGCACCTTTTGTTGTTTTATTCAATAAGTAAAATTAAATAATCAAAATGCAAATCAGCTTTAACTATTTGCATCCATAGGCTATATGCGGATAGATCTCAAAGCAATGTTTAGAAATGCATCCCGCAGCTCACAGGACTATTCGGGACACTTCCAGAAAGTTCCTCTCATTGCTGTCGCTGTCATTTAAACAGGCAAAGTGAAACGTGATACGGTATCCGCATGCGGCTCAGCACCTCCACTTACTTTCTCGCCTTCATTCGGGTTTTTATCCGGGTGATATTTCAATGCCAGTTTCCGATATGCCTTCTTGATCTCGTCCAGCGAGGCTTTGGGATTGACCCCGAGCAGATCGTAGTAACCGGTTTCTCGAACCATCTTCGATAAGGATTTAGCTACAGGAACACAACATAGCAACAGTCATGTCTACTAGCTACCTCAATATGCTTATGCCATAGTTAAAAGACATATTAAAGCTTAATGCAGTGTTTAATCATGTCACTAGACCTACGAGCAGGTTAACACAAGCGGTCATTTATAGCGTACTTGAAAGCTAACGACACTCAAACTGTCCGTTACATTGGTGAATAACTCTAAAGAATGCTTCAAATAAAGCTTCGCGAGTGTATTTGTGTATGTTATGAGTTTGGTAATACTCACAGAAATAAAAGGAGAGGAAAAGCCGGTTCGCTGTGCCGCGTCGAGTTCGTCTGTCTGCTTGTGTGACTGTTGTACTGCTGCCTGAACGCAGCGCCTGCTGTCGCTCTTATATAAACCGCGGCGCTCCAGAACCTTCTCGAGCTTGAACGCCGGAAGATTCGATGCGAAGCATAAACGGGATGGGATGGAATAGGGGCATGCAGCTTCACATGGGATTTTGAGATGTTTGCAGTTATGAATGATGCCAAACGTTATGTACAGTTAAGCCCGAAATTATTCATACTATAGGGCCTATATAATTCTGACTTAAAGTTACTTTTATTCAACCAGCCTTTTTTTATATTAGAAATGACATCTCGTCTTCCAGAAGATAATAAGACGGTGTATTAGAAGCATCATTATGGAAAAAATATTAATCATCTTTTATTTACATTTGAACAAAAGTGGCATGTCCAAAATTATTCATACCCTTCTCAATAATCAATAGAAAAGCCTTTATTGGCTGTTACAGCAATCAAACGCTTCCTATAATTGCTGACCAGCTTTTTGCATGTCTCCACTGGTATTTTTGCCCATTCATCTTTAGCGATGAGCTCCAACTCTTTCAGGTTGGAGGGTCTCCTTGCCATCATCCTGATCTTTAGCTCCCTCCACAGATTCTCAATTGGATTTAAGTCAGGACTCTGTCTGGGCCACTGCAAAATGTTAATGTTTTTGTCTGCTAACCTTTTCTTCACCACTTTTGCTGTGTGTTTTGGGCCGTTGTCGTGCTGAAATGTCCACTGGTGCCCAAGGCCAAGTTTCTCTGCAGACTGCCTGATGTTGTTGTTGTTGACAATTTTGATGTATTGTTCCTTTTTCATGATGCCGTTTACTGTGATTAGGTTCCCTGGTCCACCGGCTGAAAAGCACGCCCAAAACATTAGGTTCCCACCACCATGTTTGACAGTGGGGATGGTGTTCTTAGGGTTGAAGGCTTCTTCTTTTTTATGCCAAATGAAGGCTACATCATTGTGGCCAAACAATTCAATTTTTGTTTCATGACCATAAAACAGAAGACCAGAAGTCTTCTTCTTTGTCCAGATGCATTTGCAAAGGCCAAGTGGGCTTTTGTGTGCCTTATCTGGAGAAGTGGTGTGCTCTTTGGTCTGCGTCCGTGAAACCCAGTGGTGTGTAGTGTCCGTTGGACTGTCTGCCTTGAGATGTTGCCACCAGCATAGCCCAGATTCATCAGGATGGCCTTGGTGGTGATCCTTGGATCCTTTTTTACCTCTCTCACTATCCTTCTGGCCAACACAGGTGTCACTTTTGGCTTCCGACCACGTCCTCTGAGATTTCTCACAGTGTATTTTTTAATAATACTTTGCACTGTAGCTACACTGGAACTTCAAAACATTTAGATATGGTCTTATAGCCGTTTCCTGACTTGTGAGCAGCCACAATGCGCAGCCGCAGGTCCTCAGTGAGCTCCTTTGTCTTAGCCATGACTGTCCACAAACCAAAAGCAGAGAGCTTCTGTTTTTTACCTGTTGAGTAAAACAGCTGTTCCCAATGGACATGCCACTTTTTGTTCAAATATAAATAATAGCTGAGAAATATTTTTTTCCACAATGATGCCTCTTGTGCATCGTCTTATTATCTTTTGGGAGAAGCCTGTGTCATTTCCGGTCAAAAAAAAAAAAACCTGGCTGGTTGAATAAAAGTAACTTTAAGTCAGAATTTGCCAGGGGTATGAATAATTTCGGGCTTGATTGTATTTAAAAAATACTGTAAGTATTGTTTCTGCGTTTTCACATAAAGAAGAAAGAAAGAAAATATATCAGACATAAATTATCTAATATATAGAACGTATAAGTTACTACAAAAAGCAAAGTGAATCTAGGTAAAGGAGATCCCACATGTTGTGTCAAGTCACATTTATATAGCGCTTTATACAACACGGATTGTTTCAAAACAGCTTTAAAGAGACAAACAGGAAAATAATAATTTAAATGGAAAATTGATGCCGTGTCATAACAATAAATTATTTGTCTTGATGTTTGTTCTGACAATCGCTCAGCAGAGGTCGCTCTTTAACAAGGTAAACGTTTCAGTAGGCTAAATGATGACTAAGTATAGGGGAGACCGCAAGAATTGTAACATTTCCTTCATAACTCAGAGACTACTTGAAATACACCAGTCATTTTGATACAAGAAACAACTATAGGCGCACTAATTAATAATACAGTTGTTATATTTTTACTAATAAGGACAAAACTATAATATTAAATTAAATGCAAGAACACATGGTGGTCATATATCAACCCACTGTATCTCATTAAAGCTTACCACCCAATAATACTGCTGTAGTATCTAATAATGTTACTTAAGATTTTTTTTTATGTGGTTAAATTATTTTAGATGTAAGACATGCTTTCAAAGAGCAAAAGTCTATTTCTATTTTTGCAAAAGACTAGGCAACAAGATTTTAATTATTTAAATATATTTTTTACTCAAATACATTAATTAGCTGATGAGTCAAGAACAATCTCTAACCAAACTTTAATGAAATGGTACAAAATAGACATATTAACAGAATAACCCAATGAGATCATGTGGCGATTTAAAAGCAACACATTGTTTAATGTAACTAGTCATTTTAGACCGGGGAAAAAAGTTTTGAACATTTTAAATGTACCTAATTTATTGGAATGGTTTGAAACTCAATGAAGTTTATGGCAGTAACTATGACACCAGAAAAAAAATTATGGACTTGATTTGAAACAGCTAAATGGTGGTTAAAAAATAAATAAATAAATAAATAAAAATCTGTGTGTACAATCTACAAATCATTCATGATGCAGAAAATGAGTGCACATGAATGAAAAAGCTAAAATCTAAACCTTTACAAAAAGTTGACTTTGAGAATGTCTAAATATATATCTGAATCCACAACTTAATAAAAATTTGTATTTATGTCTTACTTAATAATATGCTGTTTTATTTTGACTTAAATCTGTCACACAAATAGTTTTTTTAAAGGCATCGTCTCTATTCAATTACTGCCATAATTGAAATGTAATATAAAAATATTAGATTTTTTTTATGGTTTTCATTGGGAAATTCATGAAAATTCATTGCCTCCGATGTTGCAGACATGATAATATCTCTAAAAAAAAAAACGTATAAAACCTAATAATTGTGTTAAATGCATGTTATTAATAATCCCTTATAACGTTTACAATTGAAAATATTTTCAATTTTAAACCTAATAGCAGTTTCAAATGCTGGAAATGTTTTGTCCCGTGTCTCAATAATAGCTAAATATAACTTGTCCAACATTTCATTTAAAATATTCAGTTAGTCCTATAATGTCTTCTGTCATTCAGGTTGTGAATGCTGTTTTATTTCTTCAAATAAACTGCACCTTAACTGATATATAAAAATGTCAAATTATATCAATACACCAAAGCAGAAGGCCTATATGAAATGTAAACACACAATGTATTGTTTGTTTTAAAAAGCCGTTGTACTGTGAATTAGTTTTGAAACTAGTCTTGGTACAAATAAAACAATCTTTTTAGCAAACTGGAGTGTGTATGAAAAATCATGTTGCGTTTATAGTTTGGGAATAAAATGGGATAATATGACAAACATTTTCTCTCCTGTATTTCTGTTGTTTATTAACATTGCCGATTTGTGAATGAATTTTCAAGCTACTTTAGAGTTTGATTGTTTGGAATTAATTACTCACACGGGTTTGAGATTCAGTTTGAATCATTCAAGCAGCTCGCTCACATCTGAATGTTTTGTATCAGATTCTACTACTGGAAGGTTTTCACTAGTGACAGGAACACAGAGAACAAACTCAGGAGCTGGATGAATAAGTGGATATTTACCTGATCAAGTGACTTTAAAAGCATACCAAAATCCTGCATTTTGATTTGAAGGCTGGTAGATTTTGTCATCTAGAAAACAGACGTCATGTGGTTCATAGGTGGAAGAGCAGCGACGTATTGATTTCTCAAGCTCCTCTCATTCAGAAATCAGCTTCCCTCATATGATCAGGTGTTGACATTATGGTAATACAGATTTGAGCATTCAATATCTCTGTGAAGTAGTTCATGGTCTCTATAGTCTATATATTCTTATATACTCTCTCTCTCTCTCTCTCTCTCTCTCTCTCTCTATTCCTCAGTCTTTGTATCATGTGCTCAAATGCTGGTGTTTTGCTCAACTGAAGCAGGCGGATCAGAGTCCAGAGTCCTTCCTTCATGCTAACTACAGAAGTAAGACTCATCTTCAGATCAAAAGTTTGTGGCTCCTCTGGACTCTCCAATGTCGAGTTCGGACTTTATAAACTCTGGAGTCAGACTTGACGGACAGATATGTTGATGGACTTGTTTATAAATGACTGTTCAGGCCTACTGATCTGCTGTTCTCCAAGCAATTATTTGCCTCTCCTTGTGCTCCGAATGGACTTTCTCAGAGGATCACGGATTTCAATGAATGCTTGAGGAGTATCCAATGCATTGCATGGACAAAAGATGTGTGTGTGTAATTCAAAGATTGTCTTTTAAAATATTTAGTACTAAATACACTTATTTGAGACACTTTTTGAATTATTTTTAACCAATTATATCTGAAGTAATTTCACCTGAAGTTCACATAAATGTCCTATAGCTGAATAACCAGCGGCGCAGTTCATTATACTAACAATAAATGTTACACAAAGACTGACAACCAGAAACAGTCAAAGATTTGTGTCTTCATTTTTGAACTGTGTATTTAGTTACATTTCAAAAGATAACTAATTAAATTTTTTGTTGTATAATTTAAAAAAAGGATACATTTTTACTTGTAACAAATGAGAGTTCAATCTTACATTCTGTCTCTGTTCAATTAGTTTTAAAAAATAAATTCATCTGCCCTTAAATTTGTTTCTTGAGTGTGTCTTTTTTGCCATTATTATATTATTTTTATAAGAAGCAGGGAAGAAACTTTAAACAGGCAGTTACTTTGAGAAATTCATATTATTTGTATCATGGGATCCAGCAGCGATGTACAAGTGTGTAGAAATATTTATTCACAGATCGATCTCATATTTCACTCATTTGTGGCAGAAAGCTCAGTGTCTTTCCTGTCATCAGATGTTGAGATAAAGACAATTTATTCAGTAAGATTTAAGAAACTTTTAGTATTGTAAATGCTTAATAGGTTATGAACAGGAAAAAAAAGTGCAAGGGTTCTTCGAGTTGTAACAACCAAGCTCGTATAAAGTCTTGGTTTATATTGTCTGTATTGCAGCTTTGCTTTGTCATGCCCTTTTTAACAGCTACAGAAAGTGTGGGCCTTCTCCCGACTCTCTAACTTCGAGTCTGACTATTATTTTCTGGAGCCAAACTTGGACTCTTGTGACTGTAAAAAGTAAACATGAGTAAATTATTGGTTCTGGGTGAACCAATAATTTAAGTGTCTCAGAAAAGGTTTTTGAAAAGTTTTGAAAACAGCTCTACTGTCAAATAGCCTATCATATTTATAAGACACGGGTAAGAATCTTTAATAAGGCAATTACATTTGGAAATTCAGAAAATGTTATTTTTATTGAATCATTCGTACAGGGGATTTTTTACAGATTCACAAACTCAGTAATCATTTGTGCTGGAGTCACAAAACAATAACAACTATCTTGATGATTTGTGATGAATGTAAGTCCAGAAGCTGAAGCACAGTCTCAGTTGATCTCAGCTCGTGTCGATCGACAATGTCACTGTTCCCAGAGCTCAAAGAATCCTTGTGCTGCACCGACTATAAATCTGATCTGATGTAGGAGAGACACATTGGTGGATGAACGACAGCGGCGACGAGACACAATGAGCAGCAGCTTCAGTTCAGCAGGTGCTCAGATTTTACGCTCCTCCTCTTGAGCATAAGCCAGTGATTGTAGGGTCAAAGTTTCAGTGATTTGAAGGCGGGTAGATTCTCTGTCATCCAGAAAACAGCCGTCAGTTCAACTGTGTTTCATAGATGGAAGAGCAGCTCCTGATTGAGTTCTCCAGCTCTTCTCTGTCAGAAATCTCTGTATTGTGACATTTAGAAGAGCATTTGTATGACACGATCCAGCAGCGATTTACAAGCGTGTAGAAACACTTCCTCAAAGATCGCTGCCATGTTCCAATGATTTGTGGCAGAAAGATCAGTGTCTCTCCTGTCGTCAGGTGTTGAGATGAAGACAATTTGAACAGTAGGATTTACAAAACATTTCAGACAACAAATGCTTAAAAGAAATAAAGAAAAGGCCATGAAAGTATAAAGGGTTGGTATCATGTGATCCCACAGTGATGTAGAAGCAGGCAGAAACACTTCCTCTAAGATCGCTCTTATGATCCGCTCATTTGTGTCAGGCAGGTCGCCTTCCCTCATTTGATCAGATGTTGACATGATGGTAACACTGATCTGAGCATTCAAGTTCACTGTGTAGAAGTTCATGGTCTCTATAGTGCAGTTTTTTCAATAAAAAAAGTTATTGGAGTTATAGCCTGATAACTGAGCATGAATAAACTCTTGGTTTATACTGTCCGTAGTGCGGCTTTGCTCTGTGCTGCCCCTTTAAAGCCGACAGAAAGTTTGAAGCTCCACCCGACTCTTTAATGCCGGATCCGGCTTTATTATTCTCCGGAGCCGTACTTAAACTCTTGTGACTTGCATAACTATAAACATGAGAAAAATTTGGTTCTCCAATGGTTAACAGTAACTAAAAACTGAAAAATTGTCTTAGAAAAAGTGACATTTTAAAAACAGCTCTAGTGTTAATATTAATAATTTATATTTTATATCTAATGTAGTTTTTTTGGTGATGTTACTGTTCATTCACTGCACAGGGGAAAGCCACATTAGTGCTCAGAGAATGATGGATCAGTAAGCGCTTGTTAATATATGAACATCAACATGTCTGAAGTGTCTGTATGATAGTCTGCTGAAGTCTGTTCATAGTGAAGTCTTTCTCTCTATTCCTCAGTCTTTGTATCATGTGCTCAAATGCTGGTGTTTTGCTCAACTGTAGCTGCGGATCAGAGTCCAGAGTCCCGCCTTCATGTTCATCTGAATCGTCCTACAGCTCACTAGAAATCAGACTCTCCTTCTTCAGATCGAAAGATTGTGGCTCCTCTCGACTCTCCAATATCGAGTTTGGACTTTATAAACTCCGGAGTCAAACTCTAATGTTGAACTCGATGGACAGACATGTTGATGGACTTGTTTATCGATGACTGTTCAGGACTACTGATCTGCCGTTCTTCAAGCAACTATTTGCCTCTCCTTGTGCTCTGAATGGATTTTCTCAGAGGATCACTGGTTTCAATGATTGCTTGAGGAGCAATCAATGCATTTTATCTACAAAGATGTGGTCTGTGTAATTCAAATGTTGTCTTTTAAAAAATGTTGAATTACCTTCACTTATTTGAGACACTTCTAGAATTATTTTAACCAATTATATCTGAAGTTATTTCTCCTCAAGTTCACAAAAATGTCCTATAGCTGAATAACCAGCGGCGCAGTTCATTATACTAACAATAAACATGTTCTACAAAGACTGACAACTGGACAAAAACTTTTTGTCTTCATTTTTTAACTGTCTATTTTCAAAAGCTAAAAAATTCATTTTTTGTTGTATAATTTTTAAAAAGTATACATTTTTACTTGTAGCAAATGAGAGCTTCATCTGACGTTTTCGTCTCTCTGTGTTTAATTAATTTTGAAAATAACTTCATCTACCCTTAAATTTGTTTCTTGAGTGTGTAATATTTATTATTTTATTCTATTTCTAAATTATTCTATTCATAAGAAGTAGGGGAAACTTTAAACAGGCAGTTACTTTGAGAAATTCATTTTATTTGTATCATGGTGCAAGTGCAAGGGTTCTTTAAGTTGTAACAACCAAGCTTGTATAAAGTCTTGGTTTATATTGTCTGTAGTGCAGCTTTGTTTGTATACCCCTTTAACAGCAACAGAAAGTGTCTGGTGTCTCCTGACTCTCTAATGTCAAATCCGACTTTATTATTTCCCGGAGCCAAACTTGAACTCTTGTGATTTCTACAGCTGTGAACATACGTAAAATGTTGGTTCTCGATTGGTTAACAGTCACTAAAAACTGACAAAGTGTCTCAGAAAAGGTTTTTGAAAAGTTTTGAAAACAGCTCTAGTATTAAATATCATGTTTGTAAGATGCAGGTAAGAAGCTTTAAGCAGGCAATTACTTCGGGAAATTCACGAAATGTTATTTTTATTGAATCATTCTTACAGGAGACTTTTGACAGATTCACAAACTCAGTAATCATTTGTGCTGGAGTCACAAAACAATGAATAACAACTATCTTGATGATCTCTGATGAATGTAAGTCCAGAAGCTGAAGCACAGTCTCAGTCGATCTCAGCTCGTGTCGATCGACAATGTCACTGTTCCCAGAGCTCAAAGAATTCTTGTGCTGCACCGACTATAAATCTGATCTGATGTAGGAGAGACACATTGGTGGATGAACGACAGCGGTGACGAGGCACAATGAGCAGCAGCTTCAGTTCATCAGGTGCTCAGATTTTACGCTCCTCCTCTTGAGCATAAGCCAGTGATTGTAGGGTCAAAGTTTCAGTGATTTGAAGGCGGGTAGATTCTCTGTCATCCAGAAAACAGCCGTCATTTCAACTGTGTTTCATAGATGGAAGAGCAGCTCCTGATTGAGTTCTCCAGCTCTTCTCTGTCAGAAATCTCTGTATTGCAGCATTTAGAAGAGCATTTGTATGACGTGATCCAGCAGCGATTTACAAGCGTGTAGAAACACTTCCTCAAAGATCCCTGCCATGTTCCAATGATTTGTGGCAGAAAGCTCAGTGTCTCTCCTGTCGTCAGGTGTTGAGATGAAGACAATTTGAACAGTAGGATTTACAAAACATTTGAGACAACAAATGCTTAAAAGAAATAAAGAAAAGGCTATGAACAGGAGAAAAGTATAAAGAGTTGGTATGATGTGCTCCCACAGAGATGTAGAAGCAGGCAGAAACACTTCCTCTAAGATCGCTCTTATGTTCTGCTCATTTGTGTCAGGCAGGTCGGCTTCCCTCATTTGATCAGATGTTGACATGATGGTAACACTGATCTGAGCATTCAAGTTCACTGTGTAGAAGTTCATGGTCTCTATTGTGCAGCTTCTTCAATAAAAAAGTTCATGGAGTTATAGCGTAATAACTGAACGTGAATAAACTCTTGGTTTATACTGTCCGTAGTGCGGCTTCGTTCTGTCCTGCCCCTTTAAAGCCGACAGAAAGTTTGAAGCTCCACCCGACTCTTTAATGCCGGATCCGGCTTTATTATTCTCCGGAGCCGTACTTAAACTCTTGTAATTTGCACATCTAGAAAATTTGGCTCAGAGGATCACAGGTTTCAATGAACGCCTGAGGAGTAACCAATGCAGTTCATGGACAAAGATGTGGTCTGTGTAATTCAACATCTGTAATTCAAATGTTGTCTTTTAATAAAAATTGTACTAGCTTTACTTATTTGAGCCACTTCTTGAACTATTTTTAACCATTATTCAATTATACAAGTTTACATAAATATAGCTGAATAACCAGCGGCGCAGTTCATTATACTGACAATAAACATGTTCCACAAAAACTGACAAACGGTCAAAGACTTTTTGTCTTCATTTTTTAACTGTATATTTTCAAAAGCTAACAAATTACATTTTTTGTTGTATAATTTTAAAAAAGTATACATTTTTACTTTTAAATTAGAGCTTCATCTGACGTTTTTGTCTCTCTGTGTACAATTAGTTTAAAAAAAAAATTCATCTGCCCTTAAATTTTTCTTGAGTGTGTCATTTTTGACATTATTATATTATATTTATAAGAAGCAGGGAAGAAACTTTAAACAGGCAGTTACTTTGAAAAATTCATTTTATTTGCATCATGGGATCCAGCAGTGATGTACAAGTGTGTAGAAGCATTTATTTACAGATCAATCTCATATTTCACTCATTTGTGGCAGGAAGCACGGTGTCTCTCCTGTCTTCAGTATTGAGATGAAGACAATTTGTTCAGTAAGATTTAAGAAACATTTGGTATTGTAAAAGCTTAAAAGTTTATGAATGGGAAAAAGTGCAAAGGTTCTTCGAGTTGTAACAACCAAGCTTGTATAAAGTCTTGGTTTATATTGTTTGTAGTGCAGCTTTGCTTTGTCATGCCCCTTTAATGGCTACAGAAAGTGTGGGCCTTCTCCCGACTCTCTAACGTCGATTCTGACTTTATTATTTTCCAGAGCAAAACTTGGACTCTTGTGACTGTAAACTGTGAACATGAGTAAATTGTTGGTTCTGGATTGGTGAACAGTCACTAAAAACTGACAAAGTGTTTCAGAAAAGATTTTTGAAAAGAGCTCTAGTGTCAAATATCATATTCATAGGACGCAGGTAAGAAGCTTTAAACAGGCAATTACTTCGGGAAATTCATGAAATGGTATTTTTATTGAATCAAAGGAGACTTTTGACAGATTCACAAACTCACAAACTGTGCTGGAGTCACAAAACAATGAATAACAACTATCTTGATGATCTGTGAATGTAAGTCCAGAAGCTGAAGCACAGTCTCAGTTGATCTCAGCTCGTGTCGATCGACAATGTCACTGTTCCCAGAGCTCAAAGAATTCTTGTGCGGCGACGAGACACAATGAGCAGCAGCTTCGGTTCATCAGGTGCTCAGATTTTACGCTCCTCCTCTTGAACATAAGCCAGTGATTGTAGGGTCAAAGTTTCAGTGATTTGAAGGCGGGTAGATTCTCTGTCATCCAGAAAACAGCCGTCAGTTCAACTGTGTTTCATAGATGGAAGAGCAGCTCCTGATTGAGTTCTCCAGCTCTTCTCTGTCTGAAATCTCTGTATTGCAGCATTTAGAAGAGCATTTGTATGACACGATCCAGCAGCAATTTACAAGCGTGTAGAAACACTTCCTCAAAGATCCCTGCCATGTTCCAATGATTTGTGGCAGAAAGCTCAGTGTCTCTCCTGTCGTCAGGTGTTGAGATGAAGACAATTTGAACAGTAGGATTTACAAAACATTTGAGACAACAAATGCTTAAAAGAAATAAAGAAAAGGCTATGAACAGGGTAAAAGTATAAAGGGTTGGTATCATGTGATCCCACAGAGATGTAGAAGCAGGCAGAAACACTTCCTCAAAGATCGCTCCTATGCTCTGCTCATTTGTGTCATTCATGGTCTCTATAGTGCAGCTTTTTCAATAAAAAAAGTCCTTGGAGTTATAGCGTAATAACTGAGCATGAATAAACTTTTGGTTTATACTGACCGTAGTGCGGCTTCGTTCTGTCCTGCCCCTTTAAAGCCAACAGAAAGTTTGAAGCTCCACCCGACTCTTTAATGTCGGGTCCGGCTTTATTAATCTCCGGAGCCGTACTTAAACTCTTGTGACTTGCATAATAAAAATGAGAAAAATTTGGTTCTCGAATGGTGAACAGTAACTAAAAACTGAAAAACTGTCTTAGAAAAAGTGACATTTTAAGAACAGCTCTAGTTTTAATATTAATATTTTATATCTAATATTACTGATCTATTCACTGCACAGGGGAAAACCACATTAGTGCTCAGAGAATGATGGATCAGTAAGTGCTTGTTAATATATGAACATCAACATGTCTGAAGTGTCTGTATGATAGTCTGCTGAAGTCTGTTCATAGTGAAGTCATTCTCTTTATTCCTCAGTCTTTGTATCATGTGCTCAAATGCTGGTGTTTTGCTCAACTGTAGCAGGCTGATCAGAGTCCAGAGTCCCGCCTTCATGTTCATCTGAATCGTCCTACAGCTCACTACAGAAATCAGACTCTCCTTCTTCAGATCGAAAGATTGTGGCTCCTCTCGACTCCCCAATATCGAGTTCGGACTTTATAAACTCCGGAGTCAAACTCTAATGTTGAACTCGACGGACAGATATATTGATGGACTTGTTTATCAATGACTGTTCAGGACTACTGATCTGCCATTCTTCAAGCATTTATTTGACTCTCTTTGTGCTCCGAATGGATTTACCCTGAGAATCACTGATTTCAGTGAACGCTTGAGGAGTAACCAATGCATTTCATGGACGAAGATGTAGTTTGTGTAATTCAACATCTTTAATTAAAATTTTATTAGTTTTTAATTAAAACTTAACTTATTTGAGACCCTTTTAGAATTATTTTTAACCAATTATACCTTATAATTTCTCCTTATAGTTCACATAAATGTCCTATAGCTAGCTGAATAACCAGCGGTGCAGTTTATTATACTAACAATAATCATTTTCCACAAAGACTGACAACTAGAAACAGTCAAAGATTTATGTCTTCATTTTGAGCTGTATATTTAGTTACATTTAAAAATCTAACAAAATAATTTTTTGTCAAATGTTTTCATTCAAACGTTTGCTTGTACATTTGTATTGTACAAATGTATACATTTTTACTTGTAGCAAATGAGAGCTTCTGATGTTTTTGTCTCTCTGTGTTCAAACAGTTTTGAAAATAAATTTGTCTGCCCTGAAATTTGAGTGTGTAACAGTTATATATATAAGAAGCCGGGAAGAAACTTAAAACAGGCAATTAATTTGGAAAATTGATTTAATTTGTAACATGGGATCCAGCAGCGATGTACAAGCAGGTAAAACACTTATTCACAGATCTCTCTCTAGTTCAGTAATATTTAAGAAACATTTGGAATTGTAAATGCTTAAAACGTTATGAACAGGAGAAAAGTGAAAGGGTTCTTCGAGTTGTAACAACTTAGCTTGTATAAAGTCTTGGTTTATATTGTTTGTAGTGAGGCTTTGCTTTGTCCTGCCCCTTTAAAACCTACAGAAAGTTTGAAGCTCCACCCGACTCATTAATATCGGGTCTGACTTTATTATTTTCCAGAGCCAAACTTGTACTCTTGTGATTTCTGCACCTGTGAATGTGGTGCCCACAGAAAATGTAGACACAAATATCAAAGGGTGACCAACAAAATAACTATGTTTTTTATGTGTAAACACTGTAAAAGGACTTGTACCTTTTTATATATATAAAAAAGCAGACTCTTATTTACGTGAATTCTGTCGTAAGTTGATTTGTGCTCTTGGATCTGGGCTTGTTTCAGGTTATGCTGTCTGTTAGTTTCCCTCACCTGCCGATCCGACCTGTATCGTTCATTCATTCATTTGTAACGTCAAATCACCATAAACTGAAGCTATGCAGTCTGTACCGGAAACAGTATTGATTAGTTCACCTCTCGAGCCTCCGGGTTCGAGTCATTTGTTCCCAGTCCCATGACTGATAGCACACCTATTACTAGCCAGTGGTTGAGAAATGGACAATGCAAACACCCACTTTCCTTTAGCAGGGTAAGGACAGCCTCTGAGAATTTCACAAAGACGCGAGGTAACGGGCAGCCCGAAGGGGAGGACCTTGAACTGGTATGCTCATCCATCGAAGGCAAACCGTAGGAACATGTATTGGTGTCAGTGTTACAAAGCCTAGTGCCATCTAGTCATACCATGACAGGCATGTTGGTTACACGTGTCAGCGCAAGAATGTAAGAAACTTTACCATATAATGGGAAACCCTTTGGGAAAGTCCTCAGGACATCTGAATCTGTCTCTGTCTCTGAACGCTTGTTTTGATTGTAGAAAATCACCTGGTTTTCAAAAATGTAACATCTATTATCTACCCCTTTCTGGGTGCCCAGGGTTGCAGAGGCATAACCATTTTAGAATTTTATGCACCTGGCTCTCATATATGGCAGAATAACTTACACAAACATGCAAAGTAACTTCTTTATATAAGATGAATAAATATAATATTTGATCAAATTCTACAGGATGTGTGTGTTGCGTGTCTTTAACAGTCTGACTGGAAACAAAGCTGTTGTAATGCCAAACCCCCTAATGGAAGAAGAAAGACGTTGTGTTTACGATCAACTAAACGCTGGATTTTCAAAATTATGTGAAGTTCACTGCATAGACTCTGAGCCATTGTTGCAGTAAACTTGCACAACGCTCTTGAATGGTTGATTTATTGGTTGCACGCCGGGCTGTTAGTGTAGGGATGCGTTGACTACATTTTCACTGCCCTAAATATGACGCTGAACAAAACCAAAAAAAAACCGATTGCTTGTTTTACCGGTCAGATGGCCTCTTTGGCGGTCCTTGGCCAATGAAAACAGTGACGTGTCCAGAACTTCTGCCATCAGTCTGAAGACGAGACAACATCCAATCAGTTTGTTACAGGTGTCTGGAAATAATGGTACAACAAACAGAAAAGCCAATCAGAGCTCTTGAAGGCAATGCAAAACTTGTTGCCAGACAGAACGGAAAAATATATGTTTGAGGACTTTAGAAGTACTGGGTTTGCTGTACAATTTATCTATGAAGGTATTTATTTTTCAGGGTCCAGCATTAGTGTAAGATCTAACAATTGTGCATATAAAAGTAATCAATCATTTAAAAACATACACTAGTCTGACTTTTCCTGTTGTTGGTGTTGTAAGTGTTATACATTTTATAATTTTCTTTTTCATGTGGTTCAGTCAAAAAGCAAATGCAGTTTGCTATAATTTAATTCTATAATATAATGATATATCATTACCATAAAATAATTGCATATTTCGAAAATGTGCACTCTGTGATCCTAGGAAAAAGTCAATTTGGAGAACAGGCATCTTTAGAGTCAGTAGAAATATGTGCCATCGACGACTCCGCTGTGTGTTGTCTTCAATATCAGAACTGTAACGTAGACATCTGATAGCGAAGTCGATGTTCCTCAAATGAAATGAACGATCAGTCAAGGCAAAATTTGTGAGCTCTACAAGCTTTCCAGTCAATAGAGTGGGGGAACTATGTCGTCACTTTACAGGCAAAAACCCCGAAACGAGTTAGCATTTTAGCACTTCCGGTTCCATCGTCCCAAAGTCAATGGGTTTTTTGAATGGGATTTTGGTTAAATCATGTAAATATCTGTTAATATCTTTAAAAATGTGTTTTGGGGTTTCATGACCCTTTAAATAAGATATGTGGTTAACACAAGCTCAAGATACTTTCACGTTTTATTGTACGACATAAAACACACCAGTTACACCCCACTCGTGATTTTTTAAAACTGTTACGTTTCTTAAAAAAGATGGTTGCTAACAAGTTGCTAAATGGGACTACAGGCGCTGTTGGAAACATTGAACGTCATCACGCACAAGAGTTTATCGATTTATGTTTTCTAAATGTAGTACAATTTGTAGTACAATTAATACAATACAATACAATACATATTTATTTATATAGTACATTCAAAAACAACCGGTTTTGACCAAAGTGCTTTACAAAAGCAAAAAATAAAAAAAACAATACACATACAGAGCCATTTATAAACTAAATGGACCATATAAAAAGAAAAAAGTTTAAGTTAAGGCATGTTGAATGCCTTAGAGAAAAGGTAGGTTTTCAAAGCAGATTTAAAGACTGACAGGGTTTGAGCAGATCTGATATAAATCGAAAGGCTATTCCATAACCTAGGACCGATTACTGCAAAAGCGCAATCACCTCTATTTCTGGGAACGTAGAGTAAATCAGAGTTCCTTGATCTGAGTTATCTAGACCGTGTGGACAGATGTAGTAGGTCGGCTAAGTACCGTGGAGCCTGATTCTGTGGGACTTAAAAACAAATAGTAAAACTTTAAAATCGATTCTATATTTAACCGGTAACCAATGCAGTGAAATCAAAACCGGTGTAATATGTTCGCATTTACGCTTCCCTTTAAGGAGTCGAGCTGCAGCATTTTGAACCAACTGCAATCATGCGACACATGTCTGGGGGGCACCAATATACAAAGAGTTACAATAATCTAGTCATGACGTTACGAAAGCATGCATGACAATTTCAAAATTCTTAGCAGACAAAAAAGGCTTAACCTTTGCTAAAAGATGAAGATGGTAAAAGCAAGACTTCACCACAGCACATATCTGCTTGTCAAATTTAAGACTGTTATCAAGCAATTTCAGTCTTGTTTTCATTAACACTTAAGAAATTACTAGTGAGCCAAAGTTTTAATTCGTCCAAGCAGTCTAATATAGGCTTTAAGGCAAACCTATTGTCACGCTTTATAGGCAAATATATTTGTGTGTCGTCAGCATACAGATGATAAGATATGCCATATCTAGATAAAATAGTTCCCAAAGGGAGCATATAGAGGTTAAACAGTACCGGGCCAAGAATAGAGCCCTGAGGGACACCAGAATTTAAAAGAATATTGAGGAGGAATTGGGCCCAAGACAGACAGAGTAGCTCCTATTAGTTAAATATGATCAGAACCATTGTAGCACCGTACCCCGAAGGCCCACACGTCTCTAGGCGTGATAAAAGAATATTGTGATCTACCAAGTCGAATACGGAGCTAATGTCTAGCAAGACCAAAGCCACAGACTGCCCAGAATCAGTGGTGAGCATTACATCATTCATGACTCTTAAAAGTGCAGATTCATACTGTGATGGACTTTGAAACCAGACTGAAATTTCTCATGTAAATTGTTTTCATTCAAAAAGGTCTGAAGTTGTCCTAGGACCACTTTTTCTAAGATTTTCGAAAGAAAAGGTCATTTTGAGATTGGATGAAAACTACTCATGAGCGTAGGATCCAGATTAGCTTTTTAAGTTGATGCAAAACAGAGGCATGTTTAAGACAGTCAGGTACGGTCCCAGTTTGCAGACATTTGTTGAAATGCAGAAAGAGAATCCTTTAGAATTTCATAGGTGACTTGCAATCTATCTGTTTCCATTTATGTTCAGCCCTTCTACAGATCTGTCTGAGTGAACGAGTAGTATCATCTAGCCAAGGCTTTGAGATGTACTTATGTTTTTTCACCTTAAGAGGGGCAACAACATCTAAAATATTAGAGCAGGTAGAATTAAAGAAGTCTAGATGTTCGTCCACTTCAAGATTAAACATGGCTTAAACATGAGTCCATGGGCAGATTAGCATGTAACTCAATATATGAAGCAGTAAAATCCTCGAATTAATTGTAGAATAACCAAACCAAGTTAGTTCCCCATGTGTTTTTTGTTTGTTTGTTTTGCTTTGCCCCAGAATGCAACTAATAGATTTGTATGAAAGATTCTCGTTTTATTACTGATGTAACCAGCGGAGACTCTGGGTTCATACCATGAGGTAAATAAATTTTACTATTATTCTATGTAAACACCATGATTACAAGCTTTTCGTGGTCGTGGTGAAACTTTACTGATGCGTAGTGCTTGAAGCCAAGTTAAAATTAAATGTTTACGGCCACATGAAGCTGTTAG